>NC_132933.1:61362152-61962152 GCF_047675955.1 Chlorocebus sabaeus
GTATGATAAATCCAAGATCAAAATGGGATTAACACCTGTCCAGTGGGGCTTCTATATGAAACCACCTACAATTTGAACATGAAGTTTAAAAAGGAATAAATCAATGAAATGGATGTAAAATATACTTCTGTATTTATAAATCAAATCTAAAAATGGACTTGAGCATTATGACATCCGAGTATAAAGAAATTTTTGTGAATATGTGTGACTGAATGTAGTCATTGTTAATATTCTTGTAAATCTTTAGAAGAACATTTCTTTCATATTCAGGTTGCTGTATAACATGAAAACTTTGAGTTGTGACTACCAAGCCCAGGAGGATGCAAAGAAAAGAACCAGCTAGAGTGTGGTGCATACTGATGACTATCCCACTTTCCAGTCGTTTTTCATATCGGCCTGTAGAGGGAGTATCGGTAGTGTCCTCAGAGGCTTTTCTAGCTTCTGTAGCACACGTTTTGCCAAACTCAATAGGAGAGTTGGAGAGTGAGATTAAAAATCAAATTATATGTAATCCCAGCACTTTGGGAGGCCAAGGAGGGCAGATCATGAGATCAGGAGATTGAGACCATCCTGGATAACACGGTGAAACCCTGTCTCTACTAAAAATAAAAAAAATAAAAAAAAATATAAATTTTTATTTAGGTTTTTGAATTGTACAAGGAGTTTCACATTTGAATTGAAGAGTCTATCATATATTTTAACTCAAATTAATTTACCTTTTCATTCAAAACCTATAAACAACTGCATTTTTTCATGCCAACCATGAAAAGTTTAAGCTAACAATAAACATGTTTTGTTTACTTATCCATACTTTAACATTATTTTAATTCCAAAGCTTCAGTAGAAATAGTGTAAGAGCAAAGAATGTTGGATAGATAATTAATTAACAAACAGTACCATGGGGAAATATTAAAATTTACTATTTATCTCCTATATTGACATATTTACATCTCTCTCTGTGTGTGCGTGTGTTTGTGTGTGTGTGAATGTGTGTATGGAAATGAAACATTTAGTCGATATGTGAGGAATATCTATTTAATCTTTAATATTAAGGAAATGGTTCACACTGTCTAGACAGTATTTATTGAAAAATCATGCATAATCACCAAAATGATTCAATAACAATGAAATGTAAATGTTAAAATATTGCACAAATCATTGCTAAGATTGATTTTTAAATTGATTTTTAAATCATTGTGTTTCACATCTGTTTTCTACTCAGTTTTGACTTTAATATATTTCTCCCTCTGTATATATTCTACCAGATGTTCTCCAATAAGTGAGGTATCATATTTAGTAGTTTATTTTACCCTGGTTCTTCTAGTCAGGCTCTCTCTTTCACTGATTTTGCATTCCAATGCAATAGTTTTTCCCCGTTTACTCAGTTATCTCATACTACTCCTTTAGCTCTTAAGTGAGATTCCATTGTGAAAACCTTCCTTTGGCTTTTGACTAAGTAAAATCTCTATTTTATGCTGCCATAGTACCATTTACCTCCGCTTCATTGCAATTTTTACAGTTCTAATTATATATTTATTAGTAATGATTAATAATTAATTGGTAATTTTATTAATGTCATTTCTCCTAAGAAGATGGTCAGCCACATGAAATGAACTTTGCCTATTTTGGTCCTACATTATTTGTTTTTTCTTCTCCTGTCACAGTGCCTGATATGAAGGAGGCACTCAAATAGATATGAAAATAAGGGGAGAGGGAGGAAAAGAAAGAAAGAAAGAACAGAGGGAGGAAGGTAAGGAAAAGTAAAAGGAAGGAGGAAGTGCCACAATAAAGCTTCTTGTTCAGCTGAAGTAGAATTGAACCGACTTCCTTTCCCCTCTTTGAACATACAGATGAATAGTTATGATGCTTCTTAATTTTTTTTTATAAGTAGCATTGGTTAATCAGTAATCATCTGTAGGACTGGATAGTTGCCCAGAAAAACTTTCTAAACTAAGAGAAAAAAAAAGAAATTTTTACTTCTTGATCTCAGGGTTTAGTGATTCAACAGGAATTCAAGGGAGGTGCTTATGTATGTAGGTACATTTTACTAAAGGGTAGTGAACATGATGGTGGAAATCATGTTCACTCTTTGGATGAAGCTGATTCTTACTCATATGAGAAAGGTTGACTCTGGGTGCAAAGTCATAAAATATTTCTCCAGCTCCTTTGTGTGAAAACATTATGGAATAGGAGATGTAACACACATAGCTAGATTAGAGATCCAATCCATTTCCAAATGCTCAGCAATTCATCTTCTCTTTTTGGGATTAGTTGGTTGTTCCACTAGTAATCAAAATTCAGATGGAGATTGAAACTTTTGTTTCAATATTTCTGAAAGTTGTTCAGGTACCCCTTTGGTTTAAAAGTTCTTACTCAAGTTTTACCTTGACAACACTACTTTGTTTTTTTTTTTTTAAATGCATTTCCCTGTGGAAATTATACATTTAGTTTATAATCATTCATTTAAACTTTTTGCATTTATGTGTTATTTTAAGTGTAACTAAAAATCTTTTTACTCTCATCAATCATAACACTGCTTTTTCTTTATAAATTACAGTAAAATATTAATTGGATGTAGAGGTGGAGGTGGAGAGTGGGTGTTGACAAAGAATAAAAATACATAGTATATAATTTATGAATGATCAAATTGAATAGAACTTGAGAAAGAGATGTCAAGATGCATACTTCATTTTTCCAAGCATTTCCTTCATATGGTCTCTTTCTCTTTCAAATGTAATTTAATGCAGAGATGATTACAAAGTGCAGGAAAACATAAGCTCCCTAAGCAAAGCCAAATGATATTGACTAAGCGTTGTGTCACAGGAAGCAGACATTTAGACTCTCTAATGTTTTAATTTTTCATTTAATTTTTTTTGATAATGCAACACAGTTGCTTCTCTGTGTCTCAGACAGGAAATAGAAAATATGAGAAGCTAAATTGTTAGAAGGTTTGTATCTACTTACCAGGGTTGTTTTAAAAAAAAACTTCCTCTATTTTTTAATATCCCAAAGTCAGAGGCCTCCCAGGATAATAAAAGAGATGTAATTGACTTATTATCTGTCAAAGATAAAATACAGTTAGTCATACAATATTAAATCTAAAAGAACTGTAAATTCTAAAATGATATTACTTATAATCATGTTCTCATTTACCTTGGATATATAAATATGCAGTTCGATGCTCTATCTTTTCCTATTTCCTGTGCTCTGATCAATGTCTCTATGACCTACTGCTATATAGAACACATCTATTTCATGAATATTTATTTGAGTTATAAAATAAGTAGAACAAATATTTTTATTCTGAAAGCATCCAGTCGATCTTATAAAAGTCAAACCTACATATTGTAAGGCTTCCAATTGTTTGATTTTCAAAATTGAGGCTAACGTTCAAATCTTGCCCACTTTTAGCAATTTAGAAAGTTTTGTTTTGTTTGTATCAATTTGAATCACTTGAATTTATAACTCAGAATTTTAGCTGGGAAGATTGTATGCTTTTGCTATTTTTATTTCTTCCAATATTAAAGGGCTTTTAAAGCAATGTTTTTGTGGTTAATCAATATGGTTTTATTAGCTATGTGATTACACCAAGAGAGCAATGAGGAGAAAAAAGCTAGAAAAAGGAATCACAGTCACTTTTGAAATTACCACTTACACAAAAATAAAAATAAAGATTAGTATCACAATTTTGCTGCCTTCTGTAATGATGATGAACATAAAATGAGTAGCACCCTTCTTTACACAGTGCCTATTATATGTCATGTGCTGTGCACTCAGTATCCATTATAGATAGGTATTCTTATTATTTACCAGTCAAGGATCTAGGTAATTAAAACCTTAGTCTCCCGACTAGTAATTGGCTAAAATTAAACCCAATTTTGTTATGCATCAATGCCCACTCACTGTTTCTGCACTGCACTGGTAGAGTAAGGTGTAACCACGATACAACGTTGAAATCCCTCCTTAGCTCAAATCAGATGAACCTGTACCCTCTTGTGAAGACTTCTGTTTTATCATTCTACTCACATGCCCAAATGAAACTGTGTACTTGGTGGAAACAATTCACAGGGTGGCTTAATTCTTAAAATTCTCCAAGTAGAATGGTTTCCTTCATGCAGGTTATTTTTTGCCACCCTACCAGAGAATCTATATGTATTTGTAACAGAGGGTTAAAAACCAATATGGGTCAGCCTGGGATTTAGTTTTGTTTTTGAGTTATAGAAGAAATTTGTAACAATCAAGGTCAGAAGCCAAGAGAGGCAGTACAGTCTATGTATCACAACACAGCTCACTTTAGTGATCTCTCCGACAATACTGTTACAGGGTAACACTGAGACCGCTTGTGATTTTGACCTATCTTAAGTGTAGATTTTGATAATGCTCCCTATTAGAAAATTTTGCTTTAGTAAACAATTTTTGCAAACTGTTAGTGACTTTTGAGTAACTCAAGTACCAGGACTTCTAGACATCTCTTATAAAAAAACACGGGTAAGTGTTGATTGATTCTACAACGAGCAAAAAGTAGGAAGCACAGAGCTGCCTAGAAACCTAGATAACTTCTTGTAGCCCATTCTGATGCTATGATTTCACGAGTCTGTGGTAATGGTAATGAGGATGATTTTTTTTTTTTTAAACTACCAAATCAAAACCATTATAGGACACATTCTGAAATTTCCTAGATGATGAAACTTAAAATTTGATTAAATTGAGAATTTTTAAATAGTGGCTAGAGGGCATGCAGCACAGTTAGACAAAGAGCAAATCTTAAGTAAGAGTTTAGTATCCTCCTCAAAAGAGGATGTAGGTTTATAGTTGTATCCTTGATACACACACACACACATGCACACATACATACACACACACACACACATATATAAATATATATAGTGCCAGGTCTTTATTTTCCTGGTGCCTGATTAGTGCCACAGAGTAAAATGTGAAGATTCTTTAACAGAAAGTTCAAAATTTGTTCAAAGTTATGAGATTATTTAAATATTTTGTGTGTATTCATTACATTAAACTAAAGGGGAAAGCTGATCTATATTTCAAGTTGGGCCATTCTACAGAGAAGAACGAACATAGGAAATGATTCAATGATTTAATTTTTTTTTTATCATAGTATCAGCTTTACATCAGAGTGCCTGTTATGTGCTAGGTGGAATGGAAGGAAGACACAAATATGAATTAGAGGGGACCCTTACCTTTGAGGAGCTCATGGTACAGCAAAAATTATAAGAAAAATGACATGTTTTCACTTAGCGAGCCTTCAGATTACAGATACTCCTGAACTTATAATGGGGTTACATTTTGATAAATACATTGTAGTTGAAAATACTGTAAGTCAAACTTGATTTAACGCAGCTGATCTAGTGAGCATCATAGCTTAGCTTAGCCTGCCTTAAACATGCTCCGAACATTTGCATTATTCTATAGTAAAGTAAAATCATCCAACACAAAGCTATTTTAAAATAAAGTGTTGAGTAATTCATGTAATTTGTTAAATGCTATACTGAATGTTAAGAAAAAATAGTTGTATGGGTACTTGAATTATGGTTTCTACTGAATGAATGGCTATTGAATTTGCATCATTGTCAAGAAAAAAAATATAAGTTGAACCATCCTCAGTCAGTGAGTGTCTGTATATCCTTTCAGTGTGCTTTATCTGGAGACAATCTTGGAAAGCACAATGAAACCATATTTTTAATCCAAAGGTTTATTAACTAAAACTGTAGCCAGAAAAAAGACTCAATACTCCTTTCTTTATGGCCCAGATCAAGTCTGTTTATAAATTTTTCATGACATGTTCCCTGTTTATTTCCAAATAAAACTTCTTTTTATTTTAATTTCTATGTTGCATATTGCCTAAACAACTTCTCCATAAATTCTATGCTACTTTGTGCCATTAGTTACATCTTTATGAATAAAATTGTCTGTATTAGAATATAAGTTAAATGAGACTAAGGATTCATTTTGTCTGTATAGAAAGTGTTCAACAACATTTGTTAAAGGAATGAATAAATTGAGTAAAGGAGGTGTTTTATTATTTGTTAAATAGCTTCACAAATAATTCATTCTGGTTATTCTGTTTTAATTGGCCAAGATACTTCTTACAATTGGGCTAATTCTGCTTCTTTTTTCTCTTGCTTTGAAGCAGTACAAAGCAAGCAGACACCTATGGCCTTTCCATATCTAAGGTGAGTCTAATCTAAATACCATGAATTATACTTAAATTATGACTGACTAAAATGTGCTGAGAATCCTAAAACAAAATGATAGCTTTCTTAATATTTGCTTTGAATCAACATTGTTACTAGCTCCTTTGCTAATTGGTTGAGTGCTTTTTAGATTTAAAAGAACACTAAGTAAGGTGGGATTTTGCATAAATATGCATACACACACACAAACACACACATCAACACCCCAAGTTAGACTAGACAGAAAACAGCCCCTTAGACAGTCCCTCAAAAGGCTGGAACATTAGATGTGCATGCTTCGGTCTTCTTTTGTCCCCTGAGGAAGAGGCCAAACAAGCTCAATGGGCCCTCTAAAACAGCAGGATGCTGCCTGGATCTTTTGTCTGCACTGGTCTCCAGGAATCTAGAGTATGCTGTCAGTGCTCCAAGACAGGTTAAACATAAGCCAGTCACTCCAGAAGCCTCCCCCAAAAGTCAGAATGTTAGTAACATGGTCCAGTCTTCTCTTTCCTTCCTTAGTGATAAGCTGGAAGCTAAAAGTTGTGTGGGTCCTTGTGCTAGGGAGGGACTATGGTGAGAGACTACCGCAAATTTTCCTACCACTTTCAATGTGGTTGATTTTGTGCTTGCTTGGGGATGCAGGAGCCTCTTACCTGGCTTATAAATGTCTCATAAAAGGAACTGATCAGACTATTATAGTTGAATTGGTGTTTCTGTGGGAAGAAGGAGGATCCAGGGCTTCTTATTCTGCCCTCTTCCTAACATTCGTCTCACCTCCTGTCTTGTGTATTGTGTTAATTAATATATTGATGGTTAATATTGAGTGCCAACTTGATTGGATTGAAGGATGCAAAGTACTGTTCCTAATGTTGCCAAAGGAGATTGATATTTGAGTCAGCGGACTGGGAGAGGCAGATCCACCCTCAATCTGAGTGGCCATCATTTAATCAGCTGCCAGCACAGCTAGAGTAAAGCAGGCAGAAGAAATTGGAAAGATTAGACTTGCTGAGTCTTCTGGCCTTTATCTTTCTCCTGTGATAGATACTTCCTGCTCTCGAACATCAGACTCCAAATTTTTTGGCTTTTCGACTCTTGCACTTACACCAGTGGTTTACCAGGGGCTTTCGGGCCTTTGACCACAGACTGAAGGCTGCACTATCAGCTCCCTACTTTTGAGGTTTTGGGACTCGAACTAATTCACTGCTGGCTTCATTGCTCCTCAAGTTGCAGATGGCCTATCATGGGACTTTACCTTGTGATCATGTGAGTCAATTCTCCTTAATAAACTCCCTTCCATATATACATATATCCTATTAATTCTGTTCCTCTAGAGAACCCTGACATACATACATACATACATACATACATATATATATATGGAGAGAAAGAGACAGAGAGAGAGAGAGAAAGTTTTGACATTGGGAAATGCGACTCCTCTAATTCTATTCTTCTTATTCAAGTTCTTTTTGGCTCTTTGAGGCTACTTACAGTTTCATATGAATTTGAGGATCAACTTTTTCATTTTTGCAAATAATACTGTTGGACTTCTGACATTAATTTTATTGAATATGTAGATTGCTGTTGGTGGTATTGACATCTTAACAATGTTAAGTCCCCTCATTAATAAACATAAATATATTTTCATTTGTTTAGATGTTCTTTAATTTCTTGCATAAACCTCTTGCACATCTAATCACATTCTGTATTCTACTTCTTGAAGGATCTGGGCTAACAACAATATCAAATAAGTCTACCCATTGAAAATAAATTTATTTATATTTCTATTTGATTGCTTAATGAGCATTAGGTTTGGTTCTGTTTCGTTCAAGACATGAGTTCCTTGATGGACAGTGAGATTAACATTAAATTAAGTAATTGTGATAACCAGATCTGTGGTTTATATTTCGCACATATTAATGTGTAATATTTCTCTTCAGTGACCTTGAATTTTTGTAAGTAAAATATAGACAAATTTTCAGTCAGTTCCCACAGCACTTGACAAATATTTTTGATGTGATAATTATCTAACAGTATTGTGATAATTTCATAGTTTCTTCTACTATATTGTGAAATCCATAAAGTGGGAAAAAGTATCTTATCTTTATTTATATTCCTAATGCCTAGCAAAATCTCTAGGAAATAGTTGTTCTTCACAAAAGTTTATTGAATGAAAAAGAATACTAAACCCCAATAAGACTTAAATATTAAGGCAAATTTGTCTTAAACGTATCTAATACAGAAACTGGATAAATTATTTAAGAGAGAACACTGGAATTTAGTAGAGTAGTGATAGGAAGCACTGAAAACAAAGAACGAGAGAGAAGCCAGGCAGCTTTTTTGGCTGGGATCAGCTGGGAGTCTGGAGAGGCTCCCCACTGCAAGGAAAACATAAGTGAAAGACATACCCAGTGGCCCATATTCCCACCACAGACTTCTAGAAGCCTAGCCGTGGGAGAGCCTCTCAAGCTTCACAGGCCCTGAAACGAACATAAAATGCTGCCTGGAGACTACATAAAGGCATTGCTCCAGAGACTGAGCTCATTCTGGGTCCCACAAACCTCTGAGTCCTAAGCAAATGCAGCATGACACCATTTTGAGAACCTAGCCCCAACCAGACTGCATCCAGCCCTGCTGCTCAACACCCTCTGTATCCCACATTACTGCAGCCCCATTGACATTTCTCACCCACAGCTGTCACTGTTAGGGTTTGGCAGGAACCACTAGCAGTGACCTCATGCCACCCTGACTCCCATCAGAGGAGAAGTGACACATTTTCATGCACCCTGAGAACAAATTTCCCTGCTTATAGCCACCTGTATACTGCTGCAGCACTTAGGTTCAAGTGAAGTGTGTGACCCTCAGCCAACTCCCTATGGCTGCTCCCACAGAAAGCCACCATGCCCTCCCCCAGAAGCAGGGACATGGTACAGCTGCTACCCTCACCAGAGCATTTTACCTGTGGCCTGGGGATCACCCTCTTCCTGCCTATCACACCCAGCACATGCATGCACCACCAGGCGGCCTCTCAGGGTGATTGTCCAGCCCACCATTAACCTTGCAAAGCCCAAGCATGTCATCAAGAACCTGTAAATAATTTTGCCCTGTCTACCACTGTTGGCACCTGAGTATTCCTCCCATTGTCTAAAGTCACGTCCGCTCAACCTGCCGCTATCATTACAGTTGGCATCCACCTGTATGTGCCACATGTGGGTCTGGGGACTAGACTGGTTAGCCCATCACAGTCAGCACCCATTCCAGTGTAGATAGTTTGGGCCCTGGAGATTTTCACCACTGCTACTGCCATCACCAATGCCACAGTCACTGCCCAGAAGCTCATGAACCCACTTACTTGCCTGGCCCACCACTGCCATCCTAAGAAACTAAACAAGCAGCATAGAGACCCAACTTCAGGATGCCTGAAACTACTAATACCAGGGACAGCATATATTACCCTGGCACCTAAAGACAGGTATGCTCAGCCCACCACTGCCACATCTGGGGCATAAAGGCAGGCCAACTTAGTGTCCCAGTTTTTAGCAAAACTTCACCACAGTTTCTATCATCAACCACACCCTAAAGTACTGAGGAAATAAGATACTACTGACACTGTTTACAAATTAAGAAATCATACAGAGACTACACTATTCCTCACACCCAGAATCAAAGTCAAAGTGTCAAACCAAACCAACCCCATAGATACATCTTCAGGAAAAAGTCCTTTCCCAAGTAAGTAAATTTTTAAAATTGGAAGAAGCTACTATTACAGCAGATACAAAAATATTAATATAAGGACATGAGAAACATTAAAAAAAAAATAAACATGACACTTCCAAAGGAACACACCAATCCTCCAGAAACAGAGCTAAATCAAAAAGAAATTTTAAAAATTGCAGTAAAAGAATTTAAAATGTTGATACTAAATACGTCCAGTAAGACACAAGATAGTACTAAAAATAAACACAAAGAAATAACAAAAAATTCAGGACATGAATAAGAAATTTACCAAAGAGATAGATAACATTAAAAAAAACCCAGAAATTCTGAAATTAAAGAATACATTGCATGAAATGCAAAATACATTTTAAAGCTTCAATATAGACTAGATCAAGCTAAAGAAATTACGTCAGAACTTGAAGAGGGGTATTTTGAAATAAACCAGTCAGACAAAAATAAAGACAAAAGTTTAAAAAAGATGAGCAAAATCTACATGACATATGGGACACCATAAAATGATCAAATATTGGTGTCACAGAAGGCAAAAAGAAAACAAGAGGTTTAGAAAGCCAATATAACAGGATTGCTGGCAAGATGGTCGAATGGGAACAGCTCCGGTCTGCAGCTCCCAGAGAGATCGACACAGAAGGCGGGTGATTTCTGTATTTCCAACTGAAGTGCTCCGTTAATCTCAATGGGACTGGTTGGACAGTGGGTGCAGCCCACAGAGGGCCAGCCGAAGCAGGGTGGGGTATCGCCTCACCTGGGAAGTGCAAGGGGTCAGGGAATCTTCTCCTTTACCCAAGGGAATCTTTGAGGGACTAAACCTGAGGAACCATGCACTCTGGCCCAGATACAGTGCTTTTCCCATAGTCTTTGCAACCTGCAGACCAGGAGACCCCCTCCAGTGCCTACCCCACAGGGGCCCTGGGTTTCAAGCACAAAACTGGGCAGCCGTCTGGGCAGACACCTAACTAGCTGCAGGAGTTTTTGTTTTCCATACCACAGTGGCACCTGGAATGTCAGCGAGACAGAATCATTCACTCCCCTGGAAAAAGGTGCTGAAGCCAGGGAGCCAAGTGGTCTGGCTCGGTGGGTCCCACCCCTACGGAGCCCAGCAAAATAAGATCCACTGGCTTGAAATTCTTGCTGCCAGCACAGCAGCAGCCTGAGATCGACCTGGGACGCTGGAGCTTGGTTGGGGAGGAGCATCAGTCATTGCTGAGGCTTAAGTAGGCGGTTTAATCCTAACAGTGTAAACAAAGCCTCAGGGAAGTTCGAACTGGGCAGAGCCCACTGCAGCTCAGCAAGACCACTGTGGCCAGACTGCCAGATTTCTCCTCTCTGGGCAAGGCATCTCTGAAAAAAAAGGCAGCAGCCCCAGTCAGGGACTTATAGATAAAACTCCCATCTCCCTGGGACAGAAATAATGGGCAAAATAACCAGGCAGCATCATAATGACAGGATCAAATTAACACATAACAATATTAACCTGAAATGTAAATGGCCTAAATGCCCCAATTAAAAGACACAGACTGGCAAATTGGATTAAAAGACCCATCAGTGTGCCATATTCAGGAGACTCATCTCACGTACAAAGACACACATAGGCTCAAAATAAAGGGATGGAGGAATATTTACCAAGCAAATGGAAAAAAAAAAAAAAAAAAAAGGAGAAGTTACAATCCTAATCTCTGATGAAACAGACTTTAAACCAAAAAAGATCAAAAGAGACAAAGAGGGGCATTACATAATGGTAAAGGGATCAATGCAATAAGAAAAGCTAACTCTCCTAAATATATATGTACCCAATACAGGAGCACCTAGATTCATAAAACAAGTTCTCAGAGACCTATAAAGAGACTTAGACTCCCACATATTAATAGTGGGAGACTTTAACATCTTACTGTCAATATTAGATCAATGAGACAGAAAATTAACAAGGATATTCAGGACTTGAACTCAGCTCTGGGCCAAGCAGGCATAATAAACATTTACAGAACTCTCCACACTAAGTCAACAGAACATACCTTCTTCTCAGCACCTCATTACACTTATTCTAAAATGGACCACATAATTGGACGTAAAAAACTCCTCAGCAAATGCAATGTAATGGAAATCATAATAAACTGTCTCTCAGATCACAGCGCAATCAAATTAGACCTCAGGATTAAGAAACTCACTCAAAACCGCATAACTACATGGAAATTGAACAACCTGCTCCTGAATGATTACTGGGTAAATAATGAAATGAACGCAGATAAAAGATGTTCTTTGTAAACAATGAGAATGAAGACACAACATACCAGAATCTCTGGGACACATTTAAATCAGTGTGTAGAGTGAAATTTATAGCACTAAATGCTCACAAGAGAGAAGATGAAAGATCCAAAATTGATACACTAACATCAAAATTAAAAAATCTAGAGAAGCAACAACAAACAAATTCAAAAGCTAGCAGAAGGCAAGAAATAACTAAGATCAGAGCAGAACTGAAGGAGACAGAGACATGAAAAACCTTTCAAAAAATCAATGAATCCAGAAGGTGGTTTTCTGAAAAGATCAATAAAGTAGATAGACCGCTAGCCAGACTAATATAGAAAAAGAGAGAAGAATCAAATAGACACAATAGAAATGATATAGGGGATATCACCACTGATCCCACAGAAATACAAACTACCATCAAAGAATAGTATAAGCACCTCTACAAAATAAACTAGAAAATCTAGAAGAAAGGGATAAATTTCTGGACACACACACCCTCCCAAGACTAAAGCAAGAAGTCAAATCCCTGGATAGACCAATACCAAGTTCTGAAATTGAGGCAGTAACTAACAGCCTACCAATCAAAAGAAGTCCAGGACCAGATGAATTCACAGCTGAATGCTACCAGAGATACAAAGAGGAGCTGATACCATTCCTTCTGAAACTATTCTAAACAGGAGAAAAAGAGGGACCCCTCCCTAACTCATTTTTTGAGGCCAGCATCATCCTGATACCAAAACCTGGCAGAGACACAACAACAACAAAAAATTTCAGCCCAATATCCCTGATGAATATCCATGTGATAATCCTCAATAAAATACTGGCAAACCAAATCCAGCAGCATATCATAAAGCCTATCCACAACGATCAAGTTGGCTTCATACCTGGGATGCAAGGCTGGTTCAACATACATAAATCACTAACCATAACCCATCACATAAATCAAACCAATGACAAAAACCACATGATTATCTCAATAGATGCAGAAAAGGCCTTCAACAAAATTCAACACCCTTTCATGTTAAAACCTCTCAATAAACTAGTTAGCAATGGAATGTATCTCAAAATAATAAGAGTTATTTATGACAAACCCACAGCCAATATCATACTCAATGGGCAAAAACTGGAAACATTCACTTTGAAAACTAGCACAAGACAAGGATGCCCTCTCTCACCACTCCCATTCAACATAGTATTGGAAGTTCTGGCCAGGACAATCAAGCAAGAGAAAGAAATAAAGGGTATTCAAATAGGAAGAGAGGAAGTAAAATGGTCTCTGTTTGCAGATGACATGATTGTATATTCAGAAAACCCCATTGTCTCAGCCCAAAATCTCCTTAAGCTGATAAGCAACTTCAGCAAAGTCTCAGGATACAAAATCAATGTGCAAAAATCACAAGCATTTCTATACACCAATAACAGACAAGCAGAAAACCAAATCATGAGTGAACTCCCATTCACAATTGCCACAAAGAGAATAAAATACCTAGGAATAGAACTTACAAAGGATGTGAAGGAGCTCTTCAAGGAGAACTACAAACCACTGCTCAAGGAAATAAGAGAGGACACAAACAAATGGAAAAACATTCCATGCTCATGGATAGGAAGAATCAATATCATAAAAATGGCCATACTGCCCAAAGTAATTTATAGATTCACTGATATCTCCATCAAGTTACCATTGCCTTTCTTCACAGAATTAGAAAAAACTACTTTAAAGTTCATATGGAACCAAAAATAGCCCATATAGCCAAGACAATCCTAAGCAAAAAGAACAAAGCTGGAGGCATTATGCTACTTGACGTTAAACTATACTAGAAGGCTACAGCCACCAAAACAGCATGGTACTGGTACCAAAACAGATATATAGACCAATGGAACGGAACACAGGCCTGAGAAATAATACTATACATCTACAACCATCTGATCTTTGACAAACCTGACACAAACAAGCAATGGGGAAAAATAGTCCCTATTTAATAAATGGTGTTGGCAAAACTGGCTAGCTATATGCAGAAAACAGAATGGACCCCTTCCTTACACCACATACAAAAATCAACTCAAGATAGATTAAAGACTTAAATGTAAGAACTAAAACCATAAAAATTCCTAGAAGAAAACACAGGCAATACTATTCAGGACACTGGCATGGGCAATGACTTCATGTGTAAAACACTTAAAGCAATGGCACCAAAAGCCAAAATTGACAAATAGGATCTAATTAAACTAAAGAGCTTCTGCACAGCAAAAGAAACTATCATCAGTGTGAACAGGCAACCTACAGAGTGGGAGAAATTTTTACAATGTATCCATCTGACAATGGGTTAATATCCAGAATCTACAAAGAACTTAAACAAATTTACAAGGAAAAAAACAACTTCAGCAAAAAGTGGGCAAAGGATATGAACAGACACTTCTCAAAAGAAGACATTTATACAGCCAACAAACATATGAAAAAATGCTCATCATCACTGGTCATTAGAAAAATGCAAATAAAAACCACAATGAGATACCATCTCATGCCAGTTAGAATGGCAATCATTAAATGTCAGGAAACAGCAGATGCTGGAGAAATAGGAACACTTTTACACTGTTGATGGGAGTGTAAATTAGTTCAACCATTGTGTAAGACAGTGTGGCGATTCCTCAAGGATCTAGAACTAGAAGTACCATTTGACCCAACAATCCCATTTCTGGGTATATACTCAAAGTATTATAAATCATTGTACTGTCAAGACACTGAACACATATGTTTATTGTGGCACTATTCACAGTAGAAAAGACTTGGAACCAACCCAGAAGTCCATCAATGATAGACTGGATAAAGAAAATGTGGCACATATACACCATGGAATACTATGTAGCCATAACAAAGGATGAGTGCATGTTTTTTGCAGGGACATGGATGAAGCGGGAAACCATCATTCTCAACAAACTATTACAGGAACAGAAAACCAAACAATGCATCATCTCACTTATAAGTGGGAGTTGAACAACGACAAAACATGGACACAGAGAGGGGACTGTCACACACTGGGGACTATTGGGGGGTGGGGAGCTAGGGGAGGGATAGTGTTAGGAGAAATACCTAATGTAGGTGATGGGTTGATGGTTGCAGCAAACCACCATGGCATGTGTATACCCATGTAACAAAACTGCATGTTCTGTACATGTACCCTAGAACTTAAAGTATAATATAAAAAAAGAAAAACAATATAGCAAAATAATAAGTGAAAATATCCGAAGTCTAACAAGAGATTTAGACATCTATATACAGCAGTTTCAAAGATATCCAAACAGATACATTTCAAAAATTCTCCTCCATGTCACATTATAGTCAAACTGTCAAATGTCAAATCCAAGGAAAACACTTCAAAACAGCAAGAGAAGAGTATGTAGTCACTTATAAACACCACCCCCTCCAGACTAATAGCAGATATTTCAACAGAAATCATACAGGTTGGGATATAATGGGATTAAATACTCAAAGGGCTGGAAGAAAAACGTGTCAGCCAAATATATAAATATATAATATCCAGCAAAGTTATCCTTTACAAATGTAGGAGAAATAAATTATTCCCTAGATGAGGTAAAGCTGAGGGAATTCATCACCACTAGACTGACCCTATGATAAATATATAAAAGTGTTCTACACATGGAAGTGGAAACTAATAAACTATCATTAAGAAAACATAGAAAAATGTAAAACTACTGGTACAGCAAATACACAAGGAAGAAAAAGCTGAAATGTTGCCACCAAAGAATACCACCAAACCCCGCTGATAAACAACAGGAGAAAAATAATAAAAAAAAGGATAGGCAAAACTATCAGAAAAGAACAAAATGACAAAAATAGCCCACATACATCAATAATAGCCTTGAATGTGAACAAATTAAACTTTTGGCTTAAAAGATATAGACTGACTGAATGGACATAAAAACATGACCCAATATTTGCTGCCTGCAAGAAACTCATCTCATTTGGGAATACCCATATATGCTGAAAGTAAAAGAATGGAAAAAGATATTCCATGCAAACAGAAGCCAAAAGTGAGCATAAGTAGTCATGCTTTTGTCAGATAAAACACACTGTATGTCAAAAACAGTAAAAAGAGTCAAAGAGGGTCATTATATAATGATAAAGGGACTAATTCAGCAAGATAACATGCAAATTCTAAACATATATGCACCCAACATCAGAGCACCTAGACAAATAAAACAGATATAATTAGATCTAAAGTGAGAGGTAAAATTCAATACAATAATAGTTGAGGACCTCAGCACTCCACACTCAGCATAAGACAGATCAATTAGAAAGAAAATTTTTAAAAAATTTGACTTAAACTGCACATTGGAGCAAATGAACCTTACACACATTTACAGAACATTTTATCCAATAACTGCAGAATACACGTTCTCCTCATTGGCACCCAGAACTTTCTCCATAATAGACTATTTATTAGGTCTATTTGTTCAGACTTGTCTATTTAAAAAATTGAAATCACATCAAATATCTTCTCAGACCAAAGTGAAATAAAACTAGAAATCAAAATCACAAGGAACATTGGAAACTACAAATTCATGGAAATTAAACAGCATGGTCCTGGATGATCATTGAGTCAAAAAAAAAGAAATCAAGATAGAAATAAAAAAATTTCTTGAAACAGATGAAAATTGAAACAAGCCATTTCAAAAACATATGGGATACAGCAAGAGCCGTGTTAAAAAGGATGTTTAGAGCAATAAACACTTAAGTCAAAAAAGTAGAAAGATTTCAAATAAGCAATCTAATATTGCACATCAACTAGAAAAGCAAAATCAAACCAAAACTAAAAAATTAGCATAAAGAAAAAATAATGATAAAGATCAGAGCAGAACTAAATTAAATAGAGACCAAAAATACAAAGGATCAACAAAATTTAAAGTTGTTTTTTGAAAATATAGACAAAATTGATAAATCATTTGCTAGGCTAACCAAGACAAAAAGAGAGAAGATCCAAATAAACAAAATGAGAAATGAAAAATGAGACATTACAACTGATACCATAGAAATACAAAGGATCTTAAGAGATTCTTATGAACAACATACATTAAAAAACTAGAAATCCCAGAGAAAATGAATACATTTCTGGACACATCCAGAAATTGAATACCAAGATTCAATCACGAAAAAATAGAATACCTGAATAGAGTAGTAATGAGTAATGAAATTGAATGAGTAATAAAATGTCTGATAACAAAGAAAAGCCCAAGATCTGATGGATCACTGTCAAGTTTTACCAAACTTTCAAAGAGGAATTAACACAGATCCTGGAAGAAAATAGTATCACTTGGTCAAGAATTTGCATACATCACTTTAAATTAATTGCACCTTCACGGTGGGCAAGGTTTTCTTTAATCCTATCACCTATTGCTTATCACCCCAGCTGATGAAGCCTCAGCCCACTAGTCTTCCTTCCACTAGTCTTCCAAGAGTGCTTCATGCTAAAATGCACTGTTGACATCTGTGGGTGCCATAAGATAGGTGACTATGGCATTCAATATTATTCCAAGGGGCTGCCTCTCATACACCAGTTGTTAGTAAGCCAGTGGCAGAAACCTGCTTTCTACAATAGGCATGTGACACAAAGAACAGGCATTACCATGGATTCACTCATCTTTCTGGGAAAGGCTGGTGACCATGGTTTGGAGAGGTGGACCTTATATATACACACCTCCATGGCATTGGGTTTAGGCCTGGCCATAATGGTATCCCTGACTTTGGCATTTACTGTCAGGAGTCTTGCCAGAAGGCGTCATGCTACTTCCGACTTTGTGATTTGCCCTATATCTGCTTTCAATAAAAAAGAAAAGGAAAATTTAAAAAATAAAAATAAATAAATTTTTTCTTTTATGCTCTTTACAGTGTCATGCATGATTTCCTCGATCAATAAACATTTGTTGATTACTTACTATTGTTAGAAGGAAAGCAGTTTTAGTTGGATGGGTTTGTATGAGTACCATTGGTTTTAGATTTGTTAGAGGAGATGTCTTCAGGTTGAACAGATTTCAGTTGTGTTGGCATATAGGGTCATGTTAACCAGTATAAAAGAGTATAGAAAGTCAACTGGGTGTGATTATAAGTGTGTAAAAGAGTTTAGTGAAGAAAATAATAAGCATTTGGTAATAAACTTGCAGCATAGGATAATTTGCCACATAGGCTAAAGGACACATTTTATATTGATACTAAAGGAGTCAATAGCTGGTATGACTGCATTTCCTACCCTATATTGGATTACACCCGCAGCTGTCTCAATCGTTTTTGTCATTTTAATGTCAGCATATTGGACTACTGAGTGCACTATATGATGGCAACAGCTGGACAACTGCTGGACTGCTGTGTCTAATTATGATAGCAGATGGCTCTGTCATGACAATTAATTTTGAAATGTGCCACATGCTGAGGATACAAATTTTATCCTATTTATACCAGGGTAAAGATTTAATAATTTTAAGATATAAGAATTTTAAAGGGCAATACATACCAATAAATAAGTGTTAAGGTAAAATAAGCACTTTTAGCTCTCTCTTGTCAAAATAGAGTCTGCTTTGACTAACCAATGCTATAATTTTGACTAAGTCCTGCCTTGACTAATCAATGCTATAATGACAATGATAGCTTTTGTCAAATTTGACTTTTTCCCCCTCAATGGACTCTCAAGAGAAGAATTTGATGGAGGAAATAAGTTATTTTATTTCTATGTCATAAGGACTACTTCCTCTTGAACTGATTAAATAAACGTTTCTAATACACATCTGTAAAAATTTACACATTGATAAATACACATTGATAAAAATTTGCCATTTCTCAGTGAGAAAGCTGCTATAAAAGATTAAGTGTGACAAATTTTACCTTAGTCATGATGAAACTTTGATAGTGTTAAACATCAATAAATCAAATATATCTTATCAGGTATGTTCATTTCTAAATTATTCAAGCTTACTCCACTACTATCACTCAACCTGTATCATTGAGTTCATGATAATTTTAATACCAGAAATTGTCCAGTACTGGAAAGCAACGTGTTTTAGTGGAAAGTACAGTGATTTAGGAGTCAAAAAATGGTTTTAATGATGTATCTTGATAATGACCCTTTAATAAAAAGTAACACTGCTGAATTTCAGTTTTCTAATCAGTAAAGTAAGAATAACATCGACCCTGTTTTCAGGTTTTTTTTTTCTGACTATTAAATGAAGTAACAGTAATGAGAACACTTTGATAATGTAAATAAGACCATAAATATAGAAATAATATTTTGTCATTATGTTATTTGGGCAATTTCTACCTGCAGGTAAGGAAAAATCACTTATCTATGCTCCTTCTTTGGAAGGAGGTATCAACACATCTGAATCTTGAAAGAAATTGAAGATCTCTTGGCCTCTATATTCACTTGCATGTTGAATTGTATTCAACATAACTCTCAGTAATGAGGTATGTTTATTACTTACTTGAACAAAAGGCCTTTTGCCACACAAACTCACACACACACAAAATAATTCTAAAATCCTTACAAGCTTAGCAATCTGACAGTCTTATAGATGTGTAGATCTTAAAATCATAGACTTCTGTGGTAAGAAAGAACCTTCATAGTTGTGAAATCTCGTCTGTAACATACGTAACATGTGTTTAAGCCTGGGTTCAAATGTCTGAAGTAACATAGCATTTACTTTCTGAGATAAATATTAGAAAAAAACTTATTTATATTGACCCCCAAAATTGCCTATGTACATGTTCTACCCACTGGGGTCCTGGCTTTCCTGAAGACCACACAGGATACTCTAATCCCTTTTCCCTATGACAGCCTTTAAGTTATTGGAAATTTGCTCTCAGGACCATCCAATTTTCTTTATTTCAGGTCAAACTTTTGATGTTATTTGAAATGCTTTTCTCGTAACACAATTTAGTTTATAGGGAAGCTATTGCAGTGGTCCCAAGAAGAGGCAGTGAGAACCTAACTTAGGGTGCTTGCTCTGGAACTGAAAGGAGAGATCAATGCAAAAATATATTATGGAGCTAGATAAAAAACAGGACTTAAAAACAAATTGGTTTTGTGTGGCCTGTAAGAAGTCAAAGATGACACTGATATTTCAAGCCTACGTCGATGGAAAAACAGAAAGTGGAAAGATATTGGCATCATTCACATAAATAAAAAATGTAGAAGATTGAGTTTCAGAGGGGAGAAGCTAATCTGATGTCTAGAAACACACTTTTAGCTACAGATAGGATACATAAATGAAAATGAGTAATGCACCACTGAAAATATGAACATAGAACTTGAGTACACAAGACAAAAATAAAAACAACAAAATATTGAAGACTTCTGGTCAAAATTAATATTCAAAAGAGATCAGTTATAATACAGTAAGAGTTGGTGAGGCCTGTGTTAAACTAGAAAATGCATGTTCAATTTGAATGCTGACCATACAAACCATATCCGTAAATCAAGTTTGGTATAGAGATTGCCAGCTTATTATCTCTGGTATGTGTCAAGATGAGAGTTAAGAAAAAAATCCCAGGCAACAACATGCTTTTATACAAAAAGGAATGTGAACCAGAAAAGCAGAATATAAAGTTGCATGAAACTGAGGAGTGGTTAATAAAGGAGAAAGAGGAGAGCTAAGCGCATATGCAGAATTACAACAGCCAGGGAAGAGACAAATGAAAATAAGTCAAATGACAAAGAGCACTAAGATGAAAAGACTGTTGGGTATTTTAGTCAGTGACTCCCCTGAGTGACATAGTACATTTTAAAGTGTCATGGGAAGGGTTTACAGAATAATTTGGACAATAGGATTTTAGAAGCATAAATATATTATTATTTTAAGAGTTTTGTAGTGAAGAGAATTTAAAGACAGCATTGCAGCTTGGGGAGGGGTGGTGATATTGTTTGACTGTGTCCCCACCCAAATCTCATCTTGAATTTTAGTTCCCATAATCCCCACATGTCATGGGAAGGACCTGGTGGGAGGTATTTAATCCTGGGGGTAGTTAACCTCATCCTGTTTTCATGAGAGTGAGTGAGTTCTCATGAGATTTGATGGTTTTATAAGGGGCGTTTCCCCCTTTCTCTTGGCACTTCTCTCTCCTGTCACCTTGTGAAGAAGGACGTGCTTGTTTACCTTTCCATCATGATTGTAAGTTTCCTGAGGCCTCCCCAACAATACAGAACCATGGATAAATTAAACCTCTTTCCTTTATAAGTTACTCAGTCTTGAGCATTTCTTCATAGCAGCATGAGAATGGACTAATACAGTTAATTGGTACTGCAGAGAGTGGGGTGCTACTATAAAGAAACCTGAAAATTTGGAAGCGACTTTGGAACTGAGTGACAGGCTGAAGTTGGAACAGTTTGCAGGGCTCAGAAGAAGACAGAAAGATGTGGGAAATTTGGAATTTCTTAGAGACTTGATGAATGGCTTTGACCAAAATGCTGATAGTGATATGGACTATGAAGTCCAGGCTGAGGTGATCTCAGATGGAGATGAGGAACTTGTTGGAGACTGGAATGAAGGCGACTCTTGCTATGCTTTAGCAAAGATATTGGCAGCATTTTTCTGTGCCGTAGAGATTTGTGGAACTTTGAACTTGAGAGGGATGATTTAGGGTGTCTGGCAGAATAAATTTGTAAGTGGCAAAGCTTTCAAGAGGAAGCGGAGCATGAAAGATTAGAAAATTTGCAGCCTGATGATGTAATAAAAAACAAAAATTCATTTTCTGGGGATAAATTCAAGCTGGCTGTAGAAACTTGCATAAGTAATGAAGTGCCAAATGTTAATCACCAAGACAATGGGAAAAATGTCTCCGAGGCATGTCAGAGAACTTCATTGCAGCCCCTTCCATCACAGGCCCGGAGTCCTAGGAGAAAAAAAATTATTTCCTGGGCCATGCCCAGGGCCCCCTGCTGTGTGCAGCCTAGGGACTTAGTGCCCTGCATCCCCGTGACTCCAGTAGTGGCTAAAACGGGCCAAAATATAGCTTGGGCCATTGCTTCCGAGGGTGCAAGCCCTAAACGTTGGCAGCTTCCATGTGATGTTGGTCCTGTGTGTGTGCAAAAGACAAGAACTGAGGTTTGAGAACCTCTGCCTAGGTTTCAAAGGATGTTTGGAAACACCTGGATATCCAGGCAGAAGTCTGCTGCAGGGTGAGCCTTCATGAAGAACCTCTGCTGGGCAGTGGGGAAAGGAAATGTGGGGTCAGAGCCTCCACACACTGGGGCACTGCCTAGTGGAGCTGTGAGAAGAAGGCCAACGTGCTTGAGACACCAGAATGGTAGATCCACCGACAGCTTGCATTGTGCACCTGGAAAAGCCACAGACACTTAGTTCCAGCACAAAAGCAGCTAGGAGGGAGGCTATGCTCTACAAAGCCACAGGGGTAGAGCTGCCCAAGGCCATAGGAGCCAATCCTTTGCATCAGTGTGTCCTAGATGTGAGACGTGAAGTCAAAGACGATCATTTTGGAGCTTAAGTTTTAATGACTTCCCTATTGTATTTTGGACTTTCCTATAACCTCTAACCCCTTCATTTTGGCCAAATTCTCCCATTTGAAATGGGTATATTTACCCAACACATGTTCCCTGATTGAATCTAGGAAGTAACTAATTTTCTTTTGATATTACAGGCTCATAGGCAGAAGAGACTTGCCATGTCTCATATGAGACATTGGACTTGGATTTTTGAGTTAATGCTGGAATTAAGACTTTGGGAGATTGTTGGGAAGGCATGACTGGTTTTGAAATGTGAAAGGAACATGATATTTGGGAGGGGCCAGGGATGGAATAATATGGTTAGGCAGTGTACTGACACCCAAATCTCATCTTAAATTGTAATCCCCATAATCCACACATGTCATGGGTGGGACCCAGTGAGAGGTAATTTAATCATAGAGGTGGTTACCCTTATGCTGTTCTCATGACAGTGAGTGAGTTCACGAGATCTGATGGTTTTATAAGGGGCTTTTACCCCTTTGCTCAGCACATTTCTCCCCTTCCACCTTGTGAGGAAGAGCGTGTTTGCTTCTCCTTCTGCCTTGATTGTTAGTTTCTCAAGGCTTCCCTTGTCCTGCGGAGCTGAGTCAATTAAATCTCTTTCCTTTATAAATTACCCAGTCTCGAAGATTTCTTCACAGCAGCATGAGAATGGATTAATACAGGGAGTTAATTATGTGTTTTCATTGTGAACATTCAACATTATCTCTTCTAGCTTTTAAGAACATACACTGAATTATTGTTAACCTTATTCACCTTATAGTGCTGTATAACCCTTATTCCACTCACTTTGCTGTAACTTCGTACCCATTAACCAGCCTCCCCTTATTCTCCTTCCCCAACACCTTTCCCAGCCTCTAATAACCACAATTCTTCTCTAAACTTCTACGAGCTCAATTTTATTTTTTTTTAGCTCCCACATATGAGTTACAACATACAGTGTTTATCATAAATAAATATTTTAAAATAAGTATTGTGTAGTCTAAGAGTACAGTGTCTATACATTCTAAAGTAGGATATAATAATATGGTAGCCCTTCACATCCATGCACCACTCACTCACAGACTCACCCAGAGCAATCTTCTGGGCCGCAAGATTTACTCACGGTAAGTGCCCTATACAGGTATTGTTTTTTGAATATTTTATATTATATTTTTACTGTAACTTTTCTATGTTTAAATATGTTTAGATATTCAAATACTGACCATTGTTTTCCAATTGCCTACACTATTCAGTGCAGTAACATGCTGTACAGGCTTGTAGTCTAGAAGGATTAGGCTGTATCATATAGCTTAGGTATGTAGTAGGCTATAGTATCGAGGTTTCTGAAGTACATTCTAGGATGTTTGCACAACAAATGAAATTTCCTAACTATGTATCTATGTCATTAAGCAATGCATGACTGTACAATGTTCAAATGTAAACACTTCCACCACTTTGTTTCCTCTTTGAGGTAAAAAAAAGATGAAAATTTATTTATCTTAACTCTCAAAGCAACATATTTTCTCATTTAGTAATATAGTTTAGGTAATATATTCTCATAATGAAGAATAATCCAGTTATAGGCATAAACCAGTGACATTATTATGGATGAAATCTTGTGAGAGAAACAATTAAAGCAAAATTCATTTCCTCAAACAAAATTATTGAAATCTCTGTTAAAGTAAGTTATCTCGAAGACTTGCAGTCTTTTTTTTTTTTCCTCTTTATTTTATTTTATTTCAATAGTTTTGGGAACACACGTGGTTTTTTAGTTACATGACTAAGTTCTTTAGTGGTGACTTCTGAGATTTTGATGCACTTGTTACCTGAGCAGTGCACACTCTTACCAATGTGTAGTCTTTTATCCCTCACCATTCTGCCACCCTTTCCCTGAGTCCTCAAAGTCCATTATATCACTCTGTACCTTTGCATCCTCATGTCTTAGCTCCAACTTATAAGTGAGAACATATTATGTTTGGTTTTACATTTCTGAGTTACTTCACTTTGAATAATGGTTTCCAACTTCATCCAGGTTGCTGGAAATGCCATTATTTCATTCCATTTTATGGCTGAGTGGTATTCCATGTTGGATATATACTACTTTTAAAAATCCGTGCATTGATTGATGGGTATTTAGGTTGGTTCTATATTTTCGCAATTGTGAATTGTGCTGCTATAAACATTCATGTGCAAGTGTCTTTTTTAATATAATGACTTCTTTTGCTTTGGGAAAATATCCAGTAGTGGGATTGCTGGATTGAATGGTACTTCTACTTTTAGTTCTTTAGGGAATCTCCATGCTGTTTTCAGTAGTGGTTATACTAGTTTACATTCCCACCAGCAGTATAAAAGTGTTTCCTTTTCACCATATCCATGCCAATGTCTATTATATTTTGATTTTTAAATTATGGTCATTCCTAGAAGAGTAAGGAGGTATCTCATTGTGGTTTTCATTTGCATTTCCTTGATAATCAGAGATGTTGAGCATTTTTTCCATATGTTTGTTGGCCTTTTGTATATCTTCTTTTGAGAATTGTCTATTCAAGTTATTTGCCCAGTTTTTGATGGGATTATTTTTTTTCTTGCTGATTTGTGAAGAATGTCACTGGTATTTTGATAGAGACTGAATTGACTCTGTAGATTGCTTAGGGGCATATGAACATTTTAACATTTTTGACTCTTCCAATCCATGAACATGGAATATCTTTCCAGTTTTTGGTGTCCTCTAAATTCTTTTGTCAGTATTTTATAGTTTTCATTATGAAGATCTTTCACTTAGGTTAAGTAAATTCCTAGCTATTTAATTTTATTTCTGGCTATTGTAAATGGGATTATATTTAAAACTCTCTTTTGATTTTACAATGTTACCATATAAAAATCCTACCAATTTTTGTATGCTGATTTTGTGTTCTCCAACCTTATAGAATTTGCTTATGAATTCTAAAAGTATTTTTCACGGAATCTTAAAATTTTTCCAAATATAAGATCATATCATCTGCAAACGTAGATCACTTGACTTCTTCCTTTCCAATTTGGAGGCCCTTTATATATTTCTCTCATCTGATTGCTCTAGATAAGAAGTCCAGGACTATGCTGAATAACAGTGGTGACAAAGGGCATCCTTGTAATGTTCCCGATCTTAGAGGAAAGGCTTTCAGTTTCTCCATTTTTAGTATAATGCTAGCTGTGGGTCTGTCATATACAGGTTTTATTATACTGAGGTATGCTCTTTTTATACCTGTTTTTTTAGGGTGTTTATCATGAAGGGATGTTGAATTTTACAAAATGTTTTTTTAACATCAGTTGAAATAATTATATATTTTTGTTTTTCATTCTGTTGATATATCACATGGACTGATTTTCATAGGTTGACTCATCCTTGCATCCCTGAAATAAATCCCACCTGGTCATCATGACTGATCATTTCAATGTGTTGTTTAATTCAGTTTGCTAGTATTTTGTGGAGGATTTTTGCATCAATCTTTATCAGATATATTGGTTTGTAGTTTTCTTTTTTTTTTTTTGATGTGTCTGTGTCTGGTTTTGGTATCAATGTAATACTGACCTTATAGGATGAGTTCGAATATGCTTCTTTCTTCTCTATATCTTGGAATAGTTTGAGTAGGATTGGTATTAGTTCTTTAAATGTTTAGAATTCAGCAGTGAATCTATCAGATTCTGGACTTTTCTTTATTGGAAAATGTTTTATTACAGCTTTGTTCTTGTTAGTTGTTATTGATCTGCTCAAATTTTGAGTTTCTTTAGAGTTCAATTTTGTTAAGTTGATGTGTCTAGAAATTTGTCCATTTCCTATGGATTTTTCAATTTATTGGTATATAGGTGCTCCGAGGAGTCACTAATGAACTTTTGAATTTTATCAATATCCATTTTAATGTCTCTTTTTCAACTCTGATTTTATTTACTTGTAACTTCTCTCTTTTTTTCTTAATCTGGCTAATCATTTGTTAATTTTGCTTATCTTTAAAAAGAACAACTTTCTGTTTAATTTGTCTTTTCTATTATTTTCTTTATTTCTGTTGCATTTATTTCTGCTCTAATCTTTATTATTTCATTTCTTCTACTAATTTTGAGTTCAGTTTTTTTCTTACTTTTCTAGGTCTTTAAGATGCATTGTTAAGTTGTTTATTTGGTATTCCTTCTGTTTAAATGTAGGCACTTATAGCTATAAACTTCCACCTTAATACTGCTTTTGTTGTATTCCATAGGTTTTTGTATATTGTGTTTCCATTATCATTTGCTTCAGAAAAATTTTCAATATCCTTCTTAATTTCTTAATTGACCCACTGGTGATTCAGGAGGATGTTGTTTTAATTTCCATCTGTTTCTGTGGCTTCCGAAATTCCTCTTGTTATTGATTACTTGTCTTACTCCATTGTGGTCAGAGAAGATTTTTGACATCATTTCCATCATTTGAATGTTTTAAGACTTGTTTTGTGACTTAATATATGATCTGTCCTTGAGAATGATCCATGTGCTGAGGAAAAGAATGTGTATTCTGCAGCTCTTAGATGATAT
Source organism: Chlorocebus sabaeus (assembly GCF_047675955.1). NCBI lineage: Eukaryota > Metazoa > Chordata > Mammalia > Primates > Cercopithecidae > Chlorocebus > Chlorocebus sabaeus. Next base: position 61,389,370 of record NC_132933.1, read on the forward strand.
ATTTTGTAAATATCCATTAGATCCATTTGGTCTATAGTGCAGATTAAATCTAATGTTTACTTTTTTACTTTCTTTCTAAGAGATTTTTCCAGTGCTGAAAGTGGGGTGTTGAAACCTCCAGCTATCACTGCATTTGGGCCTATGTAATGAGTGTGAATAATATTTGCTTTATTTTTTTGGGTGCTGCAGTGTTAGGTGCATATATGTCTAAAATTGTTATATCTTCTTGCTGAATTGACCCCTTTATCATTATATGTTGACCTTCTTTGTCTCATAGTTTTTTTTTCTTGAAATCTATTTTGTCTGATATAGGAATAGCTAGTCTGGCTCTTTTTTGATTTTCATTGCCATGGAATATCTTTCTTCATCACTTTATTTTCATTATATGTAAATTTTTATAGTTAAAGTGTGTTTCTTGTATACAACAGATTAATGGATCTTTTTTGTCCCCAGTCAGCCACTCTGTGTCTTTTGATTGGAGAGTTATTCCATTTATATTCAATGTTATTATTGGTAAATAAGGACTAACTCCTATTGCTTTATTTGTTTTCTTGTTGTTTTGTGATCTTCTTTTTGTTCTTTCCTTCCTTCATGTTTTTCTTTCATTGAAGGTAATTTTCACTGGTGATATGATTTTGTTCCTTGTTTTTATTTTGTGTATATATGTTGTATGTTTTCTGGTTTGCAGTTACCCTGAGGGTTGCAAATACTATCTTATAACCTATTATTTTAAGTTGTTAACAACTTCACCCTGTTTGCAAAGGCAAACCAACAAAAAAGAAAACTAATAAAGACCCTATACTACCTTTGTCATTCTGCTTTTTTACTTTTTGTTGTTTCTATTTATAACTTATTGTATTGTCTAGGTCATAAAAAAATTGAAGTTATTATTTTTTTATTGGCTCATCCTTTAGACTTTCTACTTAGGATAGAAGTAGCTTACACACCACAGTTACAGTGTTATAGTAGTCTGTGCTTTTCTGTGTACTTCCTGTCTGTTACCAGTAAGTTTTGTACTTTTAGATGATATCTTATTGCTCATCATCATCTTTCTCTTTCTGAATGAAGTACTCTCTAACATTTCTTTTAGGACAGGTCTGGTGTTTATGAAGTCCCTCAGAAGCTTTTGTTTGCCTGGGAAAGACCTTATTTCTCTTTCATGTTTGAAGGATATTTTAACTAGGTGTGGTATGCTAGTGTAAATTTTTTTCAGCATGTTAAATATATGTCTTGCCACTCTCTCCTGGCCTGTAAAATTTCCACTGAAAAGTCTTCTCTCAGACATATTGCAGCTTTATTGTATTAAAGATGTTATTATTTCTTTACTTTCTCTTGTTTCTTTTTTGTTGTTGTTGTTGTTTGTTATGGATCTTGTATTAGTCCGTTTTCACACTGCATAAATAACTACCTGAAACTGGGTAATTTATTAAACAAAAATGTTTATTTGACTCACAGTTCCACAGGCTTAACAGGAAGCATGAATGGGAGGTCTCAAGAAACCTACAATCATGGTGGAAGATGAAGGGGAAGCAATGCACATTTTCCCATGATGGAGAAGAAGAGAATGAGAGAGTAAAGGGGAAGGTGCTGCACACTTTTAAACCATCAGATCTCATGAGATCTCATTCACCATCATAACAACAGCAAGGGAAAAATCTGCCCTCATGATTCAAAAACCTCCCACCTGGCCCCTCCTCCAACTCAACATGAGATTTGGACAGTGACACAAATCCAAAACACATCAGATCTTTTCTTTATCTTTGAATTTTGAAAGTTGATTATTAAATCCCTTGAGGTAGTCTTCTTTGGATTAAAACTGCTTGGAGTTCTATATCCTTCTTGTATTTGGCTATTGATATCTTTCTCTATCTTTGGGAAGTTCTCTGCTTATATCTATATTCATAAACTTTCTACCCCTCTTTCTGTCTCTATTTCCTCTTTAAAGCCCATAACTCTTAGATTTGCCCTTTTGAGGCTATTTTCTAGATCTTGTAGGCGTGGTGCATTGTTTTTATTTTGTTTCTGTTTTGCCTCTGACTGTTTTCAAATAAGCTGTCTTCAAGCTTATTTCCACTCCAGAATTTCTGCTTGACACTTTTTAATTATTTCCATCATCTCTTTGTGAAATGCACCTAACAGAATTCTGAATTTCTTCTCCGCGTTATCTTGAATTTCTTTGCATTTTCTCAAAGCAGCTATTTTGAATTCTTTGTTTGAAAGGTCTATATCTCTGTTTCTCCAGGATTGGTCCCTGGTGACTTATTTAGTTCATTTGGTGAGGTCATGTTTTTCTGGATTGTCTTGATACTTTTAGATGTTCATCTGTGTCTGGGCATTGAAGAATTCAGTATTTATTGTAGTCTTCTCAATTTGTACTCATTCAAATTGTTTGTACTTGAATGAGTACAAACTTGTTTGTACTCATTCTTCTTGGGAAGACTTTCCAGATATTTGAAAAAACTTGAGGTTTGTGATCTAAGCTGTATCTGCTTTAGGGGGCTCCCCAAACCCAGTAATGCGGTGGTTCTTCCAGACTCTTAGGGGCATCTCCTTGATGGTCTTAGATAAGACATAGGAGAATTCTCTGGATTACTAGACAGAAACTCTTCTCTTCCATTACCTTTCTCAAACAAACTAAGTCTCTTTATCTTTTCTGAGCTATATGGAGCTGGGGATGGAGTGACACAAACACCTTTGTGGCCACCACCACTGGTACTGCACTGGGTCAGACCTGAAGCCAGCACAGCGTTGATTCTCACCCAAGGCCTGCTATAACCACTCTCTGGCTACTGCCTAGGTTCACTGAAGACCCTGGGCCTGTATAACCAGCAGATCAGAGAGCCAGCGAGGCCTGTGTCCTTCCCTTCAGGGCAGTATGTTTACCCCATGCCTCAGGCGGGTCCAGAGTTGCCATTTGGGAGCCATGTACTGAAGTGTTATACCTTATAAGTCCATCTAGTGTTCAATTGTATTGCAGCTGGACTAGAACTCAAACCACAAGATGCAGTCCCTCCAACTCTTTCTTCCATTTTCAAAAGCAGAGGCTCCTCACTCCATCGCCTCTGCCACCAGAAGCCCAAAAGGAGGACTGTCAAACTACCACCTATGTCTGCTTAAGGCTGAAGAGCTCTTTAGTTAGCTTGTGGTGAATGCTGCCTGGCCTGTAACTCTCCTTTCAGTGCAGTGGGCTCCCCTCTGGCCCAAGGAACATCCCCAAATGCCATTCAAATGCCACTTCCTGGAATTGTGGACCTCAACATCCCACTTGGATCTCCATTCCACTGTGGCTGAGATAATACCTAATGTGCAAAATAAAGTCTCGTTTACTTTACCCTCTCCTTTTCTCAAGTGAAAGGAATCACACTTCATATCCACCACATTTTGGCACATGCTGAGTCTCACCTAAAGTCAGAGAGTCTCATCGGCTCATCCAAGGCAATCAATGCAGTACCTGGGTATTACTGCTGGATACTCAGGGCCCAAGGGCTCTTCAGTGAGCAGGTGGTATATCCTAGCAGGACTGGGCCCTTCCCTTAAAGGCAGCAGGTTCCCTTTTGGCCCAGTTTATGTCTAGAAATACCTCCCAGGATCCTGGGAAGGGGGGCCTCACACCTCTTCTGTGTGTGAGCTGCTGTGGCTGAGCTGGTATCCTGCCAACTGGAAATATTAAATTATATAGTAACTGGTACTTCCGACTTTGTTTGTATTAATTTGGACTAATCCTGTTAAAGGATTGGTAGTTAAGTGACTTACCTAATCAAAGCTAACAAGCGAAAAGAAAAACTTGAACTCAATCTTTTATATAGAGGTGTATACTTTGATTTTTTTTTTAAGAGGGTGGTTTGGAGAAGCAGTTAAGACCAGTTACCAGAAAGAAAGCAATCATTCATGCTCCCAATGCTGGAGCATTAAAAACAGACAAGAATAACTGTGATAGTACCTGAAATGATTCTCATAAATTAAAGTATGTGTAAGACTGAAGTCTATTTATTTGAAGGATATAGAGAGTGTAAGCTTTGAGTGGATTTGGGTATTTTATTCTTTTTCCCTTCTAGCTATTTTAAACCAAATTGAATGTATTCATATGCACTGTGATCAACTGGTCAATGTGGTTTGCCATATACACTTATGTTGTAGTTGAACTGAAAACTATATGAGTAGGAAGAAAAATGTGAATTAATTAATATTAAAGGTAATGTTAGGGAGAAGGACATCAAACCACACAATTGGTTGAGATATGGAGGAAGGGGAAACAAATGTATCCAACATTCAAAACTCTCCTTACTCTGATAATCTGCCCTCAAGTGTTAACGGGGAAAATTTCAAGTTATATATGAATAACAAACAGGATTCTATGCGTTATCAATAAGTACATAAGACAGTTTCAAAGTCTGACCTTTTCAGAGCCATTCTTTATCAGAGTTTATTTTGTGGAAAGGAAACTTCTAGGATATTATCTTGTCAAGTATTATCATTGCATGGCATTGTCAGCCTACTCCCAAGTGTCTCTTACTGCAATGTTACAATAAGATGTTTTTTAACTTTGAAAAATATCAGACCTTTTCTTCTTAGGTCTCCCTGAAAAAGAAGTTTAAGTTATGGACATGATTCAATTATAGTGAAGTAATTTTCTTGGTATATTTCTGCTTACTTTTTAAGAACAAGATGTCTCATCATACAAAAGATAAAAGATAGGTAAATGGAGTGATGAATATGTTCATGACTTCAATGTAATAATTTCACATTATATACATATATCAAAACATCATGTTTTACACAAAGAATGTATGTAATTATGATTTGTCAATTAAAAATGATAATTTAAACAAAGAAAAGAAAGAATAATATGACTAGAATGTAAGCTTCTTTGAGGGCAGGTTTTTATTTTTCTTCTCTTTTACTAAATGCTAGATCTCCTGCACCTATAACAGTGTCTGGCACATGGTAGACACTCAGTATATATAAACCTGTCAAATAAATTATTTAATGGCTAATAGATCATAAAAATATTAAAATTGATTTTTGTTCTGAAATATTTCTAGAATCAGTCATTGAAAAATCAAGATTTCTGATAGGAAGAAAATACTGTACTTTTTCCTAAAAATGTAAATGAAGGTAAAATGAGCTAGAATTATGCCAAGGATATTTACTTTTGTAAATAAATTAGGGAACATTCAAAGCAAGATCTGAATTTTAATAATCACTACTTTAGGTCACAAAGGTCTGACAGCTAAGTTATTAACATGAATTAGTGAGGGGAAGGAACATTACTTTTATCAAGGCCAATACTGTTGTAAGTTTTTATTCTTTGATTCACGCTAAACTGTTTTTTTGTTTGTTTACTTGATTTTGGACTGAACCTCTGAGAAGAAATGCCTATGGTCTACCTGGGCTTCTTATATTTTAAGGGTTTTGTTGTGGATTTGGCTTTTTCTCCCTATTTGGTCTTTTCATTCCCAACAGAAACAGCTTAAACCATCTTCAAATAATGTCGATTTCAATAGAATTTCAAATAAATACAACTTTAGGATTTTTTTTTTTTTCCCAAAAGGTGCTCTCATTGTTTGGGAGAGTGGAAGTTTTCATTTAAAAGGATACATTTTAATAACCTTTATATTTTGGAACAATTTTATATTTACAAAAAAGTTACAAGGCTAGTACAGAGTTTCTACATGCCCCTCAACCATTTTCCTCGAGTGTTAATTTTTTACATCACAATGGTACATTGGTAAAAACTAAGAAATTGACACTGGAACATTACTATTAACTAAAAGATGTGGTGTTTTAATAATGCAACTTAGCTATTTTGATGTATAGAAAATGATTTTGAAGAGAGAGCCTTCAAAACTAAATGACTAGAAATTAGTTGATGATTAACACATTGATTGGATATGCTTTTAATGGAAACTCTCCTTTAAAGCAAATTAAATGCAACTATCCAGGTTTATATCACACAAATTGCTACAGGATTCACAGGCAGGGTGACTAATACATTTTAAAATATATAAATTTTTTGAGGAATTGAGTTTATTTCCCTTTAATTATATTTAGTTGGCAGTATTTTGTAGATTTGAACTTAATGGCAGCATTCTGGTTTTTCCTTGTAAATTTTGGAGTTTGAGGATGAACCAACTGATTTTGTTGCTATTTATGTTTAAGAACTAGTCTGGGAAGTCCATCACTGCTCAGTAGCCATAATCCTTGTCCTTAGAGCGAAGACTGGGCTATCATGGTATAATGATTACAAATCCAAAGTTTGCAGGCTGCTTTAAGAAGCATTGTAATAGCCTTCACTTTTTCTGCCAACTCAAGGGATTTATTTTTGTATATTGAAAAGACTGGTTTCTCGAACAGCATATATAAATTTGAGAAAAGTAACAGTCTTTTATACCCACAATGGTTAAAAATGTCTACCAGATAAAACACGAGTGTAAATAACCCACGTGTTTGTTCTGTTGTATAATGCATTTTAGGATTCTTTATTAAAACCGTGCAATGTTGTCATATCAATTTTTTTCAGAGTGAAGGATCTTTTAAAATAATTTTAATTGATACATAATAATTGTACATATTTATAGGGTACATGAGATATTTTGATACATGCATACAAGGTGTAGTGATCAAATTAGGGTATTTAGGATACCTATTACCTTGAACGTTTATTATTTTTTGTGTTGGGAAAATTTAAAATATTTTCTTTTAGCTACTTTGAAATATACAGTATAGTGTGAATAACTATAGTCCCCCTACTATGTTATAGAAGCACAAGAACTTATTCCTTTTATCTAGCGGTATATTTGTAACTATTAAGCAACTTCTCTTCAACATCTCTCACCCTTCCAAGTCTTTGATAACTGTCATTTTACCTTCATGAGACCTGCTCTGTTAGCTCCCAGATACGAGTGAGAAACATGCAATATTTATCTTTCTGTGCCTGGTTTATTTCCCTTAACATAATGACCTCCAGTTCCTTCCATGTTCCCGCAAGTGACAGGATTTCTTTTTTTTTTTTTTTTAATGGCTAAACAGTATTCCATTCTGTATATATACACCACACTTTCTTTACCATTCACTTGTTGATGAACACTTAAGTTAATTTTATATCTTTGCTATTGTGAATAGTGCTGCAATAAACATATGACTGCAAGTGTCCCTTTAATAAACTGATTTTCTTTCCTAGTAGTAGGATTACTGGAAGGTATGGTAGTTCTATTTTTAGGTTTTTGAGAAATCGTTATACTGTTTCCCACAATGGCTATGCTAATTTACTTACCCAGGAATAGTATATCCTTGTATATCCTCCACATCCTTGCCAGCATCTGTTATTTTTGTCTTTTTGATAATAGCCATTCTAACTGGGATAAGATGATATCTCATTGTGAATTTAATTTGCATTTCCTCAATCATTAGGGATGTTGACCATTTTTTCATATACTTCTTGGCCATTTGTATGTCTTCTTTTGAGAAATATCTATTCATGTACTTTTCTTACTTTTTAAATTGGATTTTTGTGTGTGTGTTGAGTTCCCTGTAAAATTTGAATATTAATCTCTTGTTAGATGAATATTTAAACATATTTTCTACCATTCAACAGATTAGTTGTCTCTTCACTTTGTTGATTATGTCCTTGGCAGTGCAGAAACTTTTTAGTTTAAGTCCCATTTGTCTATTTTTGTTTTTGTTGTGTGTCTTTTTGAAGACTTAATCATAAATTATTTGCTTAGGCCAATGTTGAGAAGAGTTTTACCTAAGTTTTCTTCTAGGATTTTGGTAGTTTCAGGTCTTGTGTTTAAGTCACATTTGAAAACAATGTATTTGTAAGAGCTTGTATGCAGTTTAATTAATAAGCATGATTCTGCTTTGTTATCATTTTTTCATTTGGGAAAAACTATTGCCACTGCTAAATTGCAGTTCAGTTGTTAGTATCTTCGAAGGAACTTGTAAGAACAGTCACAGTATGCAATAACTGTTAGATGGAGTAAAAATTTAAAAAATACACATAATTTGAAAAGGAGAATAAATATTTAGTCATACCATTAATATTACTACTACTACTACAAAAAAAATATAATAAGATTCAGACTCTCCAGTGTTTTTAAGAAGAAATACAGGTGTTGCAAATTTTACTCTGGCTTTTGGGTGTTACATTTGAGATTCTCTTTGCTTAAGTTGCCTTCTTGTTGTATGCTTTTCTTCTGTTAGAGGCAACGTATGGTTTTAAACTACTTGTGAAACATTCAATGAACTTCCTGACTCCCTACTTATACAGAGATAATTCATTGTATCTTAGTGATAATTGGACTTTCATTTTTTTTTTTTTTTTTTGGTCACACAGTGGTTATTTCTAGCTTTCATTTTTTAACTGTTTAGAGATGACAATTTTACTTAAACATAACCAAGACTACTCATTACATTTAAAATAATGGGAAATATTTGTCATTTTACATTAGGTGCCTGTGAGAGGAACAAGAAAGAAACTTAATAGCTACATGAGAAACTGTAAACACACACACACACACACACACACACAATTTTGTGGTTATTTAGGGACTATAAATATTTAATACCATAGATAAGTTTGTCGTATTTATAGGTTGTATTGGAAACTTTAAATTTTTTTTTCATAAGTGCTTAAATGTTTCATACAATATGTAAGATTGAAACTATGTGAACAATCCATTAGGTATCAAAAATAAAAGATACTCTGACTCCAATGAAGTTTAACAAAATGAAATTATGTTATGCCATATAAATCAACATAAACACAATTAATTCTACTTTCTCTTATATTGGTTTTTTAAAATATATTGTTACCCTGTCATAAGCTTGTGTGAACTTCTGTAACATTTTAATTTAAAATCCAGACGTTTCTATGAGTGCTGCAATAGAAGCAATCAGTTAATTACCCGATAAAGATTAAAGGAGACATGCAGTACAAAATGCAATTAAATTGCATACAATTGCTTAATATGTTGAGAGCTGTTTCTACAGGCCACCAAAATTAAAATTATGCGTCACTGGGGAAGTACTGTTTTATTTTCCTTATCTGTATTTCCTATTGACTTACAGAGATATTGCTCTATTTTAATGTGATCTTCCCATCTGCCCTCTAATGGTATTGCTGTAGTCATCCTCTTAGTTATTTTACTACAGTATTTGCCCTGGTGGTTTTATTAGTTCAGAGGTAAGTGTTTAATCATCAAAATATTGCTAAATAAGTTTAATTATCAACATTGAAGAAGACAGAGCTACACATAAGTCATGTTTATGTCTCTGTTTAATTGAACACCCATATATTTTAGACAAATGAGACTACTTAATTCTCCGCTGAAGATGCTTGTTGCTCTGTATACTCTGCATATCTAAAAGAAAATGATGGATACTAGATTTTAGCTTCTTCTGTTGTTTTCCGTTTCCTGCCTGTGATAAAAGAAGAAAAGATATGCATAGCGTTAATTCTCTAGGTAGAATTGTCTATAGGAAGTTGTGTGAGTGCAGAAGTATTTTCTTAATAGGATTCCTTGTTTGCAGAGACACTGCAAAGTCTACCAGCCGAAGCACACACTCTAAACTATAAAAGGTGACAAGTACCCCTTAGGAATAGAATTAGGAAGGGAAATAGGGTCTCAGGGAATTTCATTCTTTTACACATTGCTGCATTTTTTAGAAATTGTTGCAATGAACACATCATTTACAATGATTCTCTTTTTAAAATTAGAACAACAAAGGGTTTCCTAGTCACAAAATTTCACTCTCCATCAGATGTAACCTAGGTGGTGTCTTACTTGTTTGGCTTTTCCATACTTTCCCTCTCCACTCTGTCTGCATTTGCCAAAACCATATTTTAAAATGCATTTGCCAATAGCCATATTTCTGCCAAATTAGTAATATGTACTTTTGGGTTAATCTGATAAAATAATCAGAATAGTCAAGAGTGAAGAATGTGTGGTGAAATATTTGATAATTTCAATCAAACCATGTAAGTACCCATTTTTTTTGGCTGTCTCTAAGGATAGCCTTGGTATTATGCCTCAGTAACTTTATGGAATTGAGGGCAATAGTTGTAAATTTTATTTTTACTATAATTTCAAAATATACCGAATCATAAAAAAAAACCGCTGAAAATATAAAAACTCTAACGAACCCACTTGTGGGTTGTATTTTTACCTTTTATTTTAAATTATAATTTTCTAAAATATAGGATTTTCATCTAAACTTGATTGGAAGAATTGTTTTTGATATTTTGAACAAAGTCATGTCTTATTCCTTTTTGGGAAGGGCAGAGTCTCATTATAATGAAGAAAAAATTTTCAAATGTATTTACTAAAGGAAGAGATAACATATTGAGTCATTAACATTCTAGTGAAAAATAGGTTGATATTCGTTAAAAGAGTTTTGTAAATTTTTGTAACATTTTGCAAGAAAAGTAAATATTTGTCTGGTATATTCAATGATTCTTTTGATTTATAGGAGAACACCGTGTTGTGAATCTTTTCCAAGCTATGGATTTGATATTTTAGTTTAATTAAGAGCTGCTTGGCATTAATGGGACACAATGACCAATCGCTCTTCTAAAAGTTAGATTAACTAAGAAAATCTTGTTGCAATTACCTTAATGCATTTTATATACTTTTTTGGCAAACAAGAGTTAATAGTATAAGATGGAGTTTCTTAGCTACTAATAATATGTGAAGCTTTGGGAATATTTGAAAGAAGTAAACGATTTACTTACTATGTTGAAGGATTTTTTTTTCTGGTCAATATATTTGTGTTAAATTAGAAAAATGCTTACAATTTCTGATTAAAAATGCTGCCTTTTTGTTGGTGCCTATCCTGTGTTCTGACTTTGATGGACAAGGATCATCTCCAAATTGTATTTATGTAAGGTGCCCTTAGATGTACCACATCAAATTTTGGAAAAGGCTTCAGGGAAATACGGCAAAATATCTGTGACAAAGGGCACAAGCTTCACTGTTTTCTCAAGAGATTAGTAGCACTGCTAGTAAACATGGATGGTTTGTTTTTATGCTAATCTTTCTGCTCCCTGTCTTCTCAGTTGTGTACGAACATGTGTGTTTTTTCCATGCATGTTTTTACCTTGTCCAAGTTCTTCCAGTATAGTATGTTTGGAGAAAATCATCCAAATTTCCTGACTCCTAGGCTATTATTTCTCCCACTGAAACATCCCACTTTTCTCATATTCAAACTCCTCTTTCAAGCCTTCAGAGTATTCACTATGCCTTTATTCTTGGACTGCATCTATTGTAGTTAAGCATCAATACATAATGTATAGGCCTAAATATCTGTTTCATTTATATTTTTGTTCAGTCTGAAGCCATCCACATGTTTGGTACAGTCATCTTTTCCTATTTGGGAGTGCAACACATTTCATTGCTCTTTGATGAGCCTGTGCCCTCTTAGATTTTCTTCTTTTGAGTGCTTAGAAGCCATGACAATTAGAATGTAGTATTTGGAAAGATATTTACTTCTTTTATTCATTGATCTGCACGCTGAAGGAAAGAAATCTATCAAGTTAAAACATAGGAATTTCATTAGGTGTTTCTTTCTTCCTACTTTCAGTATCAGAAACATATCTGTTTTCAACGGTAAAAGAATCATTACCACATGATCAGAGAAATAAAAGCTGGGAAGTTATTGCTTCTGTAAGGTATTCACAACCGATGTCCTCTTGGATATTATTAGATAAAATTCAGTTAGTATCTGTGTGCTTCACAGCTACAGTGTTTTGACCATCAGCTTGGGTCACACTAAATTACATAGTGGAATGAGATATCTGGCCAAAGCCTTGATAAGAATGATTCTTGGAACAAATTTCATAACTGTTTATTCTCCATGTGGCTATTCTCTTTCCCTAAAACAAGAGGGAACTAGGCTACTAGAACAGCAAGCAAGGAAACTATTCCAAATGCTGGAACACAGAACCACAAAACATTGAAAAAACTCAGTCTCCTCTTGTGCTGTGGATTCCTATAAGGCAGGGATTAGTTTCTTTAATTTCCATTACATATAGTAGAATATTTATTTTTAAACAATGATTAATTGTGAGGACTGCTATACACAGTAAGGGGATTGATTGTGGAATCTTGAATGCTGATTGTTTTTGTACTCTGTCTTGAAGACGAAACAAGAACACACAAACCTATTATTTTAAATGATCATTTCACAGATTTTACAAGCCAACTGGGGAAATGAAGTTTAAGTGGAAACATATTTTTCAAATATGTGGGAGAAATAATCATTGAATTATTTTTCAGTCGTAACTCTAAGAAAGTAAAAATAGTAAGGGCAATATGATAAAATGTGAAAATATTACTAGTTTTTTAGCATTAAATTTAGCATTAAATTAAATTTGTCATGTTATAAAATAAAACTGATATTTATGACTTTGAGTTAAAAATGAGAAATTATATATTAATATATATAAAATAAATCGATGGACTTATTTGTAAAGCATGTGTAACTAAAAGTTTAAGTGGAAAGCTTATTATAGCAAATGTATTCCTATGGCATAAAGATTTTTGGGAGCTGATGATGTCGGTGTACTGCTTTTGAAACTGTTTTCACAGGATTCTAGTTCAAGATGGCTGAACAGAGACAGGAGACACCTGCCCTCTCGGGAAAGGATAACCAAAATTATGAATAGGAAGTCAAACCTGGAAGAGAACACTAGAGGCCAACAAAAAACTCAGGAGAAGCACCTGAGGCACAGAAGGGCAAACAGGCAAGTGGCCAACTTAGCTGAGATCTGCTGAGAGCCTGGAGGAGCGCAGTATTGTGGGAAAAGTGTGAGAGAGCTTCCGCGTTCCACATCCCGCTATGGACTGCTGCATTCCAAACTGCAGGGAGGCTCCTCTACCCTCCTGAACCCTGACACTAGCATAGGCAGTGATTTGGAGACTCCAAGAGGGCACTGCACCAGGCATGGAACTCATGTGAAATCACATTCCACCCCCGTGACTCGAGTGGCTGTGACAAGGTGCCATTTTAGAAGAGCAGCCATCATGAAAGTGTATTCAGCCCTGGGAACAACAGCCCCTGTATCTCCACATGCCAGGGCCTCCCACTGGCATTCCCCAGTGTCCACCTGGAGGGCTGTAGAGGCATCGTGATCACTAGAACCAAAGGTGCTGTGGGGTATCCGGTACTCGAGTCCACAAGGAAAACTACTCCCCAGGGAAAGGATGGTGCAGCACAAGAGAAGGCAGCCCCTGGAACAAAGGAAATCAAAGCGTACACTTTCCAGAAACCAAGAGCATCCTGTCTGGGGCTGTGAGAAGTGACCTTGACCCAGCAGTGAAACAAATTCTGTGCTTGGCTTTATAAACAGAGGATGGCATGCCTCCCCATCAATGGAGCACCCTCTGCTTGGGTTCATACATAGAGAACGGGTACCCACCTCTCCCTCTACACACCCATCTGTGCTGCCACCGGAAGCTGTAGTGTGTGAACTGGAGAGCTTCCTGTCTGGAACTATGAATGGTGACTGTGATCCCAATGGTGATGTGGCCTTCATGCCAGGACTCCAGTGTGAAGGCTGGAGGTCCCCACTCCACCTCTGTGTGTCACTTCAGAGTAGTTTCCACAGAGAGAAGCATGTTTAGGACTGTGGGTGGTGAAACCACACCACAGCCACCACCAACGCCAGTGTGCACTGCTGGCAAACCAGAGGCTTGTCCCACCACTGCTACTGCCATCAGCCACATCATGCCACCTGCCAAGGGGACTGCTCACCTGCCTGGCCCACAGCTGCCACTACTGGTATCTGTGCAGGCCACCTGGAGGCCCAAGAAGCAGCCTGTCAGGGACCACCAACACAGTGTGAGTATACATTAACCCAGAGAACAAAGACAGGCATACTCAGCCCACTGCTGCCACAACTGGGTCCTGAAGACTGGCTCACCTGGCTTCCCAGTCCCCAGCACAACTTCGTCAAAACCTCCACTCTTAACTGCACCCTAACTTACAGAGGAAATCAAAGAAAGCACTAACACTGTTTACAATTGGTGAAATAGAGACTACACTACTGCATACACCCATAATCAAAGCCAAAGTGCCCCACCCAACCAAAACCACAAGTATACTTGCAGGAAAAAGTTCTCCCCTACAAAAAAATTCAAAAATAGTAAGAAGCAACTATTACGCCATATGTGCAGATGTCAATGTAGGAAAACTGGAAACACAAAAAAACAAAGAAACACAACATCTACAAAGGAGCACAATACCTCTCCAGCAATAGATCTTAATAAAAAAAAGAAATTTTTGTACCAGATAATGAATTCAAGGTATTGATACTAATGAAGCTCAGTGAGATACGAGATAGTTCTGAAAAACAATACAAAGAAGTCAGAAAATTAATTCAGGATATGAATGAGAAATTGACCAAAAAATGATTTTTAAAAAATAATCTAATAGAAATTCTGGAACTGAAGAATTAATTGAAGGAAATACAAAATAAATTTGACAATAGACTAGATCAGGAAAAAAAAACCTCAGAAATTGAAGGCTAGTTTTTGAAATAATCCAGAAAGATAAAAATAAATAAAAAGTAAAAAGAATACATAAAGACTTGTGACATTTGGGACAACATTAAGCAAACAAATATTAAATTATCAGCATCCCAGAGGAGGAAGAGAAAAAGAAAGGATTAGAAAATCTATTCAACAAAATAATAGATGAAATCTTCTTATGTCTATCAAGAGTTTTAAGCATCTAGATAAAGGAGGCCCTGCCGTCTTAGGGAGATACAGGACAAACAGTTCTACCCCATGGCACATTATAGTAAGACTGTCTAAAATCAAATATAGTGAATCCTAAAACCAGCAAGATAAAAGTGTCTAGTCACATATAAAGAAAAAACCCATCATATGACCAGCAGATATTTCAGTAGAAAATTTATTTTATTTAATTATTTATTTATTTTTATTTTTAAAGTTCTGGGGTACATGTGCAGGATGTGCAGGTTTGCTACATAAGTAAATGTGTGCCATGGTGGTTTGCTGCACCTATCAACTCATCACCTAGGTATTAAGCACAGCATGCATGAGCTATTTTTCCTAATGTTCTCTCTTGTCATACCCCACCCCCTGACAAGCCCCAGTGAGTGTTGTTCCCTTCCTTGTATCCATGTGTTCTCATTTTTCAGTTTCCATTTATAAGTGAGAATATGTGACGTTTGGTTTTCTGTTCCTGCATTAGCTTGCTGAGGATAATGGCTTCCAGCTTCATCCATGTCTATGCAAATGACATGATCTTGTTCCTTTTTATGGCTGCATAGTATTCCATGGTGTATATGTACCACATTTTCTTTATCCAGGCTATCATTGACGGGCATTTGGGTTGATTCTATGTCTTTGTCATAGTGAATAGTGCTGCAATGACCATACACATGTATTTATCTTTGTAATAGAATGATTTATATTCCTTTGGGTATATACCCAATAATGGAATTGCTGAGTCAAGTGGTATTTCTGGTTCTATATCTTTGAGGAATCATCATACTGTTGTCCACATTGGTTGAACTTATTTACATTCCAACCAACAGTGTAAGAGTGTTCCTATTTCTCTGCAACTTTGCCAGCATCTGCTGTTTCTTGACTTTTTAATAATTGCCATTCTGACTGATGTGAGATGGTATTTCATTGTGGTTTTGATTTGCATTTCTCTAAGCATCAGTGATGTTAAGCTTTTTTTCATATGTTTGTTGGCGATTTGAATGTCTTCTTTTGAGACATATCTTTTCATGTTCTTTGTCCACTTTTTAGTGGAATTGTTCATTATTTTCTTGCAAATTTGTTTAAATTCTTTCAGATTCTGGATATTAGACTTTTGTCAGATGGATGGATTGCAAAAATTTTATCCAACTCTGTAGATTGTTTGTTCACTCTGATATTAGTTTATTTTGCTGTGCAGAAGTTCTTTATTTAATTAGATCCCATTTATAGGTTTTGCTTTTGTTGCAGTGGCTTTTGGTGACTTCGTCATATAATCTTTGCCTGTGCCTATGTTCTAAAGGGTACTGCCCAGATTTTTTCCCAAGGTTTTTATAGTTTTGAGTTTTATATTAAAGTCTTTAATCCACTTTGAGTTAATTTTTGAAAAAGGCATAAGGAAGGGGTCCAGTTTCAATTTTCTGCATATGGCTAGCCAGTTCTCCCAGCAACATTTATTAAATAGTGAATATTTTCTGAATTGCTTGTTTTTGTCAGATTAGCCAAAGATCAGATGGTCATAGGTGTGTGGTCTTATTTCTGCATTCTCTATTCTGTACCATTGGTCTATGTGCCTGTTTTTGTACCAGTACCATGCTGTTTTGGTTACTGTAGCCCTGCAGTATAGTTTGAAGTCCAGTAGTGTGATGCCTCCAGCTTCGTTCTTTTTTGCTTAGGATTGTCTTTGCTATACAAGCTCCTTTATGGTTCCATATGAATTTCAAAATCACTTTTCCTAATTCTGTGAAGAATGTCAATGTTACTTTAATGGGAATAACATTGAAACTATAAATTACTTTGGGCAGTATGGCCATTTTCATGATATTGGTTCTTCCTATACATGAGCATGGAATGTTCTTCCATTTGTGTCCTCTCTGATTTCCTTGAGCAGTGGTTTGTAGTTCTCCTTTAAGAGGTCCCTCACTTCCCTTGTTAGCTCTATTCCTAGGTATTCTCTTTGTAGCAACTGGGAATGGGAGTTCATTCATGATTTGACTCTCTGCTTGCCTTTTGTTGGTGTAATGCTTGTGACTTTTGCACATTGATTTTGTTTCCTGAGACTTAGCTGAAGTTGCTTCTCAGCTTAAGTACCTTTTGGTCTGAGACGATGGGGTTTTCTAGATATAGGATAATGTCATCTGCAAACAAAAGCAATTTGACTTCCTCTCTTCTTATTTGAATACCCTTTATTTTCTTCTGTTGCCTGATTGCTCTGGCCAGAACTTTCAATACTATGTTGAATAGGAGTGGTGAGGGAGGGCATCCTTGTTTTGAGTCAATTTTCAAGGGAAGTGCTTCCAGCTTTTGCCAATTCAGTATGATTTAGGCTGTGGGTTTGTCATAAATGGCTTATATTATTTTAATGTATGCTCCTTCAATACCTAGTTTATTGAGAATTTTTAATGTGAAGGGATGTTGAATTTTATCAACAGCCTTTTCTGCATCTATTGAGATAATCATGTGGGTTTTGTTTTTAGATCTGTTTGTGTAATGAATTATGTTTATTGATTTCATTACGTTGAACCAGCCTTCCATCCCAGGGATGAAATCAACTTGATCATAGTGGAGAAGCTTTTTGATGTGCTGTTGTATTTGGTTTGCCAGTATTTTATTGAGAATGTTTGCATCAGTATTCAACAGGGATATATTGGCTTGAAGTTTTTGTTGTTGTTGTTGTTGATGTTGTATCTCTGCCAGGTTTTGGTATCAGTATGATGCTGGCCTCATAGAATGAGTTAGAGAGGATTCCCTCCTTTTTAATTGTTTGGAATAGTTTCAGAAAAAGGGGTATCAGCTCCTCTTTGTACTTCTGGTAGAATTTAACCTTAAATCCATCGCATCCTGAGCTTTTTTTTTTTTGCTTTTTTTTTTTGGTAACTGCCTCAATTTCAGAACTTATTATTGGTTTATTCAGGGATTCAACTTCTTCCTGGTTCCATCTTTGGAGGGTGTATGTGTCCAGGAATTTACCAATTTCTTCTAGATTTTCTAGTTTATTTGCATAGAGGTATTTATAGTATTCTCTGATGGTTGTTTGTATTTCTATAGGGTCAGTGGTGATATCCCTTTTATCACGCTTTATTGTGTCTTTTTGGTTTTTCATTCTTTTTTCTTTATTAGTCTAGCTAGAGGTCTATCTATTTTATTAATTTTTTCCAAAAAAAGAACTCCTGAATTCATTAGGTTTTTGTGTCTGTATCTCCTTCAGTTCCACTCTGAGCTTGGTTATTTCTTGTCTTCCGCTAGCTTGGGAATTTGTTTGCTTTTGTTTCTCTAATTCCATTAGTTGTGATGTTAGGGCGTTGATTTGAGATGTTTCTAGCTTTTTGATGTGGTCATTTAGTGCTGTAAACTTCCCTCTTAATTCTGCTTTAGCTGCCTCCTAGAGATTCTGTTATGATGTCTCTTTGTTTTCATTGGTTTCAAAGAACTTCTTGATTTTGTCTTTAATTTCATTATTTACCCAGGAGAACTTCAGAAGCAGATTGTTCTATTTCCATGTAGTCTTGTGGTCTTGAGTCAGTTTCTTAATCTTGAGTTCTAATTTGATTGTGCAGTGGTCTTAGACACTGTTTGTTAAGATTTCAGTTACTTTGCATTTGCTGAGGAGTGATTTACTCCAATTATTTGATCAGTTTTAGAGTAAGGGCCATGTGGCTCCAAGAAGAAAGTATATTCTGTTGTTTTGTGGTGGAGAGTTCTGTAGATATGTATCAGGTCCACTTGATTCAGAGCTGAATTCAAGTCCAGGTTATCTTTGTTAATTTTCTGTCTCGATGATCTGTGTAATATTGACAGTGGGGTGTTAAATTCTCCTAGTATTATTGCATGGTAGTCTACGTCTCTTTGTAGATCTCTAAGAACTTGTTTTATGAATCTCAGTGCTCCTAAATTGAGTACATATGTATTTAGGATAGTTAACTCTTCTTATTGAATTGATCCTTTTACCATTGTGTAATGCCTTTCTTTTTTTAAAAAAAAAATCTTTGTATTTTGATCTTGGTTTAAAGTCTGTTTTGTCAGAATCCATGATTGGAACCCCTTTTTTCTTTTCCATTTGCTTGGTAAATTTTCCTCCATCCTTTTATTTTGAGTCTATGTGTGTCTTTGCATGTGAGATGGGTCTCTTCAATATAGCACAATGGTAGATCTGGATTCTTTATTCAGACTGCCATCCTGTGTCTTTTAATTAGGGAATTCAGCCCATTTACATTTAATTAATATTGTTATGTGTGAATCTGATTCTGTCATCATGATGCTAGTTGGCAATTTTTCAGACTTGTTTATGTAGTTGCTTTATCATGTCAATGGTCTGTGTACTCCAGTGTGTTTCTGTAGTGTCTGGTAATGGTTTTTCCTTTCCATATTTAGTGCTTCCTTCAGGAGCTCTTGCAAGGCAGGCCTGATGGTGGTGAATTCCCTCCATGTTTATATGCCTGAAAAATTTTTATTTTTCCTTAGCGTATGAAGCTTAGTTTGGTTGGTTATAAAATTCTAGGTTGGAAATTCTTTTCTTTAAGATGTTGCATATTGGCCCCCAATCTCTTCTGTCTTGTAGGGTTTCTGCTGAAAGGTGTGCTGTTAGTCTGATGGGCTTCCTTTTATAACTGACTTGGCCTTTCTTTCTGGCTGCCCTTAACATTGTTTTCTTCATATCGACTTGGAGAATCTGATGATGATGTGTCTTGGGGTTGATCTTCTCGTGGAGTATCTTACTGGGGTTCTCTGGATTTTGTGAATTTGAATATTGGCCTGTCTTTCTAGGTTGGAGTTCTCCTCGATGATATACTGAGGTGTGTTTTCCAACTGGCTTCTGTTCTCCCCATCTTTCCAGGTACCCTTAACAGTCATAGGTTTGGTCTCTTAACAGGACACCAGAGGTCTCAGAGGTTTTCTTTGTTCCTTTGTATTCTTTTTTCTCTAATCTTGTCTGCTTGCCTTATTTCAGCCACATAGTCCTCAAGCTCTGACATTCTTTTTTCCACTTTGTCTGTTCAGCTATTGATACTTGTGCTTGCATTGTGAAGTTCTCCTGTTGTGTTTTTCAGATCCATCGGGTTATTTATGTTCCTCCCTAAACTCATTATTCTGGTTAACAGCTCCTATGATGTTTTATCATGGTTCTTAGCTTCTTTGCAATGAGTTAGAACATACTCCTTTAACTCAATGAAGTTTCTTATTACTCATATTCTGAAGCCTACTTCTGTCAGTTAATCAATCTCAGCCTCAGCCCAGTTCTGTGCCCTTGCTGAAGCCATGTTGTGATCATTTGAAGGAGAAGCAGCACTCTGGCTTTTTGAGTTTTCAGCATTTTTGCATTGATTCTTTCTCATTTTCATGGGTTTATCTATCTTTTATCTTTGAGGCTGCTGACCTTTGGATGGGGTTTTTGTGGGGTCTTTTTCAATGATGTTGTTGTTGTTGTTGCTTTCTGTTTGTTTTGCTTTTAGCAGTCAGGTCCCTCTTCCTTAGTGCTGCTGTGATTTATTGGGGGTCCACTCCGGACCTCCCACCCCTGAATGTACTATCAGTGGAGTCTGCAGAGCAGCAACAATGGAAGTTGGCTCCTTCCTCTGGGAGCTCTGATGCAGAGGGGCACTTATGTGATGCTAGCTGGAACACTCCTGTATGAGGTGTCTGGGGACTCCTTTTGGGAGGTTTCACCCCATCAGGTGGAGGGGGATCAGAGACCCGCTTAAATAAGCAGTCTGACTGCCTTTTGGCAGAGTGGGTGTGCTGTGCTTGGGGGAATCCCCCTTATCCTGGCTGCCCTGTCTCTCCAGAGCCAGCAGGAAGAAAAGACTAAGACCATTGATACATGATATTGCAGCTGCCCCTTCTCCTAGTGGCTTTTCTCAAGAATATCCGAGCTCTGTCCATAAACCCCTGCTTGGAGATGCTGAGATTCCCACAGGGAGACTCCACCCAACCCAGTGAGGAAGAGTGAATCAGGGTTCCACTTAAAGAAGTAGTCTGGCCACAAAATGCCCCAGACGCTGTGCTGTGGGGAATTGCTCCTGGTCCAAACCACCCAGTCTCTCTGGCACTGGCAACAGGGGAAAATGGCCAGCTGGCAGGCACAATAATGGTGGCCTTCCCTCACCCTGCCCCAAACTCCGTCTTTTCAAGCAGTCTCTAGCTAGGTGCACTGGCCAGCGTAGATTCTAAGACAGTGGATTTTTAGCTTGTGGGGTTTTGTGGGAGTGGACCCATTGGGCGAGGTCACTTGACTTCTTGACTTCAGCCCCCTTCTCGTGGGAGTGGACAGATCTCTTGCCTCACTGGAATTCCTAGAGCTGGGGTATGCAGTAACTCCTGTGTCTCAGTGTCTGCTAGAGCAGCTGCCCACCTGAGCAGCCACAGTGAGTGTGCATAGCTCTGTGATTGGGACCCAAGGCCCTGGTGGTGTGGGCTCACAAGAGGACCTCCTGATCCATGGATTGCAAGGATTCATGGGAAAAGCGTGCTTTACCGTCTTCCTTGGCTTGGGGAGGGAGCTCCCCATGCCTTGTGCAGCTCCCAGGTGGGCCATCACTCCACCCTGCTTTTCCTTGCCCTCCGTGGGTCATGCCATCTGCCTAGTCTGTCCCAATGTGAAAACCTTGATACCTCAATTGAACATGCAGAATTCATGCACTGTTTTCATCCTTTTTGGTGGGAGCCAGAGAGCAGAGCTGTTTCTATTTGGCCATCTTGGCTGCTCCACCTATTTATTTTTAAATGTTTTATTTTCATTTTTTGTGGGCCTACAGTAAGTATATATTTATGTGATGTATGAGATATATTGAGACAGGCATACAAAGTATAATAATCACATCAGAGTAAAAATTGTATCCATCACCTCAAGCAATTATCCTTTGTAATACAAACAATCCAATTATACTATTTTAGTTATTTTTAAATGTACAATAAATTATTTTGACAATTGGCACTTTGTTGTGCTATCAAATACTAGATCTTACTCATTATTTCTAATTTTTGTACCTATTAAAAATCCTGACTTCTTCACCAACCCAGTACCTTTCCCAGCTTCTGGTAAGCATCATTCTGCTCTCTATCTCCATGAGGTCAACTGTTTCATTTTTAACCTCCACAAATAAGTAAAACCATGTGACATTTGTTTTTCTGTGCCTGGAATATTTCACTTAACATAATGACTTCCAGTTCCATCCACATTGTTGCAGATGACAGATCTCATTCATTTTTATAGCTGATTAGCACTCCATCGTGTCTATGTACCACATTTCTTCATCCTCTCATGTGTTGATGGACAATTAGGAAGTTTCCAAATCTTTGCAATTGTGAACAGTGTGGCAACAAACACGGAAGTGTGGATATCCCTTGGATACACTGATTTCGTTTCTTTGGGGTATATACCTAGAGGTGGGATTGCTAGATTACATGGTAGCTCTATTTGTACTTTTTTGGGGGAACTTTGAAACTGTTCTCCGTAGTGGTTGCATTAACTTACATTGTGATGAAAACTGTAGGAAGATTCCCTTTTCTCCACATCCTTACCATCATTTACTATAGCCTATCTTTTGGATATAAGCCATTTTAAATGTGGTGAGGTAATATCTCATTGTAGTTTTGATTTGCATTTTTCTAATGATCAATGATGTTGAGTTCTATTTCATATGCTTGTTTGACATTTGTATATCTTCTTTTGAGTAATGACTATTTAAAACTTTTGCCCATTTTTAAATCAAATTATTGTGTTTTTTTCCGTATAGAGTTGTTTGAGTTCCTTATATATTCTGGTTATTATCCTTTATTGGATGGGTAGTTTGCAAATATTTTCTCCAATTTTGTGAGTTGTTTCTACACTTTGTTGATTGTTTCCTTTGCTGCACAGAAGCTTTCCAACTTGATGTGATCCCATTTGTGCGTTTTTGCTTCAGTTGCCTGTGCTTACACGGTATTGCTCAATATTTTCCCAGTCCAATGTACTGCAGAGTTTCCCTAATGTTTTCTTATAGTAGTTTCATAGTTTGAGGCCTTGGATTTAAGCCTCTTATTAATTGTAATGTGATTTATGGGTATGTTAAGAGATAGGGGTCTAGTTTTTTACTCTCCATATGGATATCCAGCTTCCAAAGCATCATTTATTGAAGAGACTTTCCCCAAATGTATCTTCTTGGCACCTTTGTCAAAAATCAGTTCACTGTAAATGTATACATTTATTTCTGGATTCTCTTATCTGTTCCATTTGTTCTATGTGTCTGTTTTCATGCCAGTATAATGCTGTTTTTGTTATTATAGCTCTGTAGTATAATTTGAAGTCAGATAATGTGATTTCAAATAATCAGATAACATCTTATGAAATAGTCAGAAAATGTGGTGCAAACACTCCCTTAGCCACCCTGGCTGGTGTCTTACTATGTTGCATGTTCCCCAAGTATGCTAGCTCTGAACGAAGCACTAACACTTGCCTATGAGTTGCAGTCCTTGTGGCATAGACTACTTTTCAAGTTTATTTAAAACTCCAGACCACTTTTTCCCCCAGTGGCAAGGCTTGATGAAACTCAAGTTATGACCACTGGGGTGACTAATTCTACTCAGGATAGGGCTTATCTCAATGTTCTCTCTGTATTTATCAGCTGAGTTCTTCCTAGTGTCAGCAGCGCTGAATTCCAATGATAATTCCCACAATTGCTGCACTCTCCCTCACTAAAGCACAGAGATTCTTTGTCCATACCATGCATCCCCTAACATCATATGAGAAGGTGGTGGTGGCAATTCCAAACTGTCTTTCCTACCCTGTTTAGTGCCTCTTTCAATGATAAGAAGTTAAAACCAGGTACTGTGATCACTCAACGAATTTTTGGTTCTTATGTAGGTGTTTTTGGTGTAGATAGTTGTTAAATTTAGTGTTTCTGTGACGAGAATGATTGATGAAGGTTTCTATTCTCCCATCTTGCTCTCCCTTTCAGCAGAAAATTTATAGGCCAGAAGAGAATGTGATGATATATTCAAATTGCTGTAATAAAAAACACAATCTGCCACCCAAGAACACTGTCCATTGGATTATCCATCATAAATGGAAAAGAATTATTCTCTCCCAGGCAAGCAAATGACAAGGGAATTTATTACACTAGACCAGGCCTACAAGAAATGCTCAAGGAGCTCCCAAACCTGGATATGAGAAGATGACATTTACCATCATGAGAACACACAAAAGTATAAAAGCAGTAACACAAAAGAGGAAAATAAAAGACTCACATTGTATCACTACAGAAATCCAGCTGACCACAATGACAATCTTGTTACAGCTTATTGAACACACCAAAGTAAAGAGAATGCTTCCTAACTCATTCTATGCACCCAACATCACCCTGATACCAAAACCAGACAAGGAAGTCACAAAAAAGGAAAACTACAGGGCTATGTATTTCTTGAACATGGACACAGAAATAGTCACAAAAACTAGTGAACCAAATCCAACAGGACAACAAAAAGACAATACACCACAATCAAGGAGTGTTTATTTCAGGGAGTCAAGGATGTTTCAACATACACAAATCAATAAGCATGATACATCACATCAACAGAATGAACGATAAAAGCCATATTATATTCTCAATAGATGTAGAAAAAAGCATTTGGTAAAATTCAACATCACTTCACGATAAAAACTCTCAACAAACTAGGCACAGAACTATCAGATTTGATAATAATAAAGACCATATTTGAAAAACACACAGCTAACACTAGTGTGAATGGGGAAAAGTTGAAAGCCTTTTCTCTAAGAACAGGAACAAGACATGGTTGCCCAATTTCACCACTCCTATTCAACATAGTGCTGAAAGTCCTAGTCAGAGGTATCAAGTAAGACAAAGAAATAAAAAGCATCAAAGTTAAAAATGAGAACTTCAAATAGTTTCTCTTTGCTTCTGTCATCTTTTTTTTTTTTTAAATTTTTGAGACAGAGTCTCACTGTGTCACCTAGGCTGGAGTACAGTGGCACAATCTCAGTTTACTGCAACCTCCAACTCCCTGATTCAAGGCATTCTCCTCCTGCCTCAGCCTCCCAAGTAGCTAGGATTACAGGTCCTGCCATCACGCCTGGCTAATTTTTGTATTTTTAGTAGAGATAGGGTTTCACTATGTTGGCCAGACTGGTCTCAAACTCCTGACCTCAAGGTATCTGCCTGCCTCATCCTCCCAAGTCCTGGGATTACAATCATGAGCTATCATACCCACCCTCAATAATCTTATATTTAGAAAAATCTAAGGACTTCACCACAGCCTCATGGATGCAGTAAATGAATTCAGTAAATTACAGAATATGAAATAAATGTACAAAAATCACTAGCATATCTATATACCAACAATGATCTAGCTGAAAAAGAAATCAAGAAGACAATCCCATTTATAATAGCAACAAAAAAATAAAATACCCAGGACCAAATTTAACCAAGGAAGCAAAAAATCTCTACAAGAAAAACTACAAAACACTGATGAAATAAGTGGAAGAAGACATGAACAAATAAAAATTATCTCATTCTCATGGATCAGAAGAATTAACACCATTATAATGACCATACTGCCCAATGAAATCTACAGATTTAATTTAATCACTATGAAAATGCCAGAGCCATTCTTCACATAATTAGGAAAAATTGTCCTAAAATGTATATGGAACAAGTAAGAACCTGAATAGCCAAAGCAATCTCGAGCAGAAAGAAGAAAGCTGAAGGCATCACATTACCAGACTTCAGAATATATTACAAGGCTATAGTTACCAAAACAACATGGTATTGGTATGAAAATAGACACATAGACCAATGGAATAACATAGTTAACCCAGAAATAAATCCAACTGATATTTTTACAAAGCTAACAAGAACTTACATTAGGAAAAGAATACCCTCTTTAATAACTGATGCTGGGAAAATTAGATTGCCACATGTGGAAGAAACTGGATGCTTATTTCTCACCATAAAAAATCTACTCTGAATGGATTATAGACTTAAATATAAGAACTGAAGCTATCAAAATTCTAGAAGAAAACCCAGGAAAAACTTTCCTGAACAAGAAGTATGTGACAAAGACTCCAAAGCATATTTAACAAAAAACAAAAATAGTAAAAGTGGGATATAATTAAAGTAGAAAGCAAATGATATAATCAACAGAGTGAAGAGACAACCAGCTTGTTGAACAGGAGAAAATATTTGCAAACTAATTATTTGATAAGGAACTAATACACAGAATATACAAGGAACCCAAATGATAGTAAAATAACCCAAGTAATCCTATTAAAAACTGGGCAAAAAACATGAACAGACATTTCTCAAAAGAAGACACACAAACAGGCAATAAGTTTATGAAAAAATGCTCAACATCCCAGACCATCAGAGAAATGAAAATTAAAAGCATAATGAGATGCCCTCTTACCCAAGTAATAATGGTTATCATTATAGAGACACATACAAAAAAACAGACATTGGCGAGGGTGCAGAGAAAATTATACACTGTTTATTGCAATGTAAACTGGTACAGCACTATGGAAAACAGTATAGAAATGTCTCAAAAAACTAAAACTAGAATTGCCATTTGATTTAGCAGTCTTTACTGGATATCTACCCAAAGGAAAATAAATCAGTATATCAAATGGATACCTGCATTAGCATGTTTATTGCAGCATTATTCATGGGAGCAAATATATGGAATCAACTTAAGTGCCCATCAACAGATGAATTGATGAAGAAATGTGGTATATATACACAGTGGAATAATATTCAACCATAAAAAGAATAAAATCATGTTATTTACAGCAACATGAATGAAACTTGAGGTCATTATCTTAAGTGAAATAAGCCTGGCACAGCATAAAGACCTTGCATATTCTCACTCATATCTGGTAGATAAATATTTGATTACATTAGGTAGAGAGCAGAAACATAGGTAACAGAGACTGAGAAGACTGATGGAAGGGAGGAACAATACAAGTGTGTTATAAGGTACAGGCATGCAGAAAAATAGCAAGAATATGTTCAATGCCTGATAGCAGAGTACAGTTACTATACTGAACAAAAATATATTGTACTCAGGTGATGGACACCTTAAATACTCTGTCTTGACTTGTATACTTTATACACATGTAACAAAATTTCACATGTACCCCATAAATATGTACAAATTAAAAAAATGTTTTCACAGTCCATAATAGGAGATGTGCTGTATACACATGGTTGAATGCCAAATGACCAAATATTAAAATCAGTATTTGGTTGAAGTTGAGTATCAGCATTATTGAATAATCTTCTAAAATACAAAAATAGGCCAGGTATAGTGGCTCACACCTGCACTTTGGAAGGCCAAAGTGGGAGGATCATTTGAGTCCAGGAGCTTGAGGCCAGTCTGGGTAACATAGAGAGAACCATCTCTACAAAAAATTTAAAAATTAGCTAGGCATGGGGGTGCATGCCTGTACAGCTAGCTGGGCAGCTGAGGTGGGAAGACCACTTGAGCCTAAGGAAGTCGAGGTCACAGTGAACCATGATTGTGCTACCATGATTGTGCTGCTTATGGCTAGCCAATTTTCCCAGCACCATTTATTAAATAGGGAATCCTTTCCCTATTTTTTGTTTTTCTCAGGTTTGTCAAAGATCAGATGGCTGTAGATGTGTGGTGTTATTTCTGAGGACTCTGTTCTGTTCCATTGGTCTATATCTCTGTTTTGATACCAGTACCACACTGTTTTGGTTACTGTAGCCTTGTAGTATAGTTTGAAGTCAGGTAGCGTGATGCCTCCAGCTTTGTTCTTTTGACTTAGGATTGTCTTGGCAATGTGAGCTCTTTTTTGGTTCCATATGAACTTTAAAGCAGTTTTTTCCAATTCTGTGAAGAAACTCATTGGTAGCTTGATGGGGATGGCATTGAATCTATAAATTACCTTGGGCAGTATGGCCATTTCCATGATATTGATTCTTCCTATCCATGAGCATGGTATATTCTTCCATTTGTTTGTGTCCTCTTTTATTTCACTGAGCAGTGGTTTGTAGTTCTCCTTGAAGAGGTCCTTTACATCCCTAGTAAGTTGGATTCCTAGGTATTTCATTCTCTTTGAAGCAATTGTGAATGGAAGTTCATTCATGATTTGGCTCTCTGTTTGTCTGTTACTGGTGTATAAGAATGCTTGGGATTTTTGCACATTAATTTTGTATCCTGAGACTTTGCTGAAGTTTCTTATCAGTTTAAGGAGATTTTGGGCTGAGACAATGGGGTTTTCTAAATATACAATCATGTCATCTGCAAAGAGGAACAATTTGACTTCTTCTTTTCCTAACTGAATACCCTTTATTTCTTTCTCTTGCCTGATTGCCCTAGCCAGAACTTCCAACACTATGTTGAATAGGAGTGGTGAGAGAGGGCATCTCTGTCTTGTGCCAGTTTTCAAAGGGAATTTTTCCAGTTTTTGCCCATTCAGTATGATATTGGCTGTGGGTTTGTCATAAATAGCTCTTATTATTTTGAGATACGTTCCATCAATACCGAATTTACTGACAGTTTTTAGCATGAAGGGCTGTTGAATTTTGTCAAAGGCCTTTTCTGCATCTATTGAGATAATCATGTGGTTTTCATCCTTGGTTCTGTTTATATGCTGGATTACGTTTATTGACTTGCGTATGTTGAACCAGCCTTGCATCCCAGGGATGAAGTCCACTTTATCATGGTGGATAAGTTTTTTGATGTGCTGCTGAATCTGGTTTGCCAGTATTTTATTGAGGATTTTTGCATCAATGTTCATCAGGGATATTGGTCTAAAATTCTCTTTTTTTGTTGTGTCTCTGCCAGGCTTTGGTATCAGGATGATGTTGGCCTTATAAAATGAATTAGGGAGGATTCCCTCTTTTTCTATTGATTGGAATAGTTTCAGAAGGAATGGTACCAGCTCCTCCTTGTACCTCTGGTAGAATTCAGCTGTGAATCCATCTGGTCCTGGACTTTTTTTCGTTGGTAGTCTATTAATTATTGCCTCAATTTCAGAGCCTGCTATTGATCTATTCAGGAATTCAGCTTCTTCCTGGTTTAGTCTTGGGAGAGTGTAAATGTCCAGGAAATTATCCCTTTCTTCTAGATTTTCTAGTTTATTTGCGTAGAGGTGTTTATAGTATCCTATGATGGTAGTTTGTATTTCTGTGGGGTCGGTGGTGATATCCCCTTTATCATTTTTTATTGCATCTATTTGATTCTTCTCTCTTTTCTTCTTTATTAGTCTTGCTAGCAGTCTGTCAATTTTGTTGATCTTTTCAAAAAACCAACTCCTGGATTCATTGATTTTTTGGAGGGATTTTTGTGTCTCTATCTCCTTCAGTTCTGCTCTGATCTTAGTTATTTCTCGCCTTCTGCTAGCTTTTGAATGTGTTTGTTCTTGCTTCTCTAGTTCTTTTAATTGTGATGTTAGAGTGTCAATTTTAGATCTTTCCAACTTTCTCTTGTGGGCATTTAGTGCTATAAATTTCCCTCTACACACTGCTTTAAATGTGTCCCAGAGATTCTGGTATGTTGTATCTTTTTTCTCATTGGTTTCAAAGAACATCTTTATTTCTGCCTTCATTTCGTTATGTACCCAGTAGTCATTCAGGAGCAGGTTATTCAGTTTCCATGTAGTTGAGTGGTTTTGATTGAGTTTCTTAGTCCTGAGTTCTAGTTTGATTGCACTGTGGTCTGAGAGACAGTTTGTTATAATTTCTGTTCTTTTACATTTGCTGAGGAGTGCTTTACTTCCAATTATGTGGTCAGTTTTGGAATATGTGTGATGTGGTGCTGAGTAGAATGTATATTCTGTTGATTTGGGGTGGAGAGTTCTGTAGATGTCTATTAGGTCTGCTTGCTACAGAGATGAGTTCAATTCCTGGATATCCTTGTTAACTTTCTGTCTCGTTGATCTGTCTAATGTTGACAGTGGGGTGTTGAAGTCTCCCATTATTATTGTATGGGAGTCTAAGTCTCTTTGTAAGTCTTTAAGGACTTGCTTTATGAATCTGGGTGCTCCTGTATTAGTTGCATATATATTTAGGATAGTTAGCTCTTCCTGTTGAATTGATCCCTTTACCATTATGTAATGGCCTTCTTTGTCTCTTTTGATCTTTGATGGTTTAAAGCCTGTTTTATCAGAGACTAGGATTGCAACCCCTGCTTTTTTTCGTTCTCCATTTGCTTGGTAGACCTTCCTCCATCCCTTTATTTTGAGTCTATGTATGTCTCTGTATGTGAGATGGGTCTCCTGAATACAGCGAACTGATGGGTCTTGACTCTTTATCCAGTTTGCCAGTCTGTGTCTTTTAATTGGAGCATTTAGTCCATTTACATTTAAGGTTAATACTGTTATGTGTGAACTTGATCCTGCCATGATGATATTAACTGGTTATTTTGCTCGTTAGTTGATGCAGTTTCTTCCTAGCCTCGATGGTCTTTACATTTTGGCATGTTTTTGCAATGGCTGGTACCGGATGTTCCTTTCCATGTTTAGTGCTTCCTTCAGGGTCTCTTGTAAGGCAGGCCTGGTGGTGACAAAATCTCTAAGCATTTGCTTATCTGTAAAGGATTTTATTTCTCCTTCACTTATGAAACTTAGTTTGGCTGGATATGAAATTCTGGGTTTAAAATTCTTTTCTTTAAGAATGTTGAATATTGGCGCCCACTCTCTTCTGGCTTGTAGAGTTTCTGTTGAGAGATCTGCTGTTAGTCTGATGGGTTTCCCTTTGTGGGTAACCCGACCTTTCTCTCTGGCTGCCCTTAAGATTTTTTCCTTCATTTCAACTTTGGTGAATCTGGCAATTATGTGTCTTGGAGTTGCTCTTCTCAAGGAGTATCTTTGTGGCGTTCTCTATATTTCCTGAATTTGAATGTTGGCCTGCCCTACTAGGTTGGGGAAGTTCTCCTGGATGATATCCTGAAGAGTGTTTTCCAACTTGGTTCCATTTTCCCCCTCACTTTCAGGCACCCCAATCAGATGTAGATTTGGTCTTTTTACATAATCCCATACTTCTTGCAGGCTTTGTTCATTTTTTTTTCTTCTTTTTTCTTTTGGTTTCTCTTCTCACTTCATTTCATTCATTTGATCCTCAATCGCTGATACTCTTTCTTCCAGTTGATCAAGTTGGTTACTGAAGCTTATGCATTTGTCACGTATTTCTCGTGTCATGGTTTTCATCTCTGTCCATTCGTTTATGGCCTTCTCTGCATTAATTATTCTAGTTATCAATTCTTCCACTTTTTTTTCAGTTTTTTAGTTTCTTTGTGCTGGGTACGTAATTCCTCCTTTAGCTCTGAGAAGTTTGATGGACTGGAGCCTTCTTCTCTCATCTCGTCAAAGTCATTCTCCGTCCAGCTTTGATCCATTGCTGGCGATGAACTGCGTTTCTTTGCAGAGGGCGATGCGCTCTTATTTTTTGAATTTCCAGCTTTTCTACCCTGCTTTTCCCCCATCTTTGTGGTTTTATCTGCCTCTGGTCTTTGATGATGGTGACGTACTGATGGGGTTTTGGTGTGGGTGTCCCTCTTGTTTGTTAGTTTTCCTTCTAACAGTCAGGACCCTCAGCTGTAGGTCTGTTGGAGATTGCTTGAGGTCCACTCCAGACCCTGTTTGCCTGGGTATCAGCAGCAGAGGCTGCAGAAGATAGAATATTGCTGAACAGCAAGTGTACCTGTCTGATTCTTGGCTACTCAGGGGTCAGAGACCCACTTGAGCAGGTAGTCTGTCCATTCTCAGATCTCAACTTCTGTGTTGGGAGATCCACTGCTCACTTCAAAGCTGTCAGACAGAGTCGTTTGCATCTGCAGAGGTTTCAGCTGCTTTTAATTGTTGTTGTTGTTTTTGTTGTTGTTGTTTAGCTGTGTCCTGTCCCCAGAGGTGGAGTCTACAGAGACAGGCAAGACTCCTTGAGCTGCTGCGAGCTCCACCCAGTTCGAACTTCCTAGCTGCTTTGTTTATCTACTTAAGCCTCAGCAATGGCGGGCGCCCCTCCCCCAGCCTCGCTGCTGCCTTGCCGCAAGATCGCAGACTGCTGTGCTAGCAATGAGGGAGGCTCTGTGGGCGTGGGACCTTCCCGGCCAGGTGTGGGATATAGTCTCCTGGTGTGCCCGTTTGCTAAGATCCTTGGTAGAGCGCAGTATTGGGGTGGGAGTTACCCGATTTTCCAGGTGTAGTGTGTCTCAGTTTCCCTGGCTAGGAAAAGGGATTCCCTTCCCCCTTGCTCTTCCCAGGTGAGGCAATGCCTTGCGCTGCTTCAGCTCTGACTGGTCGGACTGCAGCAGCTGACCAGCACTGATTGTCAGGCACTTCCTAGTGAGATAAACCCAGTACCTCAGTTGAAAATGCAGAAATCACCTGTCTTCTGTGTCGCTCACACCGGGAGTTAGAGACTGGAGCTGTTCCTATTTGCCATCTTGCTCTGCCCCCCAGCTGACTTATCCTCAAATCTGAATTAAAGTAAGAATTTTTCTAATAGTATTTCTAAGTCAACAAATTTTAGTTTTTGCTTTTCTTGTTTTATTTTCATTCCTCTCCTTCTCCCTTTATCACTTCCTTCCTTCCTCCTTTTCCTGTCATATATTTTACTCTACCAAATTGTTTCTATTAGCCACATAAAACAATATTTAAAAGAATGGGGTATAGGCAAGATGGCCAACAAGACACAGCCAGGAGGAACATCTGCCACCAGGGGACCTGAGTATTGGGACAACTAGCACACTCCTTGAAGATCTTCAGATGAAAGATATTGAGAGTGGATGGAGGAAAGACCCAGATGCCGGACTGGAGTGGGAGGAAGCTGGGAACCCTACACAGGGTTGTTGTACCCCAGGACTTGTTCCTAGCCCCCAACGACTTCTGGAGAAGTGATAATTTGAGCAAGTCAGTGGCAACCTGCTCTCACAGTAGGCCTTTAGAATCTTGGAATCAGGATGCCCCACAACCCCCACAGATACTAGAGATGGCAGGGAGAGCTGCTTACGGAGGTGTTAGGGGCAGAACTCTAGCCAGTGTGGAGTCCAGAGGGTTTGGTATAGGAGCATCTGCAGTGGAGCATGGCCAGGAATGCCCATCCCCCAATGCTCACTTTGGTTCCCTAGGATACTTTAGCCCTAGGGAACTATCTGACCTGAACAGTGCCGGTCGTCTTGCCCATTAGACAGAGCCAGTTGGACCTGAGCACCCCTCAGTCGACTGGCCTCTCCTGGGGCCCTAGCCTGGTTGCACCTGCTAGCAGTGCAGCCTCAGATGCCCAGATGAGGTGGATCCCAGGGGCAGACCCACAGTAAAGCTGCACTGGCATACTGCACTTCACCAATGGAGAGCTCCAGCAGAGTGGCACCCATGGATGCACACCAGCCCACCCATACATTTGCCCCACTGCAACCTCCCCCATAACACTTTACCTGCATGCAGTCACCCATGGTGAACTTCAAAATTGCTTTGCCAGCCTGTGTGCATGCAGGAAGACCTTTTTTTCCCTTCTCCGCCAGCACGTGGGTGTGTGTGCACCCCGCCATGCCACTGTTGCTGGCATGAGTGCACCTTGACCCCCTCATCACACCGTCATTGCTGTCAGAGTTTTGACAGTCAAAGAGACTCACAGACCCCCGACAAACTAGGGCTTTGTTCCTACACTGACACCGACACCAGCACAAAACTGCATGGTGACCAGCAGAGCTGCCTCACTCACTGTGTGGCCTCTGCTGCCCACGTGAATGTGTGCACAGAGGGTGCCAGTCCTGCACCCACCAGTGTCCCACCACTGCACCAATGGAGCCTCCAACACAAAACTGTGCAAGGAGACCAGCGAACCTGCCCCTGCCTTGAGCAGCCATAGCTGCCTGCATGAATGCATATACAGAAGGCACACACAGTCCCTCAGCCACCATCACCCTGCCCCCATAGCAACACCACTGCTGGTATAAATACATGCAGTGATGCTGGTGGGGCTCCACTTTCTGCACTGTGCTGTCCTTGCTGCCACTGCATACACCCACATGAAGCCTGACACCCCTGAAACCACCAAAATCCCACTGTAGTCAATAAGTGTGCAGTCTGCTGTCCTGCTGCTGCTGCTAGCATGTACAAATGAAGATGATTCCTGATGCCACCACTCCATGAAGCGCTTTGGCTGGAACCACCCATCGGAGTATTGTAAACAGCAATCCAGGAACACGTCAGACCCTCCATTGGAGCAGGTTCCTAACCTCAAGTGACCAGAAAACAAAGTCCATAACCTCAAGTGACCAGAAAACAAAGTCCAGGGCCCAATACAAGACCCATAGACTTAGAGCTTGCAGTCCAGGAGTACTGAGCTAAGATGTGGACCCTGAAGATCTTCCAGAAACTAATCCAGTCAACCACCCCACATTATACCACAATCAAACCCATATGTATATCAAATAGGATAAAAGGAAAAAAGATCCCATCCTAAGAATAACAGTTTCATAGATTGAAGGAAAATCAGCCCACAACGATGAGAAAGAACCAGCACAAGAACTCTGGCAACTCAAAAATCCAGTTTCTCCTTCATCACACTAGTCCGGCAACAATGGTTCTTAACCAGGCTGAGATGGCTGAAATGACAGATATAGAATTCAGAATATGGATAGGAATGATGACCATCAATATCATCCATGGGAGAAAGTCAAACCCCAATCCAAGAAATCTAAGGATCACAATAAAATGACACAGTAGCTAATAGACAAAATGGCCATTATGAGACAGTACCAAGCTGATCTGTTAGAGCTGAAAAACAGGCTGCAAAAATTTCATAAGGCAATCGCAAATATTAACAGCAGAATTTACCAATCTGAGGAAAGAACCTCAGAGCATGAAGACTGGCTGTATAAAATAACTCAGTCAGAGAAAAATAAAGATAAAAATAACAAAGAAGAATGAACAAATCCTACGAGAAATATGAGATTATGTAAGGAGACCCAATCCACAATTCATTGGCATGCCTGAAACAGGGGAAGAGAAACCAAGCAACTTGTAAAACGCATTTTAGAATATTTTTCATGAAAAATTTCCCAACCTTACTGGTGAGGCCAACATTTAAATGCAGGAAATGCAGAGAATCTCTGTGAAATACCACACAAGAAGACCATCCCCAAGTCACATAGTCATCAAATTCTCCAAGATTGAAAGGAAAGAATGTTAAAGACAGCTAGAGACAAGGGGCAGGTCACCTACAAAGGAAATCCTATCAGGATAACAGCAGAACCATCCACAGAAACCCTACAATCCAGAAGAGATTGTCAGTCTATGTTCAACATTCTTAAAGAAAAGAATTTTAAACCATGAATTTCATATCTGGCCAAACTAAGCTTCATACGTGAAGGAGAAATAAGATCCTTTTCAGACAAGAAAATGCTAAGAGAATTTAAGAGCAGACCTGCCCTAAAAGAGGTCCAGAAGAGAGTGTTAAATATGGAAAGGAAAGACTGTTACCAGTCATCACAAATGCACAGTTAATTACATACACCAGTGCCACTATAAAGCAACCACACAAACAAGTCTGCATAATAACCAGCTAACAACATAATGACAGGATTACATCCACACATATCAATACAAACCTTGAATGTAAACAGGCTAAATGCTTGAACTAAAAGACACAGAGTGGCAAGTTGGATAAAGAAGCAAAACTCAATGGTATGCCATCTTCAAAAGATCCATTTCACATGCAATGACACCCATAGGCTCAAAATAAAGGGACGTAGAAAAATCTGCCAAGCAAACAGAAAGCAGAAAAAAAGCAGGTGTTGCTATTCTAATTTCATACAAAATCAACTTAAAATTAACAAAGATTTAAAAAATAACATGGGCATTACATAATGGTAAAGAGCTCAATTCAATAAGAAGACCTAGTTTTTCTAAGTGTACATGTGCCTCATACAGGAGCACTCGGATTTATAAAGCAAGTTCGTAGAGACCTACAAAGAGATTGAGATAACCATACAACAACAGTGGGAGACTTTAACATGCCACTGACAATATTAGACAGCTTATCAGGGCAGAAAACTGACAAAGATATTTGGAAACTTAACACTTGATCAAATAAACCTAATAGAAATCTGTAGAATATATATTCTTCTTATCTCCATATGGCACATATTCTAAAATCAACAACACAATGGTGCATAAAACAATCCTCAGAAAATTTTAAAAAATGAAATTATACCAACCACACTCTCAGACCACAGCACAATAAAAATAGAAATAAATACTAAGAAAATCACTCAGAACCATACGATTAAATGAAAATTAACCTGCTCCTGAATGACTTCTGGGTAAACAATGAAATTAGGGCCTAAATCAAGAAATTATTTGAAACTAATAAAAAAACTCCAACATACTAGAATACCTGGAATAAGAGCAAAGCAATGTTAAGTAGGAAGTTTATTGCACTAAACACCCACATCAAAAAGTTAGAAAGATATCAAATTAACAACCTAATATTACAACTAGAGGAACTAGATAAACAAGAGCAAACCAACCCCAAACCTAGGAGAATACAAGAAATAACCAAAATCAGAGCTGAACTGAAGGAAACTGAGAAGTGAAAAACCATACAAAAGATCAATTAATCCAGGAGCTGGTTATTTGAAAGAATAAATAAGATAAATCGACAGTTAACTAGACTAATAAAAATAGAGACAAAATTCAAATAAACACAATCAGAAATGACAAAGGGAATGTTACCAGTGACACCACAGAAATAGAACAAAACCCTGAGAGACAATTATGAACACTTCTATGAACAAAAATTAGAAAACTCAGAAGAAATGCATACATTCTTGGAAACATACAACCTCCAAATATTTAACTACAAAGAGATTGAATCCTTGAACAGACCAATAATGAGTTCTGAAGTTGAATCAATAATAATAAGTCTGCCAACCAGAAAAAGTCAAGGACAAGATGGATTAATAGCGAAATTCTGCCAGATGTATAAAGAAGAAATGATACCATTCCTACTGAAACTATTCCAAAACGTTGAGGAGGAAGATCTCCTTCCTAACTCATTTTATGAGACCAGCATCACCAAAACCTGGCAAAGACACAAAAACAACAAAAAAGAAAAACGCAGGCCAATATTCTTGAGGAGCATAGGTGGAAACATTCTTAACAAAATACTAGCAAACCAAATCCAGCAGTACATCAAAAAGCTAATCCACCATAATTGAGTAGGCATTATCCTTGGGATACAAGGTTGACTCAACACAAACCAATCAGTAAATGTGATTCATCACATAAACAGAACTAAAAGCAAAACCACAAAATCATCTCAGTAGCTGAAGAAAAGCTTTCAATAAAATTCAACATCTCTTCATAGTAAAAACTCTCAACAAACTAGACATTGAAAGAATATACTTCAAAATAATAAGAGCCATATATGCAAAATCCACAGCCAACATCATACTGAATGGGAAAAAGCTGGAAACCTTCTGCTTGATATACAGAACCAGAGAAGGATGTCCACTCTCTCCACTCCTATTTCACATAATACTGGAAGTCCATGCCAGTGTAATCAGGCAACAGAAAGGAATAAAAGACATCCAAATAGGAAAAGAAGTCATATGCAATCCCATTCAACAATAGCCACAAAAACAATAAAATTCCTAGGAATACAACTAACCAAGGTGGTAAAAGATCTCTGCTATGAGAATTAGAAAACATTGCTCAAAGAAATTGAAGATGACACAAACAAATGGAAAAACTTCCATTCTCATTGACAGGAAAAATCAATATTGTCAAAATGGCCTTACACACAAAAGCAATTTACAGGTTCAATGCTATTCCTATCAAACTACCAATGACATTATTCCCAGAACTAGAAAAACTATTTTAAAATTCATATGGAACCCAAGTAAAAAGAAAAAAAGCTGGAAGCATCTTATAACCCAACTTCAAACTATTCTACAAGGGTACAGTAATCAAAACAGCATATTATTGCTACAAAAACAGACACATAGACCAATGGAACCAAATAGAAAGCCCAGAAATAATGCTGCATACTTAAAACCATCTGATCTTTGACAAAATTGACCAAAACAAGCAATGGGGAAAGGACTTCCTATTTAATAAATGATACCAGGATAACTGGCTAGCCATATGTAGAAGATTAAAATTGGATCCCTTCCTTACATAATGTACAAACAATAACTCAAGATAGATTAAAGACATAAATCTAAAACAAAAACTCAAAAACCCTGAAAGATAACCTGGGAAATATTATTTTTGACACAGGACCTGGCAAAGACTTTATGACAAAGATGCCAAAAGCAATTGCATCAAAAACACAAGTGAACAGATAGAAGCTAATGAAACTAAAGAGCTTCGGTACACCAAAAGAAACTATTAGCAGATTAAACAGACAGAATGTGAGAAAATATTTGCAAATTATGCATCCAACAATGGTCTAATGTCCAGAATCTATAAGAAACTTAAACAAATTACAAGCAAAAAACAAAGAACCCCATCAAAAAGTGGGCAAAGGACATGAACAGATGCATTTCAAATGAAGGCACAGTGTGAACTACAAGCATATGAAGAAATGCTCAACATCACTCATCATTAGAGAAATGCAAATCGAAACTACAGTGATATATCATCTCATACCAATGACAATGGCTATCACTAAAGAGCCACAAATAATAGATGCTGACAAAGTTGCAGAAAAGGAAACGCTTACACACTTCCGGTGGGAATGTAAATTAGTTCAGCCTTTGCGGAAAGCAAAGTTAGGTGATTCCTCAAAGAACTTGAAACCAAATTGACCCAGCAGTGCCATTATTGGCTGTATTCCCAAATGAATATAAATTGTTCTACCATTATGACATGTGCATGAATATGTTTATTGCAGGACTATTCATGATAGCAAAGAAATGGAATCAACCTAAATGCCCATCAACAGTAGACTGAATAAAGAAAATGTGATACATATACATCATGGAATACCATGGACCTGTAAAAAAGAATGAGATCATGTTCTTTGCAGAAACATGAATGGAACTTGAGGCCATTATCCTAAGCAAACTAACAAAGGAAGAGAAAAACCAAATAATGTATGTTCTTTCTTATAAGTGAGACCTAAATATTGAGTACATATGGACAACAAGAAGTGAACAACAGACACTGGGGCCTAGTTAAGGGTTGGAGGTGGGGGGAGGGTGAGGATCAAGAAAACTATCTATCAGGTACTATACTTATTTACCTGAGTGATAAAATAATCTGTACACCAAAACCCCATGACATTCAATTTACCTACATAACAAAACTGCACATGTAACCCTGAACCTACGATAAAAGTTAAATAAAATAAAATAAGAAATACATGTTTACTTTTATTGAGACAATGTACTAGTCAGCTAAAGACAGATAGCTTAAGTCAAAAGATATCGTTTTCATCTCATACCAAATATATCTGTGAAAATTGTTTTCCTTAAAAATAAATGTGTAGCAAAAAATGTATATACTTCTCAGTATAATCTGTAAAAGTAATACCTTTTTCTAAAAATGTCTCAAACACTACATTGGAGTGAATTAATGCAGATAGACACAAACTTTGCAAAAGTCAAGTCATTTTATTGTACTGGTTGTTTAAAAAATGATATTTGCTGTAATGAAAGCATTCAAAAAGCTGTAGCAATAATTATGACAGAAAAAATTAAAGCAACAACTGTTTTCCAGAAATTGATTTAATTGGAAACTGAATTTGACAACTTGTTAAAGGTGGGATAGAAAGTTTCTCTGATTATAACAGGTGGCATAGAACCCATATGGAATTAAAAAAAAATCTGAATAATTTACATGTAACTTTTGTTCTGACAGCATTTCCACTTTTTCATTATATTTTTAGAGGTCTAGTCTAGGGGGGAAACATCTGATGATATTTGGTGTTGAGCCTAGGGGAGAAATATTTAATAATATTATTGATTAAAAAATAAAAATTGGAATTGATTCAAGGCATTTAAGGAACATTTCCCACGAATAAATTTTATATTTATTATTGAAATAAAGAACACATACTTTGAGTTATACAGAAGCCATGTCCTCCAAAATTACTCCTGGCTAGTCTTTGAACTTCTGATTTAAGTACCTAAGGTCCATTTTCCTAAGAATATTCTGTCTTTAAATAAAATAATATGGCAAAAGATAGTCAAGTCATGTTTTTAAAATAGTATGCAATTTTAACATTCTGACAATAGTGACTAAGTAAAATGTAGGCAAGAAGATTATTTATGCATTCAATATATCTACATATAGTGAATTTATACATGGAAACTCCTGTTTTTAAACTATACAGAAATTTTTTTTTCATATCTTTTACAAGAAAGTTGCTAAGGAAACATCACAGCATAAATGAAGCACTTATGTATTCTTATTTTATTTTATTTTACTTTATTTCTATTTATTTATTTATTTTGAGAAGGAGTTTCGATCTTGTTGCTCAGGCTGGAGTTCAGTGACACAATCTCTGCTCACTGCAACCTCCACCTGTGTTCAAGCGACTCTCCTGTCTCAGCCTCCCAAGTAGCTGGGATTACAGGCGCCCACCACCATGCCCGCTAATTTTTGTATTTTTACTAGCGACGGAGTTTCATCATGTTGACCAGGCTAGTCCTGATCTCCTAACCTCAGGTGATCTGCCCTCCTCGGCCTCCAAAGTGCTGGGCTTACAGGCGTGAGCCACCATGCTTGACCAGCACTTACGTATTCTTATCTTAAATGTTAGTGACATTGTTATATGATTAATTGATATATAGAACAGGTATACATGGCACAAGTAGGAAGCTAATATGTACCATAAGCACGTTAAGGAAGTATTGTAACTCAATAACAATGAGAAATGACAAATACATTTTTCTTATATATTTATTTTTTGACAGAGTCTCACTCTGTTGTCCAGGCTGGAGTGCAATGGCAGGATCTTGACTCACTACAACCTCCACCTCCGGAGTTCAAGTAATTCTCCTGCCTCAGCGTCCCTAGTAGCTGGGATTACAGGCGCACGCCACCATGCCGAGCTAATTTCTATATTTTTAGTAGAGACGGGGTTTCATCATGTCGGCCAGGCTGGTTTCCAACTTCTAACCTCAAGCGATCCGCCCACCTCAGCCTCCCAAGGTGCTGGATTACAGGCATGAGCCACCATGCCCGACCTTCTTATTATCGTTTTAAACAGACTGATAGTGAGGCTTATGAAAATATCATCTCTCTAACGTCTATGAAAATCCATAACAATAGCTCATGAACTCTGTTTAGCAGGGTAATAGCAGGTTCAATTGCTTGCCTTTTAAATGTTGAATGTCAAATCTGAACAGTGAAACTGTCAAACTGTCAAAAATATATGTCGTAGGCATTTTTTACTTATCATGTTAAGAACTATGCAAATGTAGCACAGCAATCCTCTTCGTAGAGCTAATACTGTTTCTTTTTCCTCAGGAATAATAAGATTTTTCAGAGTGAAAGTTGCAGAAATAAATTCTGTATTTAAATGCAATTTTTCTGGGCTTGGTGAAGGGAAAAATCTCAGAGCTAGTGGTGGATTTATTTATTGACTTGGTATTCTTTTTCTTTTTCCTTTTTTTTTTTTTTTTTTTTTGTTGTTGTTGTTTTTTTTGAGATGGAGTCTTGCACTATCGCCCAGGCTGGAGTGCAGTGGCGCGATCTTGGCTCACCGCGAGCTCCGCCTCCTGGATTCACGCCATTCTCCTGCCTCAGCCTCCCGAGTAGCTGGGACTACAGGTGCCCGCCACCGTGCCCGGCTAGTTTTTTGTATTTTTAGTAGAGACAGGCTTTCACCGTGTTAGCCAGGGTGGTCTTCATCTCCTGACCTCGTGATCCACCCGCCGCGGCCTCCCAAAAGTGCTGGGATTACAGGCGTGAGCCACCATGCCTGGCCTTGACTTGGTATGCTTTTTCTAAAGCATATGAAGAAGTTAGGAAGCATTTACTCTCTTGTATTGTGAGAGGAAAATTAAGATTAGAAAAATTATTCAGCCTACAAATGAATTTCTCAATGCAGCACCCAGTGTGTCCTAGAATGGACATATCTGGTGTCTCAGATAATAATTATGTGAAGAAAAATGATGTGAACATCTAGCTTGTTTTAGGCTTGACCAAAGTCCTGTTAGGCCCTAGGAACTGAAGCTGAGGTCATCTTTACTACCAATGGGACTATCTCAATTTTTGTATTTCTGAGTGAAAAATAAAGAGATTTCAGTGTTCTAAATAACACTAGAAGGCACAGAAATTGAGTGAGATAAAACAGATTTGGGATTCCTGTGCCTTTCTCTCTACTAGTTTTGTATTGAAGTCATGTTATTGTCATTAAAATGTTTAGCAATTAAGCACATAGCCTATAATTTCTGCTTCTCTGGAGGCTTGACGCCGGAAGATCACTTGAGTCCAGAAGTTCTAGATCATCCTGGGCAACGTAGTGAGAATGAACTCTCTGGATCCAGGTCAACTACCACTTTGATCCTAACTACTTGTGTAAATAACATGTGATAAGTCATAAAAATGTGCCCAGTATTACAATCTTTTCTGAATAAAATCCCCAGAGAATGTTGAGAATGAACGCTCCACCGCCAACAGAGTCAATAATAGGTTTTACTCATCAGTAAACTGACTCCTATCATGATTGCAACAAGTGGGCTACGTTTGTAAATTTGTAAATGAACATTTGTAGATTGTTAATGTTTATGTTATAAGAACTATGCTGATGGCCAAAGGCATAACTTCAGTCCTGCCTTTAAGCTCTCAATCAAAGGACTTTAAATATACTTTCTGAAAAGTGCTAGTTCTTCACTTCTGTGTCTCCTAGTGTGTCTCTTGTCCTGGTTGCCCAGGAAGTTATATTCTAATACTCAATGTATGACATTCTTTTCACTATAGCTCTGATTATAATTGTAATTCTGCAAGCTAAGATTTATGAACAGTGATTGCTACAGTGTTCAGAATGGAGAGATGAATTAACAAATGCATTTAAAAAATCATCAATAAAATTTCTGTAATTGTAAAGTTAAATTAAAAATAACCAATATATTTGGCAATATGCATTTTTTCATGTTATGAAGGAAAGTCCTTCAGCATATATAGCTTTTCTAATTAAAATTTTGACTAAATCTAAAAACATACCTGTTATAGAAATCTCCCATTGTTACAGTGTCGCAAGAGTTTTCTGGGGAACATTTTTGTTTGCAATCCTAGACCAACCTCTTATTTTAAAAATATCCCAACACCATTTATTAAATAGGGAATCCTTTCCCCATTGCTTGTTTTTGTCAGGCTTGTCAAAGATCAGATGGTTGTAGAAGTGTGGTGTTATTTCTGAGGCCTCTGTTCTGTTCCATTGGTCTATATATGCTGTTTTGGTTACTGTAGTCTTATAGTATTGTTTGAAGTCAGGTAGCGTGATGCCTCCAGCTTTGTTCTTTTTGCTTAGGATTGTCTTGGATATATGGGCTCTCTTTTGGTTCCATATAAAATTTAACGTAGTT
Source organism: Chlorocebus sabaeus (assembly GCF_047675955.1). NCBI lineage: Eukaryota > Metazoa > Chordata > Mammalia > Primates > Cercopithecidae > Chlorocebus > Chlorocebus sabaeus. Next base: position 61,432,596 of record NC_132933.1, read on the forward strand.
TTTTCTAATTCTGTGAAGAAAATGGTAGCTTTATGGGGATAGCATCATCTTCAGCAAACTAACACAGGAACAGAAAACCAAACATCACATGTTCTCATTCATAAGTGGGAGCTGAACAACGAGAACACATGGACACAGGGAGGGGAACATCACACACCGGGGCCTGTTGCGGTGTGGGGTCTAGGGGAGAGATAGCATTAGGAGAAATACCTGATGTAGATGACGGGTTGATGGATGCAGCAAACCACCACGGCATGTTTATACTTATGTCACAAACCTGCACATTCTGCACAGGTATCCCAGAACTTAAAGTTTAATAAAAAAATAAAAATATCAGTGGGGTAGAAATTGTCAAGGTATTGAAATATTCATTCTCAAATATCTTCTTTGATTTTCTGGAATCCTTACCCATTTTTTGTTTTTTACCTGACCATGTTTAGAGAAATAAGTAGAAAAAACATATATGCATGTGTTTTATCTAGCCCCAATTTCTTTTTCTTTTCTTTTTTTTTTTTTTTAATTTTTGTCATTCCTTTATTCCTCAGTCTCTTTTTTTTTCTTTTCTTTTTTATTATACTTTAAGTTCTAGGGTACATGTGCACAACGTGCAGGTTTGTTACATATGTATACATGTGGCATGTTGGTGTGCTGCACCCATTAACTCGTCATTTACATTAGGTATATCTCCTAATGCTATCCCTCCCCAATCCCCCCACCCCATGACAGGCCCTGGTGTGTGATGTTCCCCTTCCTATGTCCAAGTGATCTCATTGTTCAATTCCCACCTATGAGTGAGAACACGCGGTGTTTGGTTTTCTGTTCTTGCGATAGTTTGCTGAGAATGATGGTTTCCAGCTGCATCCATGTCCCTACAAAGGACATGAACTCATCCTTTTTTATGGCTTCATAGTATTCCATGGTGTATATGTGCCACATTTTCTTAATCCAGTCTGTCACTGATGGACATTTGGGTTGGTTCCAAGTCTTTGCTATTGTGAATAGTGCTACAATAAACATACGTGTGCATGTGTCTAAAACTGATGATATATTTTTTCTTTTGGTTCTTTCCCATGAAATAGAAGATCAACTAAAACACACAAGAATGTCAGAGATTACTTAAATAACAAATATAGATATCTTGGGTTTCCTCTCTCAGGACAGTTTCCTGTTCAAGTAACTGACCTTACACACAGAACCTCAGAGAAGAAGCAACTAGATCTGCATCAAAGGATCTTAATTTGCAAATGTAAGGTAAATAACTCACCATATAGTTTACTCTGTTTAGAAAACAACCAGAACCATTAATAAGATTATTAATAGTGTCTTATTAAGTGAAACTTGTTTCATTACTAAGAGAATACTCAAATACTATATTTACGAGTAAAAAAGTAAAAATATTTCATTGTTTTAAATACAATTATTTATTTAAGTCATTATTAAGCAAATAAAGCAAACTGTTAAGCAAAAGAGCCTTCATAACAATGCTGGTTCTTCTGGCTTGGAAAGATTTGCAGCATAGTCAGAGAGCCTATGTTTTACTACTTTAATCAACTTCCCTTGTGTACTCTGGACAGCTTCAAAATTTTTCAATTATCACATCTCTCAAACTGCGTTTTCTTAAATCAGGCACAGAAACTCACTTTGGTGACAAAGCAAGAGGGCCTTGTGCAAAAGCCTTTTCTTTTGTAAAGCAGTACAAGCAAGTTTAGGGTCTGGCCAAACAATACAGAATGTAGTTATTTCAGCAGACATTACAACTTACTAATTTCTAAACTTTCCCTCCTTCTGGAGCCCTCACCTCCACCCCACACACAGAGTTAACTCTGCTTGAGAAAACATCTAGTCATTCCCCTTCAAGACCACACTTGAAATATAAATGACCAGAAAAAAAAAAAAAAAAAAGTCTATTTTCAAAAGCACTAGAGATGTGTACCTTTCAGAGAGAATGCTGAGAGATTTAGATTTCATACTGCAGTGTGGGCGTTTTGCCCTCTTTCTATCTTCGTTGGAATTAGGGACAATTTTCCACTTTGTTTTGGTGATCATTTTTCATTTGTTCATGATGAACCCAATCTTATGCTACATCCTCTTTTTAGCTCTGTGCTGCATAATCGCACATTTTTAAACTTGCCTTATTTTTCTATTTTTACAATTATTTCCTCAGATATGTGGCTCTTCTCTGAACTGTTTTCAAATTCTCGAAGGTTTTACTTACAAAGTCTTAGAGATTGCTTGCTTATCTCTCCAGGGTTTGCCTAGGGATGCATATAATTGACGGGCAGCTAATATGGACTTTTTTTTTTAAACGTATAAAATTACTTTTTATTGTGGTAAAAACAGTCAACATGAGACCGACTCTCTTAACAAAATTTCAAGTGTACAATACAGTGTTTTTAACTACAAACATAATGTTATACAGCATATCTCTGGAACATATTCATTTTGCACAACTGAAGCTATATAAATGTTGACCAGCAACTCACCACTTCCCCTTACTCCTTCAGCCCCTGATAAACACCATGCTACACTCTGTTTCAATGAATCTGATGATTTAAGATACCTTATGTAAGTAGAATCATGCAGTACTTGTCCTTCTGTGGCTGGCTTATTTCAGTTAGCCCAAAGCCTTCCAGGTTTATCCACGTCGTTCCATATAACAGGATGCTCTTCTTTAAGGCTGAATAGAATTTCATTGTTTATTTATATGACATTTTTTTGATCCACTCATCTATGGGTGGACATTTGATTTGGGCTGTTTCCACATATTGGCCATTCTAAATAGTGTTGCAATGAACATAGGAGTTCTAATGTCTCTACAGGATTCTGATTTAAATTCTTTTGAATATGTACTCAAAAGTGGGATTGCTGGCCAGGTGTGGTGGCTTATACCTGTAATCCCAGCTCTTTGGGAGGCTGAGGCAGGTGAGTCACCTGAGGCCAGGAGTTGGAGACCAGCCTGATCAACATGGTGATAACCCCGTCTCTGCTAAACATACAAAAATTAGCCGGGCATGGTGGCACACGCCTGTAATCCCAGCTACTTAGGAGGCTGAGGCAGGAGAATTGCTTGAACCCGAGATGCTAAAGTTGCAGTGAGCAGAGATCTTGCCATTGCACTCCAGCCTGGGTGACAAAAGTAAAACTTCGCTTCAAAAATAAATAAATAAATAAATAAAGGGGGGATAGCTGGATCATAAAGTAGTTGAGGAACCTTCATACTGTTTTCCTAGCAACTGCACCATTTTACACTCCCACCAACAGTATGTAGGAATTCCAATTTCTTCACATCTTGACCAACATTTATTATCTTTTGTATTTCTTTTCCTGAGACAGAGTCTGACTCTATCGCCCAGGCTGGAATGCAGTGGCATGATCTCGGCTCACTGAAACCTCTGCCTCCCAGGTTCAAGCAATTCTCTGCCTCAGCCTCCCGAGTAACTGAGATTATAGGTGCCCACCACCACGCCCAGCTAATTTTTGTATTTTTAGTAGAGATGAGGTTTCACCATCTTGGCCAGACTGGTCTTGAACTTCTGACCTCGTGATCCACCCGCCTCGGCCTCCCAAAGTGCTGGAATTAAAGGCGTGAGCCACCGCGCCTGGCCTGTATTTCTTTTAAATAATATTCATTCTAATTGCTGTGAGGTGATGTCTCATTTTGGGTTTTATTTGCATTTCACTGATGATTAGTAATGTTGATCATCTTTTCATATGCCCATTGGCCATTTGTCTGTCTTTTTTGAGAAATGTCTGTTCACATTGTTTTCTTGCTGTTGAGTTATAGGAGTTCCTTATATATTTTTAGTATTAGATCTTTATCAGATATATGGTATGCAAATACTCTCTTCCATTCTAAAGGTTGTCTTTTCACTCTATTGATTGTTTCCTTTGCTGTGGAGCAGCTTTTTAGTTTGATATAGTTCCACTATTTTATTTTTGGGTTTTTTTGCATGTGCTTTTGGTGGTTTCTTTTATTATTTTATTCATCAGATGTGTACAGCAAGTCTACCGTATGCTGGGAGCTGTTTCAGGTGCTGGGGATACAACAGAGAACAAAACAGACACAATCATGGAGTTTATAATATTCTGGGACTTTACATGCATTGTCGGTCTTAATATTTTTTCTTTAAAAAGGTAATGTTGCCGATTCCAATTTGCTTTGTTACCCATATGATCTAGTTGCCATTCACCATCTTGTATCTATGATGGTAGTTAACTGGAGGAAGAGAAAGATGTCACCACTAAGGTTGATTTAAACTAGAGGATGCTTGAAAATAAACTAGTAGTAGCCAGAAACTAGGATTATGGAGTACCTGAGGGTCAGATTCCTTCACATTTGACAGTCACTGAAAATTCTTTTCCATTACTGAAATCAAACAATACTGTGGTCTCTGAAACTATGGCCAACACAGTCAGAGAGGAAAACAACCTTTTTCCAAATGGAAAAAAAAATACGCCTTACAGACACTCTTTGTACAGGTTCTTAATACTGCTTCCTATAGTGATTACTCCAAGCTACTTGAAGACACCATACTGAGCATCTCAGTGAAAACTAGCATAGGGCACCATGTATTTTTTTTAAAACGTTGTTTTGCAAATATCTTTTAATCTGTTTGTAAGCTAGAAGAACCAAGAATAATAAAAACTGATGCTTTAGTAAAGGCTTTTCAGAGTTTAAAAAAAAAAAAAAAAAAAAAAAAGCACAAATGCAGTCAGCAAGCAATTGATTTTAAAACCTTACTTTTTTATTAAAGGGAAATATGTATTCCAATATGTGAAAAGAAATATGACTAAAACATGTAGAAATCTAGCTTCCTCATTCATTTTCTCTGATATAGGAAAAGAAGGGGGAGTGGATATTATGTATATAATATAGTGGAAGGGGGCAGATTTGAGAAGAGGAGAATGTGAAAATTCTCTCTGTAAATCATTCGTTTAATCAATTAATTATTGAAGCAATATTTATTTAAAATTAAGCATAGCATTTGACCTAACTGAAATACTGTAGAAGAAAACTACATAGATTGAAAGATTAAAGTCAAAAAAAAATTTCATTACATGTTTGTATAACAATAAAATTAGTAAGTTAAAATAAGATGCATGGTACATTCTGAAGCATATCATCAAGTGTAAAGAATCAGAAATTTTTGGAATGATTGAGGGGACACAAACAATTATAAAGTGGCAGAAAAGACGTGGTCATTTCAGTTAGTCACAAATGCTATCAATAAAATAAAACAAGATAAGGGATTACTTTAAATAAGATGTTTAGGGAGCAAAGGCTACAATCCAGTGAGAATGAGTTCATGCAAGTACCTGAAGGAGGTTCAGTGCAATTGACTTGGTAAACACTGGCTACTAACATGACAGTAAAAGCCATTTATTCGCGATACTGTCAATACATAGTCAACTGTATGCCTTGGTTTTTGTTGCAATCGTTTAAAAAGAAATAATTCTTTTAAATAAGAAAAGAAGAATCACAGTGTGCAGCATGGTTGTTAGATTCAGAGCCCAAGCCTTAAAGCATACCAGATTGCATTTGAAGTAGATACCAGAGAAATATAGAAATCACACCCCAAATTCACAATTCTGGTCTTTCTGTTAATGTCTTTAATCTTTCTCAGCTTTCTCTATTGTCAAGAGCCTTGGTTACGGTACCTAGGTTCTAAAAATTCTAGCATCTTTTTAAGCTGAAATCCTGTTTATTAAAACCTCTTTTTTTTGAGACAGGGTCTCGCCTGGTCACTAGGCTGGAATGCAGTAACACAATCACAGCTCACTGCAACCTTTACCTCATCAGCCCAAGCAGTCCTCACTTCTCAGCCTCCCAAGTAGCTGGGACAACAGGCATGCACCACCATGCCAAGTTAATATATATATTTTTTATTTTTGTAGAGATGGGGCCTGACTCTGTTGCCCAGGCTGGTCTTGAACTCCTGGACTCTGGTGATCCTCTCACTTCAGCCTCCGTAGGTGCTGGGATTACAGGTGTGAGCCACCACCCCCAGCCTTAAAACCACTTTTATTAATACTAATGCTGATAATAATAACACCAGCAGCCTCTGATATTTATTAGGTGGTTATTTTATGTCAAGCACTGTACTAGGCACTTTTACCCATATTGTTTCACGTAACTTTCACAACCTTCATGGAAAGGTAAGTATCATCTCAATTTTATAGATGAGAAAGGTGAGACTCTGAAAGATGAGGTAATGTACCCGAAATCTAAATAGCTAGTAAGTGGAAATATCCAAGTCTTCCTAACTCCAAAACCTGTGCTCCTTCTTTATCACCCTTTTGTCTTTTTTTCAGCTCAGTTCTCAGTTGTAGATAAGTAATTATGAAGATACTTGAGCAATGAAGGGGGGGTAAAGATTATAGTAGAGGGTAAGTCAGAATACAAAATGGAAGATGTAGAATACGAGAGTAAAGAGTTTCCATATTTTCTAATAAGCAACAAGAAGCAATGGAAGGATTTTAGTGGTTGTGGCATAATAAACTTTTATTACATACTGGTGTTTTACAGGATGAATTGTAGAAGATAGAGTGGAAAAAAAGTTAGGACACAGGAAGAATAACTGGGAAGCTGGGAAGAAAATGTAATGATGAGATGTCTGACTTAAAATAATACTACCATAATAACAAGGAAGGGAAACGGGATGCCTTAAAAAAAAAAAAAGAAGGGCTTGATGACTGGATAATATATCTATAAACACTCTTAGAAATATAAAACAATTATGACTCTTGGGCTGAAATGGAGCAAAAGAAAAGGAAATATCAGAAAACATTTAAAGATATTTAGCCGAAATAACTTTATTTATAGTCACAACATCCCGGAGACTTCATGGGATTGTATTTAATATTGAACATGTATTGATTTAATCGTATCAAATTTGTTCATATTAAACTATTATTTCTTATTACATAAACTTCCAGTTATTTTCAAAAAATCTGTGTCCCATTATTATTACTGTCACTTCTTTAAATATTCAGTTTGCTCACTGAATAATTTTACAGACTAGAGCTGGGTTACTTCGGTCCACTCTAACAGAATACCATAGATTGGGTGACTTAAATAACAGAATATTTTTTCATGCATTTCTGGAGGCTGGAAAGTACAACACCAAAGCACTTGCAGATCTGGTGGCCAGCGAGGGCACTCTTTCTAGTTTGCAGATTGCTGTATTGTCATATCCTCGCATGGTGGAGAACAAAGAGAGAAAGGAAGTTGAATCCTGTCTTTTTATAATGGTCCCACCTTCCTGATCTGATCACCTACCAAAGGTCTCTCCTTCTGATATCATCACATTAGGGGTTAAAATTTCAACATAAATTTTTTGGGGAACATGAACATTCAGTCCATAGTCTGAGCCAAAATTTCTTCTTAGACTTTCCATATGTGTACGTTGGTAAAGTAACAATCCATTTAAATATGTTTACCCTTTACCTACCAAATAGTTTAGTAGTAAAAATTTTGGAATATTTATTATGAAAATATATGATGTAGACATTATAAATTTATAAAATTTGATATTTGGCATAGTTCCCCCAACATATCTTTGCTGTTTTGCTCTTTTAAGGATTTTCATCATTTTTTTGAAAGGCTTACTTTTCACTGTGATTTTAGCTGCTTTCCTAAAAAAAAAAAAAAAAAAAAAAATGGAATAAATGTTGATTGCAACCATATTAAAATGTTTCTTATTCTTCTTAATGTGTGAAGAAGAAAATCTACTGGTTTTTACATAGCATGTATTATGATGTTAATTTGTGAAATATGGAATCTGAAATATATAAGCTTCTGGAAATTTTATAAGTACTTATGTATTCAGACATTCTTTTCTAAATTAACACAGTACTGAATTTAAAAGTCAGTAGTAAACTTAATTTCAGGCTTGCTAAAATGGATAATGAATATCTTTAGGATAATTTATGTAAATATCCTTCTTAAAAATGATAAACATTTATTTACATATTGTATATAATGTCTGGAATGTTCAAGAAATAAACTTACACATTATTAATTATTATTATTATTAATGTTTACACATTATCACCTTCATCATCTTCTCCACCTTCATCATGCTTAATAAAATATTATCATGGTTATATTTTATATTTAACAATGAAATTCAGATGAAACAATTAGTCTGACAAAAATAAAGTTATTTCCGTAGAAATATCTGGAAAAACATACCTGCCACTATTAGCTTACACAATAACAAAACACTATTCAACAAGTTCTTCACAGGCTATCAAAAGGAAATATTATTTTTTCTATAGGAACTACAATATGTAAATGAGAGAAGGAGAATATTTATGCATTTCAGTCATATTTAACAAAATGAGAGGAAAACTGAATGTCTTTAGTGACTTGACATTATCACCAAATTATAATTTTACCAGTCTCTAAGAAACAGTTTAATACACACAGTAATGGTTGATGCATTTTAACTCTTAAATAACTTGGCTCATAATGTGAATAAGTTGTATTATTATGTTAATGACTTTAACAGGTTGGTGAACACGTGGAGGTATTGGGAGGGTAGCAAGCCTGGATAGGGCACAGAAGCTCTGTGCTCCTTCCTGCATACCTTGCCCTGTGTTTCTGTTTCATCTGTTTCTGAGCTGCATCCTTTTATAATAAACAAGTAATCAATTAAGTTAATTGTTTTCTTGAATTCTGGGAGTCATTCTAACAAATGATCAAACACAAGGATAATCATGGAAATGTCTGTTTTCTATCTGGTTAGTCAGAAGCACAGATGGCAACTTGGATTTGTGACAGGCATCTAAAGTGAGGGCAATCTTGTGGAACTCAACCCTTAACCTGATGCTAACTCCAGATAGTGTTAGATTTAGTTAAATCATAGGACACTTAGCTGGTGTCTACAAATAATTAAATAATTTATTGGTTTGGGAAAGAAACCACACATCTGATGATGTCAGAGTATACAGAAAAAATAGTTGGTTTCTCCTATATGCTCTGCTTTACAGCTTGTTGCCATAATTTGTGGTACAGTAATTCTTACCACTCTATTGTGTCTGGAGTTGGTTCCTTCTGGTGAGTTCTTGGTCTCACTGACTTCAAGAATGAAGCCATGGACCTTCCCGGTGAGTGTTACAGCTCTTAAAGATGGCAGGGACCCAAAGAGTGAGCAGCAACAAGATTTATTGTGAAGAGTGAAAGAACAAGGCTTCCACAGCATGGAAAGGGACCCCAGCAGGTTGGCGCTGCTGGCTGGAGTGACCAGCTTTTATTCCCTTATTTGTCCCCACCCACATCCTGCTGATTGGTCCATTTTACAGAGCACTGATTCGTCCATTTCACAGAATGCTGATCGGTCCATTTTACAGAGTGCTGATTGGTGCATTTACAATCCTTTAGCTAGACACAGAATGCTGATTGGTGTGTTTTCACAGAGTGCTGATTTGTGCATTTACAATCCTCTTGTAAGACGGAAAAGTTCTCCAAGTCCCCACTCAACCCAGGAAGTCCAGCTGGCTTCACCTGTCATTACTACAGCATGCCAAATCAGTTATATAGTGTTTTCACATTTGGAGGTTAAAGGAAGAACAAATATCAGTTTTTTAAAGTTACCTAAATTGCAATTCCTTCTTTTATTCACTGACAAAATACTTAGTGACTACCTCTCTCCTGCTTCTTTTAGTGAGCATATAAAATAGCCAACAATTAGTCCAGAATCTGGCATTAACCTGAAAAGGAAAATAAAGGTGATTTATTCAAGCCAGAGTCTCGATGGAAAATTCAAAGAAATAGTCTACCAATTACAAAAGGTGATAAAGGTGTATGACAGAAAAGCAAGTGCACAGGAATGATACCTAATATGTAGTGGGCAAATAATTCACAAACAAAGAGGTAGAAGTGAAGAAAAGAAAGAGGATATAAGTAGAATCTCACCAGCAATAAAGAAAATGCAAATCAAAATACATATCAACTTACAGTCTGGACAAGATGAAACATACATTTTATCTTTCTTCTCTCCACTAAGTAAAATAAAAAACCCTGGGCATGATACAAGAGGCAATCAAACAACTCTGAAAAGGTGATAAAGTAGGTGTATCGGTTTGAAACCCCAGGACTGGTGACACACCATAGCAGCAGAGCATCACACCTCCTCCCACGGGACAAAATGTGACTCAGACCTAACATTTTCAAAAGCCAAATCCAGTCATAGAAGGCAGCCCAGATAAGCCCATTCTTTCATCTAACAACACACTAAGGAAGCCTGACATCATCAACAAGGAGGATTTATTAGGAACCCTAAGAATAATAAGCAACCAAAAAAAGTGCTTTTCTTTCTTGCAGGACTGAGAATTCCCTTCCCTCACCGAGAGATACTGAGGGGACAGAGGCGAGAAGGACCTTGCAAAAACAAATGGTGTGGCTCAGAAAGTCTCTCTTTTCAGGGTCTGAGAGTTCCATCCCTTCTCAGAGGTATAAGGGAAATCGTGAGACACAGGTAAGGGGATCCTGCCTCAAAAAGGGCCCTGGCCCAAAAAGCTCTCTCCATCCCCCTTAGGTAAGGCAGATCCTGCCACAAAAAATGCCAAGTCAGAGAACCCTCCTCTCCCCCATAGACCTCACACTCTCTTCCCCTGCTGAGATACAAAGTGTCAGGCAGGTACGATGGGCAGGAAGAGCCCAGCCACAGTGGATGGTCATTCTCAGAAAGTCTCTTTTTCCCAACGGGTCTGAAAATACCCTCCTCCACCCAGAGACATAGGGGCAACTGGGAAGGCCTTGGTAGGAATTCTTGGAAACCAGTAATATTACTAAGGAAACCTCTTCCTCTCAGGAGACCTGGGATCCCTTTTCCCATGGAAAGACACTGGCCAAGGAAAATCCCTTCTGCTACTATAGCCATTGCTGTCATGGACAAGTAGGAGATAAGTATTACATAAACCGAGAAAAACAAAATTACACAACAAAGGCTCTGAAAATATATTGTCATTGAAACCACAGTCCAGAAAAGTAGACCAGAATCTGCATGCTGACTATAAGCAGAATGAAGATCTGATGAAATTAAAGATATAAATAGACACAGAGACTGCTGACATAATAGAAGAAATATTCAGGATACAATTGAAAATCACTGGTCACACTAAGAATAAAGAAAATCACAACTTGAATGAGAAGAGACAGTCAACTGATGCCAACATTGAGACAAATCAGATGTTGTTAATTGTCGAATTATCTAATGAGGATTTCAAAGCACACATCATAAAAATATTTCAGCAGTGCATTACAAAGTCTCCGGAAACAAATGGAAAATAGAACATTTTTGAAATGAAATAATAGTTATAAAATGGAAATTTTGGAAAAATACATTAACAGAAAAAAAAAAGCTTGAATGAATTGTAAGAGAAAGAAATCACTGAACTTGAGGTAGATCAACAGCATTCACCTATTCTGAACAAGAGAGAAAACAGATTTTTTTTTACAAAGCCTCAGTGTCCTATGGGACAATAGCAAAATATACAATGATCTGCATCTTTGTAGCCCCACAGGAGAGAAGGGTTGAAAGACTATACAGGGAAATAATGGTTTAAAATATCGCAAACTTGGTGCAAAACAATAATTCAGAGATTCAATAACATGAATGTACCTTAGATAAACTCAAAGAAATTCACATGTAATAATTAAATTTCTGTTAACTAAAGACAATATTTAAATATGGAAAGCAGCTAGAGAAAAATGATGCATTACTGTTAAGAGACTACCAATACCCTAATGATAGTGGTTTTCTCACCATAAATTAAGAAGCCAAAATCAAAAGTGTCATAAGATCTTGTGGGAAGAACTGAAGAATGCGCTCTTGGTTCGGCACAGCCAGCTGCAATCCACTGAGGAACATGCCTCTGAGCTACCATTGTGCCTGGCCATTTACAGGAATGCTTCATCTGCATGGTCATCAACCCATTTGACCAGGTTTTTGAGGATGAATTGGACCCATTCAAGGTGCTGAAGGCAGCTGAGAACTAGAGAAAATAAGTCTACCAGTATATCACTGGGAGTCCTGGGGCCAAAAGCTCATCTCAGGCCATGGCCCAGAGCAACTCCAATGCCACAGACAAACAGCTGTATGAAGAGTCTCAGAAAGACAGCAAGAATCCACTTGCCCCCAAAGTTGGCATGATTGACAAGAGGACATACAGTGCCCATGGAGGTTAAGAAAGAAGGAAGAAGGTGAATTGGAACAAGACCCAATCAACAACTTCAAGGAGACAGGAAAATAATTGAGATAAGATGGAGAAAGGCAACCACCTCATGAAGGATCATGAAGGAAGATTTGAAAAGCCACTTGAAAAGGGTGAAAGAGGAAACTTTTTATTTGATAGACCTATCATTGACCAACCTATTCGAGGCTGTGGTGGCCTTGGAAGAAGTAGAGAGGACTATCAAAGTGAAACGGGCCAAGGGTATGGATTTGATTTTTATGGCAAATGTGAATTTGATAGCCATGGTGGAAGGCATAGATCTGGTCTGAAGCACAAGGATAAACATGGAGGTAGTGGATTTTACAACTGGGGAACTGTAAAAGGTAAGTTAACTGACTTGGATTAATCAAACATGACCTAAGAAACACCTGAAGGTGAAGAATATCCAGTGGCAGACACTGAAAATAAGGAGAAGGAAATTTAAGCGGTTAAAAAAAGAGGGTCCAAAAGAGATGACTTTGGATAAGTGGAATGCTATTCAAAATAAGGACTGGCCAAAAGTAGAATTTAATATCCAAAAAGAAAACAAAGGTACTGATTGATGAGTACTGCAAGAAGAGATGTGCTCTTCATAAATCAAAGACTGAAGAGATTCATGCGGCACATTTCGTTAAGGACCTTCATTTTTGAAAGCCAGCAAATGATATAATGTCTCAGTGGAAGATCAATTTTGGAGACCCTGGCCCTCGAGGACATGGGAGGGGAAGACAAGGTGAATGTGTGGTGGACCTCAGGACCGCAGCAGCATGACTGACAGGTCAGGTACTTCTCTTCCTGATATGGATGACCCAGAGGCATTCCCAGCTCTGGCTTAACTGAATGCAGTAAGACAACCATAGTTCCTTTGTGGAATTTCCTGTTCAATGCCTTTGCATGCTTAAGGATTCCAAACAATGAAGAAATCATGTTTTTAAAAGGCTGTCATTCACACAATTAACACTTAAAGACTGAATTGTATCTGTTTTAAAAAGGAACTTCTCGCCCCAAGGGGTGGCTCAAGCCTGTGATCCCAGCACTTTGGGAGACCTAGGCGGGCAGTACACGAGGTCAGGAGATCAAGACCATCTTCGTTAACACGGTGAAACCCTGTCTCTACTAAAAATACAAAAAATTAGCCGGGCGTGGTGGTGGGCGCCTGTAGTCCCAGCTACTGGGGAGTCTGAAGCAGGAGAATGGCGTGAACGAGGAAGGGAGCTGTTGCAGTGAACCGAGATTATGCCACTGCAGTCCAGCCTAGGCGACAGAGCGAGACTCCGTTTCAAAAAAAAAAAAAAAGAACTTCTCTCACTACGTAAAATTAACAAATATGGTTGTCAGTTTTGCATTTAAAAATGTATTGGCAGCTATGTTTTTATAAATATCAGAAATTATGCATTCTTCATGAATACTTTTGTATTGCTGTTTGCAAATTTGCATTGCCAAGCTTGAAATATAGGTGTGAAATGTGTGTACTGGTTTAAAGCTTTCACTTCTTTTATGTTTTTTTTTTTTAATTTTAAATTTTTTGTGGGTACATAGTAGGTGCGCATATTATGGAATACATGAGATATTTTGATACAGGCATGCAACTTGAAATATTCACATCAAAGTATATGGCATATCCATCCCCTCAAACATTTATCCTTTGTATTACAAACAAACCAATTATGCTCTTTTAGTTATTTAAAAATGTATAATTAAATTATTTTTACTATAGACACCTTGTTGTTCTATCTAATACTAGGCATTTTTCATTCTTTCTATTTTTTGTACCCATTAACCATCACCACTTCCCCCCACCACCAACCCCTACTACCCTTCCCAGTCCCTGGTCATCATCCTTTTACTGTCTGTCTCCATGATTTCAATAGTTTTGATTCTTATATCCCACAAATAAATGAGAATTTGTGATGTTTGTCTTTCTGTGCCTGGCTTATTTCACTTAACATAATGATCTCCAGTTCCACAGATGTTGTTGCAAATGACAAGATCTTATTCATTCTTTGTTATGGCTGAATAGTACTCCATTGTGCATATGTACCACTTTCATATTCATCTATTGATGGACACATATGTTGCTTCCAAAACTTAGCTATTGTAAACAGTGCTGCAGCAAATATAGGGGTGCAGATATCTTTGATATACTGATTTACTTTCTTTGGGGTATATACCCAGCAGTGGGATTGCTGGATCATATGATAGCTCCACATTTACTTTTTTGAGTAACCTCCAAACTGTTCTCCATGGTGGTTGTACTGATTCACATTCCAACCAAGAGTGTGCAAGGGTTTCCTTTTCTCCACATCCTCACCAGCATTTTTTATGGCCTGTCTTTTGGATATAAGCCTTTTTAACTGGGGTGAGGTGATATCTCATTGTAGTTTTGATTTGCATTTCTCTGATGATCAATGATGTTGAGCACCTTTTGCCATATGTATGTCTTCTTTTGAGACATTTCTATTCAGATATTTTGCCCATTTTTCAATGGAATTATTAGACTCTTTTTCTATAGACTTTTTTAACCTCCTTATATATTCTGGTTATTAATCCCTTGTTAGATGGGTAGTTTGCAAATATTTTCTCCCATTCTGTGGGTTGTCTCTTCACTGTGCAGAGGCTTTTTAACTTGATGTGATCCCATTTGCCATTTGTGCCTTGCTTACCTGTGCTTGTGGGGTATTACTCAAGAAACTTTGCCCAGATCAAGTCCTACAGAGTTTCCCCAATATTTTTTGGTAGTAGTTTCATAGTTTGAGGTCATAGATTTATCTTTCATTCATTTTTTTGTGCTTTTTCTATTTGTCAAGAGATAAGGGTCTAGTTTCATTCTTCTGCATATAGATATCCAGTTTTCCCAGCACCATTTATTGAAGAGACTGTCTTTTCCTCAGTGTGTATATTCTTGGCACCTTTGTGGAAAATGAGTTCAATGTAGTATGAGATTTTGTGTCTGGGTTCTCTATTCTGTTCCCTTGGTCTACGTGTCTGTTTTTATGGCAATGTCATGCTGTTTTTGTAAACATAGCTCTGCAGTACAGTTTGAAGTGTGGCAGTGTGATTCCTCAAGCTTTGTTCTTTTTGCTAAGGAAAGCTTTGGCTATTCTGGGTCTTTTGTGGCGCCATATAAATTTTAGAATTATTCTATTTTTTTGAGGAATGTCATTGGTGTTCTGACAGGGATTGCATTGAATCTGTAGATTGGTTTGATTAGTATGGACATTTTAACAATATTGACTCTTCCAATCCATGAATGTGAAATATCTTGTCATCTTTTGGTGTCCTCTTTAATTTCTTTCATCAGTGTTTTATAGCTTTCATTGTAGAGAGGTTTTACTTCTTTGGTTAATTCCTAGGTATTTACTTGCATTCATGGCAATTGTAAATGGGATTACTTTTTTATTTGTTTTTCAGATTGTTCACTGTTGGCATATAGAAATGCTGCTAATTTTTGTCATTTGTGTTTTTTAATCAAGGATTTAAATGTTCTCTCAATTACATACTGGTTTTAAATATTGAACATATCAGTTTTAATACCTGCTTTGCATTTTCACACATGGTCAACTGGCACATGTTAAACTTTGATTTGTTTAATATTTTTCTTTTAGGGGATTTTTTTTTTCTTTTGTCATGATATCCTGATATATACGTGTATATATACTAAATCTTTATGCTCAGAAATATCAGTACTTGAACCAATTCAAAGCACATTGGTTTAATAGCTCTTGCTTCTTGCATTGTTCATTAGGTTCAAATTATAATTAATTTACAATTTTAACTGTACTTACTTTTCAAATGTATGACTTTCCTATTTTAAAAGCCAAACCAGACACTTTATTGGTGAGAGCTATTTAAGCTACTTATCGTTGATAGACACATTATGTGAAGTGAAGTTGTTTTATGGGTATGGGTTTTACTGCCTCCAACAGGTAGAATAAGTTGATTTAGCTAATGTGTAGTATTTAAACTGTTCTATAAAATAAGTGTCTGGCCAATTGATATAATTTCTGTGTGTGAAAATTTCCAAAATCAAAATGGTATATCCATAATTGATAACTCTTTAATCATTCCTTTTTCTAACAAACGAAAAACAAAAGACAGTGGTTAGAATGATGAGAAGAATAGTATTTTAATTTTTGGAATTTGGAAAGCAGACAGTTTTACTTTACAAGGTTGGAACAGCATCACCTTCCATGAAATATAAACCAAAATCTTTACTGTTTCTGGATTTCTTATACTGCTATTATTTGGTCATAAGTTGATAGATGAATATTTGTTCCACAGAAAGTAATAATTATTTTTCCTCTTCCTCCATTAGAAAATTAGGTTAATAATGAATTCCATTAATGAGAGCATCATCACTTATTAAAACATATACGGAGAGAATGATTAATAAAACAGATTTTCTAGAAAAAAAATAGTGTCACAAAAATTTGGAAGTGCTGAAAGAAATTGTTAACACCAGATTCTATATCTAGTGAAACTATTCTTCAGAAATGGAAAGGAAATTAGAAACTTTATCAGATTAAAGGAAACTAAAAGAGTTTGTCTCTAGCATACTTACTCTTAAAGGCTAAAGGAAGTTTGTCAAACAATTAAAGAGATAAAAGAAATCATCTGGGAGCATCAGGAAGGAAGAAGAACAACTGAAAGATTATAAATATGTGTCCATAAATGGACTATTGTTTTTCTCATGGGTTTTATAAATTATATCGAATCAATTATATATATATATATATATATATATACACACACACACATGTATCTGGAGACAGGGTCTCTCTCTGTCACTCAGGCTCAAGTGCAGTAGTGCAATCATAGCTCACTGCACACTTGAACTTCTGGGCTCAAGCAATCCCTTTGCCTCAGCCTCCAACATAACTGGGACTACAGGCCCAGGCCACCACATTCATGTTTTCATTTTGAAACAATTTTTAAATGCACTCTAATCGATAAATGATTACTTGATTTTCAATTAATGCAGAATGACAAGTGGTGTTTTTGCTTTATTTTCATTACTCCTCCAGCTCATTCAATGGCCATTCATTCAAAAGGAGATTTTATTTCAACTTTTAATGAATATTTGTAAATGGTACTTAAGAATTTATTAGGCAGAGCAGTAATAGAACTCTGCCTAATTAAACTTGTAGCAACCAACATTTACAGATAGTTTATTAGAAGTGAACATATTCTTTAAAAAAACAGTTATGTGGCCTGATTAAGATATAACTAATATAACACATGAAAAATAATGAGCATGTGTCTTCCCATTGTTTTTGATGATGGCTGCTGGAAAGCAACCTAATAACGTTGCGTATTACTTACTTAGTGAGCACTGGGTGATTATGAACTTCTACTATGACTTTTGATGAGTCGTGTAAATTATTCATGGTAGAAGAAGGCAAAACCATATGGCACATCATCTGTTGAGTATATTTGTGTTCAATGATGCCCAGCGTCATATCCCTAGCAAATTATTACAGGATGTTTGTTATTCAGATACTAAGTAAAAGGAGTTGGTAGTCTCACTTTAATGGCCGATAAAACCTTATTTGCATCACAGAATTACCTGATAAACCCCTTCCCCTCTTGACTGACTGATGATCAAGGTATGAGGTTAAAACAGACTAAATAAGACAGACTTAACCCATTATACATGTACTCTCCTTGAGATAGAATTAAAGTTGTTATAAAGGGAATATAGTGACTTAATGCACATATCAAACTCAGCAATTAGAAAATGTCAATTGTTAATTGTGAAACTTTCAGTCTCTGAATTAACTTAAAGTAATAACCTTTCATTCTTGCTTTACAGGTTATAATTAGTTTAAATTGCCCACTTTCGTTCCATTTATAATATTTATAGCCAAGATAGACATAGACAATTGATTGAAATTTTTTTTTGGAAGAAATGCCTTTAAGCAGGAGCAAGGCTGAGTAATTGTTTTAAAACTTGATCCTGAAAACAGTCAACCCTCCCTACTTTTTTCCAAAATAAAATATGAAAGAGACTTGTTAAAAATATTTACCTATACCAAAGACATAAAAAGTAAGATACTTTTGAGTTACTAACTAATTAAAAGAAACATCTCATTGACTATAAACATAATAACCTAAGGATTTAGGGAATTCCAAGAAGAATTACTGAAAAATAGAGAAACAAAGTTTTTACAGAGGCGTTTATTATTTTCATTAGTTTATATATAGTTTATTTTTTCATTTGTCCACACGCACATGTGAACATTCATTTGGCAAACACTTGCTCCATTACAACGCACTATTGTTTCCATTGGGGATTGAAAAAAAAAAGGAAGAAGACAAGATGTTGATAGTCTAGTGAAGGAAACTCAAATGACTATCAATTGAAGGCTAATGTAGGTAGTACAACAGAAACATAAGCAAAATGTTTTGGAAACATATGAAAGGGTTAGCTGAATTCTGACTGAACAGATCCAGGGAAGATTTGACACCTGAGTTGGCATTTCTCAAAAAGATAAATGACACAAAAGTATAGAAACCACTGTAATATAGGAATCTGGCTCATACTCTGTGAAGAAATGACTTGCATAATTGAGACTAATGAACCCGTAGAATGATCGCATTCCATTCTTCCATGTTCCATTCAGCTAGCTCTATCTCATCTTTAAGTGTCAGTTTGAATGTCATATCTTCAGAGTGGCCTTTCCTAATCTCCCCAAATGAAATATTTTCCCCAAACCTTGTTCTCTACAGTAGTCTCCACTTATCCAAATTGGATAATCTTCAAGATTCCCAGTAGATGCCCGCAACTGCACATAGTACAGAATCTTATATACACTATAATTTTTCTGTCTGATACCTGAAATGGCTACTAAGTGACTAACGGGCCACAGGGCCTACAACATGTATACACTAGACAATGTGAAGATTCACATCCTGGGCAGTACTGACCTGGGAGGGTGCAAGATTTCATCATGCTGTTCAGAACGGTGTGCGTTTTAAAACTTAGGAATTGTTTATTTCCAGTGACTATTTTTGCACCACTGAAACCTCAGAAAACAAAATCGCAGAAAAGATATGACTACTGCATTGTAGTGTCCTGCTTATTTCCTTCATGGCACATATTTATATTCTGCAGTTAATGTATTCACTTCTTGCATTGTTTTGTTTTAACATCATTCTTCAAACAATATGTCTCATTCACTCTTGTACCGTTAGTGTCTATACAGTAGTACCACACAAATCTTTTTTTTTTAATAAATTGATTAAGAAATAAATTAACCCATCAATGAAATGGCTAGGAGTTTGCAAAGGTGGTTAGATCTTTGACTTCAATTGTTTTTTTTTTTTTTTCCAGCCAGTTCTTCCTTTCTTTCTTCTACTGGTATATATTACTAAACCCTTTGGATACTGTCCCACAGTTTTTAGAAGTTCTGTTCTGTTTTTTTTTTTTTTTAATTCTTTTTCTCTCTTTGCGTCTCGGTTTGGGAAGTTTATACTGGTATAGTGAGGAGAAATTCCCTTCCTGTTGTTGGAAAAGTTTTAAAATATTAATATTTAATATTATTAAAATTATATTATAATAATTATATATTATTCAAAAGATTGTTAACTTTCTGTTTGTCCAGCATTTTCTTGATATAAGGAGTGATGACTTACCAGGTCATTTCATGTCAGAACAGAAACTTGAAGTATAGGTTCACCGTTAATTTACTTTGTTCTCATTGGCCCTTCTGATGCATATAGCACTGCCACGTCCTTTCCCTGTTTGTTCCTAACTATGCTAAGAAACCGTAAACACTTAGTGGTCACTAATAACCTGTTTCTCTCCTAGATACTTACCTTGTTAGCTATGTCGAACAAGAACAATGTAGAGTTGTAGGGTAGTTTCTTCTAGGACAACTGATAGATTTACCTTAACTCTACAATGGTTTCTCTTTATTTATTGGTTATGGGCCACAGCTATTTTTTCTGTCTGAATTGCAGTAATATACCCTGAAGATGAAAACAAAAAAATGTAAACTATTGTTTTTCCGCTATAGGCTTCATTTCCACAATTCCAGCCTAATGCTGTAATCACCAATTCTGGAGAAATCATTGAACAGTATTCTGGGAATAGTAAAATGATTTTGTAAGCTTGATGAACACTGTGACAATAAAGTAATTAATAGTTTTAAGGAATTATTATTTTTTCCATGTACAAATTACTAGAGTAGCAAGAATTAAATCATTCCAGTGATCACAATATTTTTGTTAAGGCAGTCCATTTCTTCATAGGACTATTTCTTTATAAGATAATTAAACAGTTTTAAAGCAGAACCATTGGAATTTTTATTATATAGAAAAAAAAAAAACAACCGTGAACAACAAGCATACAACCAACATTTCTCATCTGGATGCCTGAATATTTGTCTCCTCTTTTTGTGTGGTATCATCTAGTTTCTTTACCAGCAACAATCTTACCATTATTGGAAATGTTTCTGCCATACGTATGTGAGCTGAGCCAAGTATTTAATTATAGGCTATTTCTCTTTACAAGAACCTGACAGAAGAACCATTTTGTTTTTTGATAGACTGTTGAAAGAGAAATACTGTAGCTTGCCAGAATGATGGAACACAGAATATTACGAGGTTGACTGAATGTTCTGCTTTTCAGCAGATGTCTGTAATAGTAATCCCTGAGGGTGGGAGGGTACTCATGAGACATCTAACTATTACCAAATAAAAAACAAATCCGTATTTGGTTAAGAAGAGACTTTATTGGAAAAGACTGCTGCATAAAGCGGGGAGGACTATTGCAGTAGGGTAAAAGATTTGTGAACCTTGAGTCTCTATAAGGTCAAACATAAAGGTCTTTTTAAAAATAGGGAGTAAACAAGGCTAGAGGGAACTCGATGTAAGGGAGTGGAACAAACAGGTAACTTGATCAGTATCAGTGAATGTTTTTACTGATGCTCAGCCTATTTTTCAGAGGGACTGTTAAAGACGGGGTGGTTGTTCTACACTTTGATGCTGGCTTGGGCCGAAGGTGGGCCAAACTTCAGATTTCTCAGAGAAGGGAGGAAGCCTGACTAAAATTTGGTCAAGTCGAGTTAGCAGGTAATTTGTGGAAATTTGATCAGTCTGGAGGAACAGTTCAGCTAATCATTTATGACACACAGAATGGGAATTTGGAGGATGCTTCTACCCTTGTCATAGTTAGCCAAGGGAGTCATCTGATAGTCTTACCCAAGTCCATTGAAAAGGGCGTTTCTTTATATAAGTCATTTCCTAGAACACGAAAAGTTGATGGTGGTCGGGAGGTGTGGAGGTGTAATTTATCTGTGTTTTCCAGGAGCATAACTTCAACCTTCAATGTTGTTAATATTTTTTTCAAGATACCACTAGAATATATTGAAAGGGGCCCATATTTGGTGATAGATTTCTTGTAAAGAATACTTGGAGTGATTTATTCACATAAGGATATTCATGTCTTATTGAATGCCAAATAAACAAATATATTGCCATTGTTTAATGGGCTGTTCCATTTTTAAAATCAGCTGTAGAATATTATGGAAATCTTTTCTATAGACAAGGCAGAATCTTTCATTGCTACCAAATACAAATCTTATAAGGAAATTCTTAACATAGAAATAAAAAACCTTAGTTTGCCATAAATAAAAAAATCCCTACAGAAGAAACACGTAGTCTTAAAAATAACAACAATGATACATTTCGGGGTTCATATACTACGACAGAGAACTTGGGGAAAGTGAGGGTCTGGAGTAGCAATCCTTGTTTCTGTTTCTACCAGGTTATAGAACTTTGGAGAAGGGCACAGAATGAAAACACCTACTGTTTAGCTGTCCTTTGGCCTCTGCATGATCACCCTATAATTTAAGAATAACTTTAGGTTAACAAATAAGCACGTGGTCTCTATAATAATTTTGATTTGTTTGCCCTCATAATTTAGACACCATCGTGTCCTCCTCACTGTAGGCCATGAATAATGTCTACGTACCATGGTTTGTGTTGTGTTGTGTTAACCTTGCCTTAACAGTAAACCCTTAGGTTGGAATTTTGCTTGTCTTAGCAGAGACAGGCCTGAGTCTGAGCTGCATGCCTTCTGACACATGGAATTTTATGATACTGTATTTCCTTTTTCAGATGTGCTGTCACACGTGTTGATTGAAATTCCTCACAACTTCTATGTTGATATCTCCCATGTGTTAATGCATTTTCTCTTTATAAATGACTTATCAGACATTGTAGGTCCTCTTCATTAACTTTTTCGTTAAATGCTTCTGCTACCAGATACTTAACAATGTTGGAACAAATGATTCTTTTGGTGTACCTTAAATGTACTGAATAGCCCAGTAGATTTCATAAAGTTTTGTTTATTTGTATTTTGCCCCATTAAAAACACGGTTATGTTGGTGGAGATGCTATTTTATGTTGACCTGGGAACTGTAACATAGTACCGTAAACAATGTGCTTTTTAATATGGAATCTTAACTATATATCATACAGTGTTTTACTGTATGTTGACTACTCTGATTTACCTCATTTTCTCATAAATATCTTTAGGAACAAAATTCTGGTATAATACAAATGATTTTTCTTTATTCTATCTGTGGCTATAAACACTTAGAAAAATGGGTTATTGAGTAGAGACTTCTTTAACAAGAAACCCTGGATAATGGGAAAATTATCCACTGGTTGAAAAGATTTGAAAATCTAATCTCATTTTTTCTTTTCTTGTTCACAGGTGCCTTAAAGCATCACATAATTGGCAATTATTCCATAATTGTATCTTACCACAACCCTCAAATGAAATCTATTTTACTATGAAACAATTAGTTAAGTGGTATAATCACAGACACATTCTGACTATCAGAGATAGAAATGACATTTGGTAATTTATTTTAGAAACGAAATTTGACTCTAACTAATCTACTTTGTGAATTTATCCTTCTTCCGGAACAGAAATTTCCACCTGTGTTTGCTGTGAATCTTGTAAGCTAACAACTTTTAAAACCACAAAATTTATGTTGGGTCATGTAATGTATGACTGGATTGGAAAGAGAGCTACCATGAAATTAAATCCACTATAATTCACTTTAATACAATCCAGGTATATTATTTTGCCACATTCTTTTCTTTTCTCATATAGGCTCTCCAGAAATTTATGAGAGAATGATTTTAACAGAACAAGAATGTTGAAGATCATTTTAGCGACTGAAGAGTTGTATTTCTAATTTTATAAAATGCTAATTACAGCAGAAATTTCACTCTAATTTTTTTAAAGCCTATAGCTATGATGTTGTGTAATAATGGGACTATTTCATTTACTAAGGTAAAGCCTGATATATGGTTTTGTTATAACTAAGTAATTTGGAATGATTTAGATCACAAAGGCTGCCTACAGTATTCTTTTTTAGTCTCCTTCTTAGAGGTCAAATTTAGTATAAAGATATGAGTATTATCATTAGAACACAGGATAAAATGGTAACTTGGATTTCTTTCCAATCTATGATATACACATAGGAAATTTTTTGATTTATGAAATGAGAAAACATGTTTTTTTCATTTCCAAATCTTAGACAAAGCAAAGTGAAGATCTATGAGGAAGCAAATGCTTAAAAACATAAAATTGAAAAGTAATCAGGAAAATAATTATGTGATCACTGACAGTGACTCAGATATTATAGGGTTTCTTGCTCACTTACAACGCATACTTAATGAAAAACAAGAACTAGGAAAGAAGCCCAAAGCAGTGTGCTTCTTCTCCCTGTGGGCATTAAAGTCTGAAAAAAATCTCTGAAGAAAAATACTACCTGAAGATTTTTAGATACAGTAGAGACAAATAATCTAAATACTAGAACTGAAAATCACCTGTTTCTAGAAAGAAGAATGATTGCTGTCAGAATATAATTTATTTTAAAGACAGTAAAAAATAATAGTCTATCACACATGATATATATATAGAACCCTTGTAATTTTATTCTCAAAATATTTTATCTTTCATCATATTTGTGTTGTCAATACTCACTTCTGTGTAATTGGAGCCTTGTAGTTATTGAAGGAACATTACATATATAAATATATATGTTTCAAGATAGATCAGTGCAAATCTTTATAATCTTATAGACTTCTTCCCTGATTATGTAGCAAGCCATTCATAGTCCTGTGCCATAATATCAACTATAGCTTTCCAAACGTTGAATATCCTGAGGCAACAACAGAGACTACAGAGGAGATCTTTTAAAAAAAATAGACATGTACATTAAAATGATAGTATTCACTCCAGCACACAATTGGAGGGTTAACTCATGAATACTTTCTGCTTTTTAATATCTTGTTTTCTTACTCTTGTCTCTGATTATTTCAAACGTATTTGATTTAAAACTAGACATGCTTACCTTATCCATATGGTCCTTGGCTCTTTTCCTTTTACCTGATACAAATTATGAATCTCAAAGGCTAGCCAGCAGCAGTTTACATTTTACCACAATCCAGGGAAATGAGAAGCCAATAATGCCATTTTTGTCGACGTGGCTATTAAGGAACAAAATCAGTTGGAGGCAAAGTGGAAAAGAAAACTTTTAATCTTTCCACTTCTAGCCCATTGTTTAATGGCATCTTCTTCATTTCATTAGTTAATGTCATAAAGGATGACTCAAACTTAAGAATTCATATTTTGCCATTTACCTACAGCCTCCCTTTTCCTTTTCTCCTTTGAACACAGATCAGGAAAATTGATAATAAAAACACTAAATAGAATAAAGTTAATATTAAATGTCACTTCTAGCTCAAGTATTTAAGGCAGCACGCATAAAGAAAGTGAATAGATCAGGAAATATATAAATGCATAATAATTTAAAACATTAAACTCAAGAGAATCATAATGATAAAGTTAGAAATAACATCCAAAGAAATATCTTATATTTCTTCTTTTTTGCTGAAATAGTAGTTTGTGTTAACTTCATTATATACAAATTTATTTAAAAGAAATAATGGTAAAATGATTGAGATGTGATTAACTACTGTTTCCTTAATTTCTGATATATTCGCTTCTCATATACACCTTTGAAATGTGTTGTTAAAACTTAGAATGTATAAAATTACTGTATCTCAATGTCTTAGAATGTACAACAAATATTATCATTACTTTAGATAACTGGAAAGAAAACACTGGACGTGATTCTTTCAGCAGGTTTTATAGTGAATGATTAATAACAGAAATGTGGCAGCACGAATGATCTAAATGCTTTGAGTTTTTAGAACTCTTGCAAGTAAATGATTTTTTCCTAATAAGAAGTGGCCCATAGGCCCAGCTGCAATAATTATTTCATTTGTACATGACAGAGATTTTATGGCATTTAGTCCAAATTCAGAAAGGTTCTTTCTTTCCTTAAATACAAGGCAAATGCCCCTGTGGACCCATTTACTGAGGTACAGGAGGCCAATGAGGTCAGTCAAGCATTGCAGAGATTTGTGTAAAAGACCTTTGTGACCACTGGGAGTCATTGGGAGATTAGTTTGGCATGGATTTTGTGAGCAATTTATTCAAGACCTGATTCTCATTCACACAAGACTGCTCAACAGGACACCTTTGATTCTCTGGAATCAAAAGGTGAATAGCAAATTAGCTGGGCATGACGCATGCCTGTAATCCCAGCTGCTAGGGAGTCTGAGGCAGGAGAATCTCTGGAGCCCTGGAGGTGGAGGTCGCAGTGAGCGGAGATTCTGCCACTGCATTCCAGCCTGGGCGACAGACGGATACTCCATCTCGAAAATGAAATAAAATAAAATAAGTGAATAGTATGTGAACGGCATTTAGTGCTTAGGTAGGCTACAGCCTCGATATGCCCTATATCCTAGCATTTGGTTAATACGGGAGGAAAAAAGCATTAAAAAGCATGTACACAGACAGTGAATATTATTAAATGGTGGAAGCAACTGGGTCATTCTTGTCGAATTTAACTCTTAAGCATTTTGCAAATTATTTTTCTTCACCTTTAAATATTTGATAAAACCACAAGAGGATTTTTCTAGTGGTTTACATTTTAAAACCACTAAAGTTTAAATTGTAAACCAACAAACTATCTAATAAAAAGATATGTACTTTGAGATGCCTCAATTTTAGGGCATGCATTTTTCTATTATAATAGGCTACACTTTTCCCTGTATCCTTTTGTTCACTAATTACAGCCATGTTATCAAAATTGGAGTCCTTCTCTTTTTATAAGAGTATAAAAGAGGGAAAACAGACTCTGCCTTGAGCCTATGTTCATCATCGTTTCATTGTTTCATGTTAGTTTTCTGCTTACTTGCATCATACCAGTATTCTGAATTTTATTTTAAATGATTGATTGTGCACCTGCTCTGTGTTGCTATGACCTGGGGTTCTCAAGATGAATCAGACATGGTCACTGTCTGCAAAACTCTCAAAACCTGATAGGAGACAAACACATAGACAATTGAAATACAATGTGATCAAATCAATATACAGACAGCTCAGAGAGCACAGACATCGCATCTGTATTTCTGTTTATATAAAGGCAGCATCTGGGTATACCTTCATATAAAAGGTAATGATTAAGCCACAGAACAAGGATAGCTGGTAACTATGGAAGGAAGGGAAGATCATTCTAGACAGGCAGAATAATGTACATGAAGGTGAAGAGATATAAAAAAAAATATATGGTGTTAGGCAACAGCTAACAACTCAGTATGAGATTCATGAGAAAAAGCAGTATGAGAGAAAACTAAAAGTTAGGGACTTGTCTGTCACTCTAAGTGATTCTGCATATCATTCTAAGCATTTTATAATTTCTTCTATGGGTGATAGGCCTCTGTCAATGAGTAATTTTAGGCAGAGGCCTGACATAAGCATCCGCGTTTTAGAAAGGTTTCTTTGCTGGCACTGGGTTGGGGGGACGCACAAAGGAGGTGAGGGCTGGGAGGTCATAGAGGCAGGCTGAATAACTGGTTTAGGAGGCTGACGGCACTGTGTGATAGACACCTCTCACTGATGCAAAGGCCATGAGATGGAAGAGGGGAGGACAGAACGAAAAAGTTTTTCACAAGTAGAATTCACCCATCTTTGTTCCTTTCACATGAGACGGTCTCGTCTAGGATGGTTTTAAAGTACTTTTGAATGGTCATTCTAGATTGTCAGACTTTAGGCACTCATCTATGTTTCCATTTCACAAATTTGTCCCACTGCAAACCAGTGGCAGTATATGAGTACCATCAAATATTAACTGATTTTTAGTCTTCTGTCACTAGGTCAATGCCTAATATTAAGCAAATGGACTTGCATGTCTTGAGTTGAATCTATTAAGATGTAACAAGTTTTAAACTTGTTTACAAACATGAAGACATGTTTCCCAGATATTTTTCTTTTTCACCAAGTCATGCAAATAATCTGCTTTTTTCTTTTTCTCTTTTTTTTACTTTTAAGTTCAGGGGTACATGTGCAGGTTTGTTACATAGGTAAACTTTTGTCATGGGGGTATGTTGTACAGATTATTTTATCACTCAGGTGTATATATATAAAAAATATAATATATATTATGTACATAAATAAATATATATAATTATGTATATATAATTTTTTAAATATATATATATATTTATATTTGAGATGGAGTTTCACTCTTGTTGCCCAGGCTGGAGTGCAATGGCACGATCTTGGCTCACTGCAACCTCTGCCTCCTGGGTTCAAGCTATTCTACTGCCTCAGCCTCCCAAGTAGCTGGGATTACAGGCCCCCACCACCACACTCAGCTAGTTTTTTGTATTTTTATTAGAGATGGGGTTTCACTATGTTGGCCAGACTGGTCTCAACTCCTGATCTCAGGTGATACACCCGCCTCAGCCTCCCAAAGTGCTGGGATTACAGGTGTGAGCCACCTAGCCTGGCTATCATCCAAGCATTAAGCCTAGTACCTATTAGTTATTTTTCCTGATCCTCTCCCACCTCCCACCCTCCACCCTCAAATAGGCTCCAGTGTTTGTTGTTCTCTTCTATGTGTCCATGTGTTCTCATCACTTAACTTCCAGTTATAAGTGAGAATATGTGGTATTTGGTTTAATGTACCTGTGTTATTTTGCTAAAGGTAATGGCCTCCAGCTCCATCCATATTCCTGCAAAAAAACATAATCTCATCTCTTTTAATGGCTTCATAGTATTCCATGGTGTTAATATGTACCACATTTTCTTTATCCAGCTATCTTTGATGGACATTTAGGTTGATTCCATGTCTTTGCTGTTGTGAATACTGTTGCAATGAACATATGTGTGCATTTGTCTTTATAATAGAATGATTTATATTCCTTTGTGTACATACACAGTAATGGCATTGCTGTGTTGAACAGTATTTCTGTCTTTAGGTGTTTGAGGAATTGCTACATTGTTTTCCACAATGGTTGAACTAATTTACACTCCCACCAACAGTGTATAAGCATACTCTTTTCTCCACAACCTCGCCAGCACTTGTTATTTTTCAACTTTTTAGTAATAGCCATTCTGACAGGTGTGAGATAGTATTTCATTGTGGTTTTGATTTGAATTTCTCTATTTATAGTAATGTCGAGCTTTTTTATATGATTCTTGACCACATGTATGTCCTCTTTTGAAAAGCGTTCATATCCTTTGCCCATTTTTTAATGGAGTTGTTTGGGTTTTTTTTCTTGTAAATTTGTTTAAATTCCTTATAGATGCTGGATATTAGACCTTTGTTGGATGCACAGTTTGCAAAAATTGTCTCCCATTGTGTAGGTTGTTTGTTCACTCATGATAATTTCTTTTGCTGTGCAGAAGCTCTTTAGTTTATGTAGATCCCATTTGTCAATTTTTGCTTTTGTTGGGATTGCTTTTGAGGTCTTCATCAGGAAACATTTGCCCATGCCTATATTCTGAATTGTATTACCAAG
Organism: Chlorocebus sabaeus; assembly: GCF_047675955.1. NCBI lineage: Eukaryota > Metazoa > Chordata > Mammalia > Primates > Cercopithecidae > Chlorocebus > Chlorocebus sabaeus. The sequence continues at coordinate 61,461,714 of NC_132933.1, forward strand.
GTTATCTTCCAGGGTTTTTATAGTTTGGGGTTTTACATTTGAGTCTTTAATCCATCTTTCATTAATTTTTGCATAAGGTCTAAGGAAGAGGTCCTATTTTAATTTTCTGCATATGGCTAGCCAGTTATACCAGTGCCACTTATTGAATAGGGATTTTTTTCCTCATTGCTTTTTTTTTTAAATCAGATTTATCAGAGATCAGATAACTATAGGTGTGTGGTCTTATTTCTGGAGACTTTATTCTGTTCCAGTTGTCTATGTGTCTGTTTCTGTACTGGTACCATGCTGTTTTGGTTACTGTAGCTCTGTAGTATAGTTTGAAGTTGGGTAGTGTGATGCCTTCAACTTTGCCTTTTGCTTAGGATTGTCATGGCTAATCATGCTCTTTATTGGTTCCATACAAATTTTAAAATTTTTTTATAGCTCTGTGAATAATGTCCATGGTAATTGAACAGGCATACCATTAAATGTATACATTGTTTTTGGCAGTATGTCCATTTTAATGATTTTAATGATATTGATTCTATCCATGAGCATGGAATGTTTCTTCATTTGTGTCATCTCTGATTTCTTTGAGCAGTGGTATGTAGTTCTCCTTGTAGAGATCTTTCACCTCCCTGGTTTGCTGTATTCCTAGGTATTTTATTCTTTTTGTTGGAATTGTGAATGGAAGTTCATTCTTAATTTGGCTCTCAGCTTGACTGTTGTTGGTGTATTAAAATGCTAGTAATTTTTGCACATGGATTCTTTTCTTTTTTTTTTCTTTTCTTTTTTTTTTTTTTTTTTTTTTTTTTTTTTTTGAGACAGTATCTCACCCTGTGGCCCAGGCTGGAGTGCAGTGACGAGATCTTGGTTCACTGCAACCTCCATCTCCTGGGATCCCACCACCTCAGCCTCCCAAGTAGCTGGGACTATAAGTGCACACCACAGTTTTCTGTAATTTTTTGTAGACACAGAATCTCACCTAGTTACCCACGCTGGTCTTGAACTCCTAGGCTCAAACAATCCTTCTGCCTTGACCTCCCAAAATTCTGGGATTGCATGCCTGAGCCACCTTGCCCAGCCTGCACATTCACTTTATATCCTGAGACTTTGCTGAAATTGCTTATCAGCTTAAGAAGCTTCTGGGCTGAGACTCTAAGGTTTTCTAGATACAGGGTTATGTCATCTACAGAGAGGGACACTTTGACTTCTTCTCTTCCTATTTGGATGCCATGTATTTCTTTCTCTTGCCTGATTGCCCTGGCCAGAACTTCTAATATCATGTCGAACTGGAGTGGTGTGAAAGGTCATCCTTGTCTTGTGCCAGGCTTCAAGGGGAATGCTTCCAGCTTTTGCCCATTCAGTAAGATGTTGGCTGTGGGTTTGTCATAGGTGGCTCTGATTATTTTGAGGTGTTTTCCTTCAATACCTAGTTTATTGAGAATTTTTAACATGAAAAAATGTGGAATTTTATCAAAGGCCTTTTCCGTATCTATCGAGATAATATTGTGGGTTTTGTCTTTAGTTCTGTTTATGTAATGAATCACATTCATTGTTTTCCCTATATTGAACCACCCTTGCAACCCAAGGATAAAGCCTCCTTAATCATATTGGATAAGCCTTCTGATGTGCTGCTGGATTAAGTTTGCCAGTATTTTGTGGAGGATTTTTGCATTAATGTTCATCAAGGTTGTTGGCCTGAAGTTTTCTTTTCTTTTTTCTTTCTTTCTTTCTTTTTTTTTTTTTTTTTGTATTTCTAACAGGTTTTGATGTCAGGATGATGTTGGCCTCATAAAATGAGGTGGGGAGGAATTCCTCCTCCATAATTTTTTGAAATAGTTTCAGTAGCAGTGGTACCAGCTCTTGTTTTTACATCTGATAGAATTCAGCTGTGAATCCATCTAGTCTTGGGCTTTTGGGGGGAGGTAGGCTATTTATTACTGCCTCAATTTCAGAGCTCTGCATTTGTCTGTTCAGGGATTTACTTTCTTCCTGGTTCAGTCCTGGGAGGTTGTGTGTGTCCAGGAATTTATCCATTTCTTCTAGATTTTCTAGTTTTCGTGCATAGCGGTTTTCATAATATTATCTTACTGTTGTTTTTATTTCTGTGGGGCCAGTGGTAATATCTCCCTTATCATTTCTTATTGTGTTCATTTGAATGTTCTCTCTTTTCTCCTTTGTTAGTCTAGCTAGTGGTCTGTTTTATTTTATTTTTCAAAAAAGCAGCTTTTGGATTTGTTTGATCTTTTGAATTTTTTTTTGTGTATGTCTCTATTTCCTTTAGCTCAGCTCTGATCTTGGTTATTTCTTGTCTTTTGCTAGCTTTCGGGTTTGTTTACTCTTGGTTCTCTAGTTATTTTAGTTGTGAAGTTATGTTGTCAATTTGAGATCTTTATAGCTTTTTGATGTGAGCATTTAGTACTATAAATTTCACTCTCATCACTGCCTTATGTGTGTCCTAGAGATTCTGGAATGTTATATCTTTGCTCTCATTAGTTTCAAATAAATTCTTGATTTTTTTTTTTTTTTTTTTTTTTGAAGTCTCTCTCTGTTGCCCAGGCTGGAGTGCAGTGATGCGAACTTGGCTCATTGCAACCTCCGCCTCCTGGGTTCCAGCGATTCTCCCGCCTCAGCCTCCCGGGTAGCTGGGACTACAGGCACGCACCACCATGGCCAACTAATTTTGTACTTTTAGTAGAGACAGGATTTCCCCATTTTGACCAGAGTGGTCTCGAACTCCTGACCTAAGGTGATCTGCTCGCCTTTGCCTCCCAAAGTGCTGGGATTACAGGCGCGAGCCATCGCGCCTGGCTGAACTTCTTGATTTTTGTCTTAATTTTATTTTACCCAAAATTCATTCCGGAGCATGTTATTCAATTTCCAGATAATTCTATGAGTTATATTTATGAATTTCTTAGTCTTGATTTTGAATTTGATTGCCATGAGGTCCAAGAAACTGTTTGTTATGATTTCAGTGTTTTTGCATTTGCTGAGGAGTGTTTTACTTCTGATTATGTGATCTATTTTAGAGTACATTCCATGTAGCGATGAGAAGAAGGTAATCCCAGCTACTTGGGAGGCTCAGTTGTTTTGGGGTGGAGAGTTGTGTATAGATCTATCAGGTCCACTTGATTCAATTCTGAGTTTAGGTTTTTAATATCTTTGTTAGTTTTCTGTCTCAATGATCTATCTAATATTGACTGTGGGGTGTTAAAGTCGCCCACTATTATTGTGCGGGAGCCTTAAGTCTCTTTTAAAGTCTCCAAAAACTTGCTTTATAAATTTTGGTACTCCTGTGTTGTGTGCATATATATTTAGAATAGTTATTTTTTTCTTGTTGAATTGAACCCTTTACCATTATATAATGTCCTTCTTTGTCTCCTTTGATCACTATTGATTTAAAGTCTATTTGTCAGAAACTAGGATTGCAACCCCTGCTTTTTGCTGTTTCTATTTGCTTGGTAGATTCTTCTCCATCCCTTTATTTTGAGACTATGGGTGTCATTGAATGTGAGATGGGTCTCTTGAAGACAGCATATTAATGTGTCTTTTTTTTTTTCTTTTTTTTTTTTTTAATCTGGATTGCCACTCTGTGTCTTTTAGGTGTGGCATTTAGTCCATTTAGATTTTAGGTTAGTATTGATATGTTTGAATGTGATCCTGTCATCATGATGTTAGCTGGTTATTCTGCAGACTTGTTTATGTGGTTGCTTTATAGTGTCACTGATCTGTGTACTTTACTGTGGTGTTGTAGTTGCTGGTGATGGTCTTTCTTCCCATATTTGGTGCTTCCTTTAGGACCTCTTATAAGGCAACTCTGGTGGTAACAAACTACCTCAGCATCTGTTTGTCTGAAAAGGATCTTACTTCTTCTTCACCTATGAAGTTTAGTTTTACCAGATATAAAATTCTGGTTGGAATTTCTTTCTTTTCTTTTTTTTTTTTTTTTTTTTTTTTTTTGACAGAATCTCACTCTATCACCCAGGCTGGAGTGCAGTGGTGCAATCACAGCTCACAGCAACCTCTGTCTCCTGAGTTCCAGTAATTCTCGTTCCTCAGCCATCCAAGTAGCTGGGATTACAGGCATGCACCACCACGCCTAGCTAATTTTTGTATTTTTAGTACAGATGGGGTCTCGCCATGTTGGCTAGGCTGATCTCAAACTCCTGGCTTCAAATGATCCACCTGTGTTGGCCTCCCAAAGTGCTGGGATTACAGGTGCGAGCCACCATGCTTTTTTCTCTATTCTTGTCTGACTGTCTTATTTCGGAACTGCAGTCCTCAAACTCTGAAATTCTTTCCTCTGCTTGCTCTATTCTGATATTAATATTTGTGATTGCATTATTAAATTCTTGTAGTGTAATTTTCAGCCCTATCAGGTCAGTTACGTTCTCTATACTGGTTATTTTGTCTCTCAGCTCCTGCAATACTTTATCATGATTTTTAGCTTCTTTGCTTTGGGTTACAGTGTACTCCTGTAGCTCAGTGAACTTCATTTCTGTCCATATTTTGAATTCTACTTCTGTCATTTCAGCCGTCTCAGCCTCTGTCTGGCGCTGACCTTGCTAGAGAGGTGATGCAGATATTTGAAGGAAAGAAGGTACTCTGGATTTTTGAATTTTCAGCATTCTGGTGGTGATTCTTCCTCATCTTTGTGGTCTAATCTACCTTCAGTCTTTGAGGTTGCTGACCTTTGGATGGGCTTCTTTTTTCCTTTTATTCTGTTTGATGATCTTAAGCATTTGATTGTGGTTTAAAGTGGATTCAGCTAACTGGCTTCATTTCTAGACGATTCTCACAGGCCAGTGTTCAGCTCCCAACTCCTGGACTGTATGCTCTGAGAGACTTGTTTGAACCCCCACTTTGTTCTCTGACTCCTTGAGGTTTGGAGGCTACTGTGCTGGGGGTGGGAAATAAGGTGCTGCAGCTACATCCAAGTGTTAGTGAATGCAGTGGTGCCTGCCTCCCTGTGAGCATTTGCCACAGTAGTGGAAGCAAGGCAGTTGGTAGTGAGTGGGAGGACTCTGCTGGAGGCTGTGTGCACTGTTGAACTGAAGGTGGTGGTGGTGTTTGTTTGGGGTGGGGTGCTGGCCAGTGCAGGTCTGAGTGCCTTCTCTGTGTCCTGCAAGCAGGAGTGATTGCTTAGGATGTAGGAGGATCTCTTGTTCTCTATGCAGTATTAGTGCAAAAGCAGGGTGCTGGCATGGTGGGGCCTGCTGGTTCTATGCCTGTCAAAGCTCTGTCTGCAATGGCGGTAAGCAGGGGTCAGAGTGCATACTGCATTCCCATGTGGTTGTGGGGCAAGTAAAGCAAAACTTGCCTGTGCAGACATGCACCGGCAAAGTAATATGGGGCTTTTCCATGGGCTCAGAGGAAGCTGCAGTATGAGAAGGGAATGTGTCAGCTGGTGCGTGGATATAGTGGCTGACTTGCTGGAGCCCTCCATTGGTCACACACTGTCCACTGTCTGAAAAGCTATGATGTAGGCCTGCTGGGCACATGAGACTGCCCTGTAAGTAGGTATGGCCAGGCTGGGGTCCCGGAAGAAGCCAGCAGACCAAGGAGTGTTCAGGTCGGACTAGCCCTATCTGATGTGCAAGACTACCCTGCAGAAATCAGGTCTGATAATTCCCCTGGGGTTAAAGTCTCTTATGGGGGCAAGTTAAGTCTAGAGGGGTGGCTGTAGACACACCTGCACCAAACCCTATGGGCTCCATATCAGCTGGCTTGCTGCTCCACCACTTTGCTTATCTCCTGGGAGTCCCACCCTAGAGAGATGTTGTTCAGTAATTGCTCAGTGCAATCAGCCCAGAATGGAGGATCTGTGTTGTGGGCCTAAACCAGGGGTTCCCTGTCTGGCAGTAAGAAATGAGACGTGTGGGGCACCCATGGGAGATGGACTGGCCTCCTTTCCTTGGGTTGACTGCAGCTTGTTGGCAGTGTGAATGAGATACAAAGGGTGCTTGCTCCTTTGTTAGTGCGAGGGTAGCAAGGATGGTTTTGCATTAGATGCAGTGGCAAAGAGGCTTTCAGTTGCCACTGGAGGCTCTGTCCATAGAGTTGCTGAGTTGATACTGGCTGAATAGTTCTGGTGAGGGATGGCTAGAGGCCCAGGCCTAGAGGACTTGACAGGTGAGGAGATATGGGAACAAGTACCCACGGAAGAGTCTGGCCAATTTTCTGTAGGGCTGCTGCGGAATGCTGGGGATCTGCTCCAGTCCCTAGTCATCTCAGATTTTCCAGTACCTGGAGGTATCACCAGTGAAGGCTTGCAAAACAACAAAGATGGCGATCTGCCCCTCCCTTTAGGACCTCTGTCCCAGGGAGGTACAGGACTATTGCTGGCCCAAATGCACCTGTAAGAGGTGGTTGAAGACCAAAGTTGGAAGGTCTCACCCAGTCAGGAGAAATGGGATTGAGGACCCACATATAAAAGTAGCCTGGCCACGTTTTTTGTAGAGCAGTTGTGCTGTGCTGGATGTCCATTTCAGTCCCTGGTCACCGTGGATACTCTGAAACCTGAAGGCCGGAATAACTAAGTCGCCCAAATAGCAAAGATGGCGGCCCACCCCTCTCCCTGGGAGCTCCATTTCAGGGAGGCCTGAAACCTCTATTAGCTGGAGAACACCAGTAGGGGTAGCCGGAGACCCTGATTAGGATACTTTACCCAGTGATGAGGAATGGGATTGGGGACCCACTCAAAAAAGCAGTGTGGACATGTTTTTGTAGGGAAGCTGTGCTGTGCTGGTGTACTGCTTCCACCCCTGGTTAACTTGGGCTTTCCAAAGTCCAAAGGCTGGAACAGCTAAGTCACCAAAACAGCAAAGATGACAGCCCACCCCTCTGGGAGCTCCCACCCTCTCTGGGAGCTCGAACCCAGGGAGGTGCAATGCTGCTACTTGTTGCTGGTTGGAATTCCAAACCAGTGGCTCTTATCCTGGGAGGAGCTGTGGAATCAGGGCCTGTAGGCCATTACTGCTGGGCCCTCTGGATTCAGCATCTTTCCTAGTGGTATGTACAGGAGTCTAACCACCCACTTTGCTGCAGTTGCAACTACTTTTGCTGGGTTGCCTGAAAAGCTGGAGTATCTAAAGCTCCTGGGTCTCTGCATATGCCTGAGTGGCTGCTCTGCTGAGACTCCACATAGCTCCTGACACACATTTATGTGTCAGACTGAAAGCCCTTAGTGGAACAGGTTCATGAGTGATCCTCCTGACCCGAGGGCTTCAAAAATCTGTGGGAGCAGCATGGGTTCCCAGGGTGGCACATTCACTCACTGCTTCTCTGTGCAGTAGAGCTTCCCTTGGCTCTGTGTTGCTTCTGCATGAGGCAGTGTCCTGCCTTGCTTTTCTCTGTCTCCGTGGGTCAAGTTGTTTCCATGATTAGTCCCAATGTAAGTATCTGAATGTTTCAGTTGAAGGTGTCGTATTTACTCACCTCTTCCATTCTTCTCCGTGACAGCCATGCTCTTTAGCTGCTTCTAGTCAGCCCGTTTGGTCACTCTACCTACATCTTCTTAAACACTTGGATTAAAACCCACTTCTGGGATACATTTATCTCTTGTTTTATATGCCCTTTCCCTGAATCTCTCAGTGTGTGGTATACAACTTCCATTAATCCTGTATTTATCGATTAATTGCTTTTTGTTTCTTACTACCTTAAAAACCACATAATGTATTAATTTGCTCATCCCTAACCATCACTTAGAGGACCGACTTGCACTGTAATATATAATTATCTAGCTAGAACTAACTTGTTTGTAGTTACTTTTAAATTGTGCTTTTATTATTATTATTTTCTTACTCAGATGGATTTTAACTTTCTTAAATTTAGAGACTAAGTCTTCATTTGGAATCCACTACTGGTCACAATACATCATTGTCAATTATAACTATTTATTTTTGTTAATAAAATTAATTAGAGTCTGAGACCAATTTTCTTCTGACTTTTGTAGATTGATGGAGAGGCCAAAATCTTTCTAATACATCTTTCATGGCATAGAAAGAACTTCCAGAATTTTGCTTTATGCAGATCTAGAAGTAGACAGGTTCATTTTTGCTTGCAAACCAAATTTTTTTCTAATTAATCTCTTTGAATACTTTCTCAATGCAGGACATCAGAACAGGACATACTATTACTCTGACTCTCACTCTTTGGAGCTGCATATTCAGTGGGCATATGGTTTTCTTTCCAAGTTATAGCAGGCAACAGTTTTAATAAATGTTTTGCCACTGCATATCATGGGCCTTCATATTTTCAGCCTCCAAATCAGTTACCTTTCTGCTCACTGCATGACAATTAAACTTATACATGTATTTTACGTTTCCTCTGTGGCAGATTTTTTTTGTTTCAAAGAACTTATTTCTATTAAATAAAGTTATAGTAGCTATTGTAACAAATAAATCCTCAAATATGAGTGGTTAAACATTTATATAAAGTGAAAAACATAGGTTACCAATTAGCTGGAAGTTCTCATTCAAGTGGTGATTCAGTAATCCAGGCTCCTTTCATTTTGTGGCTCCTCTATATTCAACACGTAACAACTGAAGTCATTGTTGACAGTAACATGGGAAATCCCAGTGGGAATTTTTTATGGGACAACCTTGGTAGTACCGCCCAACACTTCCTCTTAAATTCTATTGTCCAGAAATCGGACACAAAATCACACTTAAGAAAAGAAGCCTGAAAAATGTAGTAGAACTGTGTGATTAGGTGAAAGTAATGGGTTTGATGAGTACATATTAGTATCTCTCACATTGGGAGAAATGGCTTTTTACATGTTTTTAAGACATAAATTTTGTTATCTTTCTCTGCATTGGCTCCATTGCTCCAGCAAAGTAGTAGAACGAAAATAATATATTTTAAAATTTAACATTATATATTAAAGATAATGCTTAAACAGATGTGTTTACCTGTTTCTAAAAGAAAAAAAAAAAAAAAAAGAGAGAGAGAGGCAGAGCAAGATGGCAGAATAGAAAGCTCCACTAATCATTGCCCCAGCAAGGACACCAAGTTAACAGAAGAAAAATCTGTATAAGAACCAAAAATTAGGTATCTGGTATTAACTTCATATTGCTCAAAGAGGCACTGAAGTGAAAGAAGAAACAGTTCAGAATCGCCGGTGCCACCCCTCCCCCACCCCAGGCTTGGGGGCATGGTGAAGAATGCTTCTCTGGGTGCTGGGGGAAGAAGAACACAGCAATTGTGAGGCATTGAACCCAGTGCTGTTCTGTTAGAACAGAAGAGAAAATCAGACCAAACTTAGCTGATGACCACCTACACAGGGAGCATTTAAACCAGCCCTAGCCAGATGGGAATCACCAACCTCAGCGATCTGAACTTGAGTGTCTGCAAACCTCACCAGGAAGGGCAAAGTGCTCTCAGTCTCTAAGTAAACTTGAAAGGCAGTCTAGGCCATAAAGACTGCAAATCTCAGGTGAGTCCCACGACTGAAGCGGCCACAGAGATGGTACACTGCAGAGGCACACAACATACTGAGACACGAGCTAGGGAAGCAAAAAGAGTGCTCCTATCACCTAACTCCAAGGTGCACAGATCATGGCTCCAAAAGAGACACCTTCCTTTCTTTTGAGGAGAGGAGGGGGAAGAGTGTGGAGACTTTGTTTTGCCTCTTGGATAGCAGCTCAAACACAGTGGGATAGGGTGCCAATCTGAGTCATGAGTCCCCCATCCCAGGCCTTAGCTCCCAGATGACATATTTATACATGCCTTGGGCCAGAAGGGATCCGGTTGCTTTGAAGGAAAGAACCCAGTCCAGTCAGCATTCATCACCTCCTAAGTGAAGAGCCCTTGGGCCCTGAATAACCAGCAGCAATACCTGGTACTATAGTGAGGGCCTTGGTGAGTTTCTGAGATTTGCTGGCTCCCAGGACAGACTTAACACATTACTAGCTGAGGTAGTTAGGGGACAAAACTCTTTCTGCTTGAGAAAAGCTGAGAGAAAAGTAAAGGGGACTTTGTCTTACACCCTAGGTACCAAAACAACACAACAGGTAGGTAGAACACCAAGTGGGCTCTTGGAGTCCCTGATTCCAGGACTTGACTCTTGGATGGCATTTCAGGACCAGCTCTGGGACAGAAGGGAACGCATTGCTTTGAAGGGTGAGTCCCAGGCCAGGGAGCATTCACCACAAGCTGACTAAAGTGACCCTGGGCCTTAACTAAACATCTGTGGTAGTCTTGCAGTACTCTTTATGGCCAGGGGTGGCGGTGGAGCTCCAATATGTCTGGAAGCAGACTTCAGTGGAAACCTTACAGGCCAAGAGAAAGTGGCATGACATATTTAAAGTACTGAAGAAAAACAAACACACAAAAACAAACAAACAAGCAAAAACTTTAATTCTAGAATAGTATATACAGCAAAAACACCCTTCCAACATGAAGAAGAAATAAAGGTTTTCTTAGAAAAATGAAAGCTGAGGAACTTCATCAATACCAGACCTACCCTAAAAGCAATGCTAAAGCACTTACATACTATTACCAGTAAGTTTTGTACCTTTAATTGATTACTTATTGTTCATTAATGTCCTATTCTTTCTAATTGATGTGCTGGAGTCAAGTCCTGGAATCAGGGACTCCAAGAACCCACTTGGTGTTCTACCTACCTGTTGTGTTGTTGGTACCTAGGGTATAAGACAAAGTCGGCTTTACTTTTCTCTCAGCTTTTCTCAAGCAGAAAGAGTTTTGGCCCCTAATTACCTCAGCTAGTAATGTGCTAAGTTTCTCCTGGGAGCCAGCACTTCAATTAGAAAGAATAGGACATTAATGAACAGTAAGTAATCAATTAAAGGTACAAAACTCACTGGTAATAGTATGTACACAGAAAAACAGAATATTATAACACTGTAACTTTGGTTGAGAAAACTGCTCTAATCCTAATTAGAAATACTAAATAATGAAACAATAAAAAATAATAGCTCCTACAACTTTACAAGACATAGGCAGTAAAATAAGATATAAATAGAAAGGACAAAAAGTTAAAAAGTGGGAAGATGAAGTTAAGTTGAGATTTTATTAGTTTTTTTTAATTTTTTTTTGTTTGTTTGTTTCTTTATGTGAATAGTGTTGAGCTTTTATCAGGATAAAATAATGGGTTATAATACAATACTTGAAAGCCTCATGGTAACCTCAACCTCAAAACATAAAATAGACACACAAAAGTTGAAAAGCAAGTAACTAAATCATATCATCAGAGAAAATGATCTTCACTAGCGGAAGACAGGGAGGAAAGAAAGAAGAAAGAGAAGACCACAAAACCACAAGAAAAAATAAACATTAAAAAAATGGCAGGAGTAAGCTCTTACTTATCAATAATAACATTAAATGTAAACGGACTGAACTCTCCAATCAAAAGACATAGACTGCCTGAATGGATGAAAAAACAAGGTCAATTGATCTGTTGCCTATGAGAAACACACCTCAACCATAAAGACACACATGGACTAAAAATAAAGGGAAAGAAAAAATATTCCATGCCAATGGAAACCAAAAAAGGACAGGAGTCACAATACGTATATCAGACAACATAGATTTCAAGATGAAAACTGTCAGAAGAGAAAAGGAAGGTCACTATATAATGATAAAAAGGTCCATTCAGCAAGAGGATATAATAATTTGAAATATATTTGCACCCAACATTGGAGCACCCAGATGTATAAAGCAAATATTATAAGAGCTAAAGAGAGAGATAGGCCCCAATACAATTATAGCTGGAGACTTCCACACCTTGTTATTACTTATTGTTCACTTCCAGCATTGGACAGATCTTCCAGACAGAAAATCAAAAAAGAAACCATCAGACTTAATCCACACTTTGAACTACATGGATTTAATAGATATTTACAGAACATTTCACTGAAGAGCTGCAGAATACGCATTCTTTTCCTCAGCATGTGGATAATTCTCAAGAACAGACAATATATTAGATCTCAAAAGAATTCCTGAAATTTTTTAAAAAAAGAAATAATATAAAGCATCTTCTCTGACCACGATAGAATAAAACTAGAAATTAATAACAAGAAAAATTTTGGAAACTATACATGGAAATTAAACAATATGCTACTGAATGACCAGTGAGTCAATAAAGAAATTAAGAAAGAAATTGAAATTTTTCTCGAGACAACTGATAATGAAAACACAACATACCAAAACCTATCAGATACAGCAAAAGAAGTACTAAGAGGAAAATTAAGGGGTATAAGTGCCTATGTCAAAAAAAGAGACAAAACTTCAAATAAACAATCTAACAATGTATATTATGTAACTAGAAAATTAAGAGTAAATCAAATCCAAAATCAGTAGAATAAAAGAAATAATAAAGATTAGAGCAGAAATAAATACAATTGAAATAAATATAAAAATTAATGAAACAAAAAGTTGTTTCTTTGAAAATTTAAACAAAATTGACAAAACTTTATCCAGACTAAATAAGAAAAAAAGAGAGAAGCTACAATAAATAAAATCAGAAATGAAAAAGGAGGCATTACAACTGACACTGCAGAAATTCAAAAGATTATTAGTCACAACTATGAGTACCTATATCCCAATAAATTTTTAAAATCTAGAAGAAATGGACAAATTCTTAGATACATACAACCTGCCAAGATTGAACCAGAAAGAACTCTAAAACCTGAACGGACCAATAACAAGTAATGAGATTGAAGCCATAATAAAGACTTTCCCCAGAAAAAAAAAAAAAAAAAAAAAAAAAAGGCCTGCACACTGATGGCTTTACTGCTGAATTCTATCAAATGTTAAAGAAGTAATGTAAATCCTGTTCTCCTATTCAAACTATTCTGAGAAACAGAGAAGAAAGGAATTCTTCCAAACTCATTTCATGAGTCCAGTATTACCCAGAAACAAAAACATGACAAAGACACATTAAAAAAAAAAATCTATAGGCCAATATCCTATAGACCAATGTCTCTGATAAATATTTATACAAAAATCCTCAACGAAATCCTAGCAAACTAAATTCAACAATACATTAGAAAGATCATTCAACATGACCAAGTGGGATTTATCCCTTGAATGCAAGAATGATATGCAAATCAGTCAATGTGATACATCACATGAACAGAACTGAAAACAAAACCACATGAGTATTTTAATTGATGGTGAAAAAGCATTAGCTAATGTTCAATATTGGTTCATGATAAAATCCTTAAAAAAACTGGGTATAGAAGGAACATACTTCAACACAATGAAAGCCATACATGACAGACCCACAGTTAGTATCATACTGAATAGGAAAAAAAATGGAAAGTCTTTTCTCTAAGATCTGAAGCAGCACAAGGATGTGCACTGTCACTACTGTTATTCAATGTAGTACCAGAAGGCCTAGCTAGAAGAATCAGAAAAGAGAAAGACATAAAGGGCATCCAAATTGAAAAGGAAGTAGTGAAATTATCCTTGCTTGCTGATTATATGATCTTCTATTTAGAAAAGCCTAAACACTCCAAAAAAATTATTGGAGTTGATTTTAAAAATCAGTAATGTTGAAGGACACAAAATCAACACACAAAAATTAGTGGCATTTCTATATGCCAATGGTGAACATGTGCAAAGGAATTTAAAAGTTATCTAATTTACAGTAGCCACACATAAAATAAAATACTTAGAAATTAACTTATCCAAACAAGTGAAGGATCTCTATAATGAAAATTATAAAACATTGATGAAAGAAATTGAAGAGGACACCAAAAAATGAAAAAAAGTATTTTATGTTCATGGGTTGGAAGAATCAATATTGTTAAAATATCCTTATTTCCCAAAGCAATCTACAGATTCAATGAAATACCTGTCAAAATACCAATGACATTCTTTGCAGAAATAGAAAAATAACCCTGAATTGTATATAGAACCACCAAAGATTCAGAATAGCATATGCTATCCTGAGCAAAAAGAACAAAACTGGACAAGTCACATTATCTGACTTCAAATTTTACTACAGAGCCATGGTAACCACAACAGCATGCTGGCAAAAAAGCAGACACATAGATGAATGGAACAGAATAGAGAATTCAGAAACAAATTCACACACCTACAGTGAATTCATTTTTGACAAAGATACCAAGAACATACACTGGGGAAAAAATTGTCTCTTCAATAAATGATGCTGGGGAAACTTGATATCCATATGAAAAGAATGAAACTAGACCCTGTGAAAGGAAAATAAATCTTTGGACCCCCAAATCACTAAGCTAAAGGAAAAAGTCAAGCTGCGAAATGCTTAGGGCAAACCTGCCTCCCATTCTATTCAAAGTCGTCCCTCTGCTCACTGAGACAAATGCATATCTGATTGCCTTCTTTGGAAAGGTTAATCAGAAACTCAAAATAATGTAACCATTTGTCTTCTATCTACCTATGACCTGGAAGCCCCCTCTCAACTTCAAGTTGTCCTGCCTTTGCTTTGATTCGTCCTGCCTTTCTAGATCAAAAGAATGCTTCATCTTACATATATTGATTAATCCCTCATGTCTCCCTGAAATGTGTAAAACCAAGCTGTGCTCGGACCACCTTGGGCACATGTGTTCAGGACCTCCTGAGGCTGTGGATGTGCATCCTTAACTTTGGCAAAATAAACTTCCTAAACTGACTGAGACCTGTCTCATTTATTTGGGGTTCACAACCCCTCTCTCTCCCTATATATAGAAATCAAATCAAAATGAATTAAAGATTTAAATCTAAAACCTCAAACCATGAAACTACTGCAAGGAAGCATTGGGGAAACTCTTCAGGACATTAGTCTTGGCAAAAATTTCCTGAGCAATAACCCACAAGCACGGGCAACCAACGCAAAAATGAACAAATGGGATTACATTAAGTTAAAAAGCTTCTTTGCAGCAAAATATACCATCAACGAAGTGAACAGGCAACCCACAGAATGGGAGAAAATATTTGCAAACTACCCATCTGAGAAGAGATTAATAACCAGAATACATAAGTAGCTCAAACAACTGTAGAGGAAAAAAAAATATAATAATCTAATCAAAAAATTTACAAAATATTTGAATAGACATTTCTCAAAAGAAGACATACAAATTGCAAACAAGTGTATGAAAAGGTGCTAAATATCATGGATCATCAGAGAAACGCAAATCACAACTACAATGAGATATCATGTCACTCCAGTTAAAATGGCGTATATCCAAAAGACAGGCAATAGCGAATACTGGCAAGGATGTGGAGAAAAAGGAACTCTTATACACCATAGATGGGAACAGGAATTAGCAAAACCACTCTAGAGAACAGTTTGGAAGTTTCTGAATAACCTAAAAATTGGGATACTCTGATTCAGCAACCCCACTGCTGAGTATATACACCAAAGAAAGGAATTCAGTATATCAAAGTGATGTCTGCGTCCCCATGTTTGTTGTAGCACTGTAAACAGTAGCAAAGATTTGGAAGCAACCTAAGTGTTCATCAACAGATGAATGGAGAAAAAAAGTGCCAAATGATGCTCATCTAGTCGTCTAATTCACTACACTGAGTTTTATTACCAAGAAAACACCATGACAGCAAAGTTTCCTTGTTTTTTATGGCATAATGGTATTCATGAGATAACTCATCATCCCTTTTATGAAACTAAGACTGGGATGCTTATGGTGTTTTGCAATTGTAGCACTCATTAGAGACACTCTTGTTGGCAGTTTTCTAGCCACATGAAGCTCCAGTAACAACAGTGTTCAGGAATAATGGAGGTTATATTAGAAGTACAGATTTTACAACTCAAACATGAAACATTCTGTCATTTTATGTTAAAATCATACAGCTAGTGATTATAATTCAGTTTCTAACTATTTAAAAGACAGTAACTAATTTTATGTTGCCATTTTTTAAACAAAAGAACCTCTTAAACCTCAATGGCAATATTGATTACATAAAATCAAAAGCGTACCCATCTTGAGGTCTCATTTAACAAAAGAAACTCTTAAACCTCAATGGCAATATTGATTACATAAAATAAAAAGTGTACCCACCTTGTGTTATCATTGGTCTGCCATAACTGATTACCCCATTAACAAAAACTAAATACTGAGTTCCACAGGCAGCTGTGCTAAGTATTGTTTAAAGGCATTAAGCACTTACTGGAATTAATTAATCATATTTGAAGGTAACACAAACAAATTTACTTCAAATTTTATCTAGGTGTATACAATAGAGAATTGACAAATTTGGAAGCTCAGAATAGAGCACTTCAGTTTTTATATTTTAACTCAAATGTTGAGAGGCAAATAACAGTTACATAGCTGAGTGATTATTGATCCATCTTCATATTTGCTTTTCAAACCAGATAAACTAATATTAAATTCAAAAAGATCAAAGACTGAAAATTTGTAATATGCTTGAGTGATCTGTAGGAAAAATGATTAGTGGTTTCTGTTATAGGCATTAATGTTATTGAAAAGTTTGGTGAAGGGAGTAGTCCTATCAACTTTCTTCATTCTGATGGCAGAATTGAGCTAGATCCTTTAAGAACAAAGCTCTTATATGCAGAGCCTCTATTTGTAAGGCTCCACTGCTTTATTGTTTTTAGATACAATAAAACCAGGATATAAAAATTAGGTCTAAATAATTGTTCTGAGTCTAAATGGTGACCATATTAAAAGGTATATATTAATTTACATGATTGCTATGACTTTATGCTTAATATGCAAATTATTACAGTAGTGTGTATGGTATCAAACATAAAAGAAGTTTTGTCATGACTGTAAATGTGCAGTTAATGTATAGATTCTTATTAAAGAAAAGTATGAGCATAAAAAAATGAAGATTTCTTTAGTTATTGTATTATTTAATGAGTAGCTCAAATTATGTTTGAGCACTTGACAATAAGTTGTAGAAGTAGTAAAATAAGTTTTAGAAAATAAGTTGGTGAAACAGTGAGCATGAAAGAGATCTCATATCAAAAGTCAATAAAAAGGAAATAGATTTGGTATAATATCATTTCATATTGCCTTCTTTTCCTTGAAAAATGTTCTTTTCCAAAAATTGTTTATTTATGACATTCAATAAGTGATGAACAACTGGATATGGGAGGCTTATAATAATATTTTCAACCTTCAGTTGAAAATGTAATCTTCTAAATCTCAGAGGAAGGGAAACCATCCTAATATAATGTACCATCTTCAGCTCTACAGGTTGAAGATTTGTTGCATTTAAAAAAGTCTCACCCTGATGGGAGAAGAATGCAAGATAAACTTTATTACTATAAAGTAATTAAGTGAAAATTAGATAATCACAAGGTGGGAAAAGCTCATTAATTAGAAGACCAGAAAAGCACAGCAGGCTTCGGAGATGAAATACTTATAAAACAGCAAGTATACGTAATAGTGTTTATGACAGAGTCAACATTAATTGCAAAGTTACTAAATATTAGAATAATGATATCTTTTTTGAAAACATAAATTGGTACATTTTTGGAAAAGGCTGATCTTGTAAAGATTAGATCTGAATAAATTTATTTTTTATTCACTTTGTTTCCACTTCCCTTCTTCTGCTCCCTTTAAAGGTCTTCTTAAGCAATATTTTTTTTTGCTCCTTATGCGTATTAAAGAATATAGACATATTCCATTTTACATTAATTCATTTTTTAGTAGAACTAAACTCATTCCATCATAAAAGGTCATATTTAAGAAACCAAAATGTATTCTAGAGTAGTTATGCTAATGAATAATTTTAGACACTAGTTCAGAGGCTGAGAAAAGAAATGTAAGTCTGTAAAATTTGAACTATGTCTCACTTTGCACCCCTATTGAATACTTCATGTTAAAACCATACGTTGACAGTTTTTAAAGCTATTTCAATATGTATTCACAAGACCGTCTTATGAGTTTCATTAGCTATTGTGAAATGATGTTTGTAGTACATTAATTATTTGTATTATTAGTACCAAAAGAAGCCTCATAAATGTAAAATATTAAAAATCTTACTGCAAAATAAGCAATATTGAATATTTTTAATACTTTCTTGGGAATCTTAATCCCTTGTCACCACATAGAAGTAATCTAATCTGGCAAAGCTGTCAAGAGTTAGTATCTGGCCACTATTTTCATTTTAATAAATTAATTTTTAGATAAAATTAAAGCCTTTTGTATACTTAAGCCTAAATACTGATCAATACACTATCCCATCCAAAATAAATAATTTCCAGTAATCAAATTATTATTAGTTTTATGCTTGGACAATAATCTTCTTCTTAGAGGGGATAGTACTCTCTATTGAAACAGTGGTACTGTGAAACTGAATATGAGATATTCATGGGAAGGAGACAGGTAGAAAAAAAATACCTAAAAGTAGAATTTGCTTTGAGGAGACATTGTAAAGGAATGTCTAGTCACTGATTTTATTTCCGAACAATGATTTTACATAATTTATAATTTCCTACCTTATGGAAGTAAACACTTTGATAGTTGCTGAGATGTTTATGAACAATATAGGTGGAATTTATTCTGACTATATGTTAGGAACTTTGTTGTTAACAATTAATTTGTTCCATAGACTATTAAAAACGTGAAGATAAAGTAGTCATGTATAGAGTAGAATGCTTTCCTCTTTCATTGTCAAGCTGGCATTGTCAAGCTACCTTATATTTTGCTTAAGAAATACACTCAGAGATTATTGCAGTTTAGTGGCACACCATGAAATGTAGCTACAAACAGAACTACTTGAGAACAAGTTACCATAAATTAATAATAGCAAAAGCAATTGTGCACATAACTCCTTTGGGAAACCGAAGATTTGTCTAGAAGAAATATTCAATAATGAAACTAGCAGGTTGTCAGTATGTTCTTAAAACATTTCAAATATTTAAACAGATTTTGTACTATTATATTCAGAACTTTAAAAAGTCAACAACACCTAAATGCTCCCCTTTATGACATTTTCTTTTTACTAAAAGCTAGCTAATTTTCATGTATGTTTGGGAATGGGATATGTGGAGATTTCCTAGACACTCTTTCTGTGTATGTTTTCATTCGGATAGGAGAGGGGAAGAAAAAAATCATATATTTATCTCGGTAATACGTTGGCCATGTGTTACAGTGTCTGAATTTTAATGAAACTGGCATTTTTGCTAATGCTCTTATGACAATCCATTTGAAAGGGACTCAATGTTCTTGTAGCTCACATATATATTATTAAAAACCTAATACTTTGTTCAGATTCAAATATCACAGTTGAAATCTTACTCTGAATTCAAAAAGTATTTTCCATCTCTACTTTAAAATATAATTAAGCACATGGCCTTTTTATTACACTATTACACATGTATTCAGCCTCTTACTTAGTGGTGGGATTACAGAGATGGAATAAACACCCAGTTCCGCCTGTGTTTGATGCAGTTTACTTAATGAAGTCGGCATGAAAATAAAATGTCATTGCAACCTGTGAGTTGCCATGAAAGGTATGAGAAAATTGGTTCAGAAAAAAGGGAAGATTGACAAATACTCTCTAAGAGGGTCAGAAAGATATGTATGAAAAAGTTGAGGTTTGGTCAGTGTCCTAAAGGATAAACACTTCACCTAGTATATCCATACACACAAAAAGAGTGTCATTGAGATTTTTTTTTTAAATAAAATAATTCCCCTAAATTTATTCATAGAATGTTTTAGACCACTTTGTCAGTGCTTTAAATGAATTTGAATAAAAATTTAAAGTATATTTTGGAGAATAAAGAAGTATTTTTAAAAAATGATTAAATAAAATTACGTTAATTATTATTTTTAAAATGCAGCTTTTCACATAATTGACTCCCAGAGTGGAAAACCAGTTCCTGTTAATTAGTTGTTACTTCAGGTCAGTTGGCCTTAGGAAGCAAGCTCGTATGTTGGTCATTATAACTAGAGGCAGTACACTTTTCAAACACGGTTTGTTCGTTCAGTTGCTTCACTTTCTTTTGCAAATTAATGTATTCCTCCTGCTGGGGGGCAGTATATTGTTGTGGATAAGAGCAAGCATCAAGAACAAAACTATCTGCATTTCAACATCTTTATGCCATTTACTAGCAAGATAATGTTGGGCAAGTTACTTGCAGTCTCAGAGAGATTGTTCACTTCTGAAATAAAGATACTAATATGTCTTTATATCTATCAAGGTATTTAACACCCATAAAACTCGTGGGACATAGTATTGGCCACAATATGTCATTTCATTTATTTTAATACACACAAGCATTTTCCTTTTGTCTTCAACTTTACGTGTACTTCATTCTCAGAATTCTCTTAATATTTTTATCTAAAATCATATGTTCTATACTTTTCTGCCAATACTGAACCCATTTTTTCCGAAGATGAGTTTAGAAACAATTGTCTGCTATTGCTGTTTACAAAAGTTAATGTAGAATGCATGTTGAAGTTACAATGCAATATAATTACCTCCACCAATAGAAACAAATCACCTTCGGAGTACATAAAAAATTCTCAGTCATTTCTTACTGCCTAACAAGTTTTTTTTTTTTTTTTTTTTTGGTTTTTTTTTTTGAGACGGAGTCTTGCTCTGTCGCCCAGGCTGGAGTACAGTGGCCAGATCTCAGCTCACTGCAAGCTCCGAACAAGTTTTCTTTAATGATAGTTAGGAGCACAAATTTCATTTATTTGTTTCTTTAGTGATATGTTTTTTCTTTTTAAATGGAAATATGTACAAATAATATATAGGTAAACCTTTAAAACATAGATAGTAAATAGCTTAAATTTAAAAAATATTAACACATTTCATTTTAAGAACAAAAAAGCTAAATTTTTATAATATATATATAACCCTGCAAATTTCACATAACACACATTGAAGAAATGAAAACTACAGCAAAAAAACCTACATTCATAGATATGTGTCTGTCACATGCCAAATCTTGTTATTTTTCCTGAGTTTTGCAAAATGAAATATTATCTGGTATCTTCAAGTTTTATTACTATCAAATGATTTATATGAATCCATAGTTTATAGGTATTGATCATATATTTGAATACAGTTATGTGTTGATTAATGACACGAATACATCCTGAAAAATGCATCATTAGACAATTTTTTTTCATTGTGTGAACATCATAGAGTGTACTTAAGTAAATCTTGATGGTATAGCCTACTACACACCTAGGCTACATGTGATAGTCTATTGATCTTACACTACAAACCTGTATACAATGTTACTGTATTGAATCCTGTAGGCAATTGTAACACAATGGCAGGCGTTTCTATATCTAAATGTATCTAAACATAGAAAAAGTATGATAAAAAGATGGTATTATAATCTGATGGGGCCACCATCATATATCAGGAATCATTACTATAATACTTAAACAAAATATTTGCATATTATTGTATATCATTATATTGTGCATAAGTGTATCAAATATATGATAGAAGATTTTATCATATATCAACAATTAGAGGGCACAGTAACAATTGCTTATAGAAAGTATGGTATGTTTATTTTGACATGCTCAAGAGGATTGTAAAGGCACACGTCAACCTTATTATATAAATGAAAATATCTTCTTATTTCTGAGTTACCCAGAGCACTGGGTGGGAGGCTATAGTCTTAAAGAATAATTGACAGTGATAGACTGAAATATTCTACACAGTTAACTGACTTTATGAGGTTTAATTCTCAGTTCAGAAGCTTACAGTAATAACTATGGCACATACACTGAATTATCATAAATGCTCATGGTAGCAGCACTAATGAAAAAGTGACAGTGATGCATATCGGACTACTCAAAGTCAGGAACAAGTAAGGCTGAAGAAAGAAAATGAGAAACTTATAGGGAGCTTAATGCAATATTCAAACTATCCAAAGGCAAACACTCACTTGCTGCTTAATCTATCTATCTATCTATATCTATATATATATACATACACATATATATACACACACCCATGGATATTAAAGAAAATACATAATACCCCAATTCTGTTTCAAAATATTTTACATGCTGTGAAAAAAAAGATTGACTTAATATAATAAAAACACTGGTTTATTATGGCTAATAATGTTAATGAGCCTTTCATAACTTTGCCCAGGACACTACTATGACTGCTAGTAACAAAACAGTAGCCATTGAGTTTCTCTGAACAGCTATTATTATCATAATACTTAAGCAAAATGTTGTTTTGATTTGACAGCAGCACAGAACTTTCTATAATACCTTATAAAAATCTAAAAATACTCATTCTATTTTTGCAGAGAAAAAATGTTTAAATGTTTCTCAATTATTAATCAATAGGAAGTTAACTGCAAAGATGACACAGATACTTCTTATTTACAGTATATGAAAAAATCAAGAACATTTATTTTTGGAAGGCTAAACAAAATTGATAAACCTGTAGCCAGAGTATCTAAAAGAAAAAGAGAGAAGATACAAATAAATAAAAGCAGAAATGAAAAAGTAAACATTACAACTGATACTGTAGAAATTTAGATTCATTAGGGGCTACTATAAAATATTCAATGTTCATGGATTGGATGAATCAATATTGTTAAAATGCCTTTATTCTCCAAAGCTATCTACAGATTCAATGCAATCCCTGTCAAAATATCAATGATATTCTTTGCATAAATAGGAAAAACTATCCTAAATTTTATATGGAACCACAAAAGGTCCCAAATAGCCAGCACTATCCTGAGCAAAAAGAACAAAGCTCGAGGAATCACAGTACCTGACTTCAAATTATGATACAGAACTATAGTAAGCAAAACAGTATGGTACTGGCTTAAATAAAAACAGACACATAGACCAATGGAACAGAATAGAGAATCCAGAAACAAATCCGCATACCTACAGTGAACTCATTTTCCACAAAGGTGCCAAGAATATACACTGAGGAAAAGAGTCTCTTCAATAAATGGTACTGGGAAAACTGGATATTCATATGCAGAAGAATGAAAATAGACCGCTATCTCTTGACATATATACACATCAAATAAAGGTAGATGAAAGACTTAAATCTAAGACAAATTATGAAATTACTCCAAGAAAACTTCGGGAAATGTCTCCAGGACACTGGTCTGGGCAAAAGTTTCTTGAGCGGTACCCCACAAGTGGCAACCAAAGCCAAAATAGATCACATCAACTTAAAAAGCTTCTGCACAGCAAAGAAAATCAACAACAAAATGAAGAGACAACCCACAGTATGGAAGAAAATATATACAAACTATCCACCTGACAAGGGATTAATAACCAGAAGATGTAAGTAGCTCAAACAACTCTATAGGAAAGTATCTAATAGCTCAAGAAAAAGTTGGGCAAAGGATTTAAATAGACATTTCTTAAAAGAAGACATACAAATGGCAAAAGGTGCTCAACATCACTGATCATCAGAGAAATGAAATCTCACCCCAGTTAAACTAGCTTTTATCCAAAGACAAGCAATAACAAATGCTGGTGTGAATGTGGAGAAAAGAGAACCCTCATACACTGTTGGTGGGAATGTAAATTAGTACAACCACTATGGAAAACAGTTTGGAGGTTCTTCAGAAGAGCAAAAAGTAGAGCTACCCTATGATCCAGCAATCCCACTACTGGGTATATACGCAAAAGAAAGGAAATCAGTATATCAGAGAAATATCTGCATTCCCACGTTTGTTGCAGCACTGTTCACATAGCTAAGATAAGGCAGCAATTTCAGTGACCATCAACAGATGAATGAATAATGTTCTAACATACATAATGGCATACTGTTCAGCCATAAAAAAGAATGAGATTCTGTCATTTGCAATAATATGAATGGAACTGGATGTCATTATGTTAAGTGAAATAAGCCAGGCTAAGAAAGACAAACATCACATGTTTTCACTTATCTGTGGGATCTAAAAATCAAAATAATTGAACTCATGGAGATGCAGAGTAGAAAAATTGTTACCAGAGGCTGGGAAGCATAGGGGGGGTTTGGGAAGCAGGTAGGGAATGTTAATAGGGGATGTTAATAGGGAGTGTTAATAGCTAGAGAGAATGAATAAGACCTACTATTTGATAGCGCAACAGGATAGTTGATAATAGTGTGGATATTTTAAAATAGCTAAAACAGGCCGGGCTCAGTGGCTCACACCTACAATCCCAGCACTTTGGGAGGATACGGAGGGTTGATCACCTGATATCGGGAGTTTGAAACCAGCCTGACCAACATGGAGAAAACCCATCTTTACTAAAAATACAAAATTAGTCGGGAGTTGTGGCGCATGCCGGTAATCCCAGCTACTCGGTATGCTGAGCAAGGAGAATCGCTTGAACCCGGGAGGCAGCGGTTGTGATGAGCTGAGATGGTGCCATTGTGCTGCAACCTGGGCAACAAGAGCAAAACTCCATCTCAAAAAATAAAAATAAATAAATAAATAAATAAATAAATAAATAAATAAAACGATGTAATTGGATTGTTTGTAACACAAAGGATAAGTGTTTGAGTGGATGGATAGCTCATTCTCAATGATGTGATTATTTCACATTACATGCCTGCATCAAAATATTAATATCTCATGTACTCCATAAATATATCACCTACTATGATGTCACAAAAATAAAAACTTTTTTTTTTTTTTTAAATCAAGAATACATAGATGTTCTAGAGGTATTACTTACCCTAGATATATTTCTGGAGAATCTCCCTTGCCTACTTTGTACCTTTGTGTCCAAGTAGACTTTTTGAGCTACTCTAGAGCAAGTAAAAATCTTTGACCTCCAAGGTAGTCTTCTGATTCTTCACTACTGGGTGCTGAATGAACACAGACTATGAATATATTATTTTTCAAGTCCAGCTGGGCTAAGGCATAATAAATAAATAAACATAATAAGGAAAAGGGTTACAGTTATATAGGGTCCCTACAAAGGCTTACGGTTCTATTGGGGTAAAGTGTAGAATAAAATAGTTTGTTTAAGAGAGTGAATAAGAATATTTATTGGAAAATACAAGCAATGCCAGAGTCTTTATGGATCCACAAGTTGAAGAGTTTTATGAGAATAATTATACTTATTAATCATTTTTGATATTCAATAGTGACTGTGAACTTTCTATTTAGCAGGTACTATCCTCATGTTATGGCTTGCATACAGTTTGCTCATCCCCAATAAAACTCATGTTGAAATTTGATCTCCAATTTGGTTGCATTGGAAAGTGGGGACTAATGGGAGGTGTTTGGCTTATAAGGATGAGTATCTCATAAATTACATGGAATGGTTTGTGGTAGAGAATAAGTTCTCTTTCTCAAGAGACTGAAAATATTCTTTTGAGAGTGGGTGTTAAAGTTTAGCCTAAAGCTGTCTCCTTCCACATTTTAAGCTTGTCCTGAAACATTTCTCAGTATTTAGTGAACTATAAACTAATTGGATGTGTAAATAGACTATAATCTGCTACTGTACCAATTACTGAGTTGCAGCTAGCCACAGGCAGCCAACTGTTCAAACTGTGTACAAATAAGGCAAAGGTCTAGCTGTAACCAGTCCAGCTGTTTCTGTATTTCACTTATATTTTATGGACATCACTTTCCTTTTTCTGTCCAAAAATCTTCTCTGACCATACAGAATCTTGGAATCTTCCTCAACCTATTCTGGTTAGGGAGTAATTTCACATTCACAAATTGTTCTTTGCTTAATGAAACTCTGTTCAATTTAATTTGTTTGAGGTTTTTCTTTTAACAGTGGGTTGTTATAAAACCAGGATGCCTCTGTACATGTGTCTACTTCTCCTTTGACTTTCTCTGGCATGTTATAATGCAGTACAAAACCCCTCATGGGAAGCCAAGTACATCTTCCTAGCCTGAAGATCTTCCATCTCTTGATCTTCCTAGCCTGAAGAATTTTGAGCTCAATAAACCTATTTTTCTAAAATAAATTAGTCGGCCTCAGGTTTTCTGTTATAGCAACACATAATGAAGTAAGACACTTCAGTGTTAAAGCCTATAAGGTCAATGTTATTTTTATCTTTGCTTTACAGATGAAGAAACGGAGGCAAGAGAGGCAAATCACTTACCAAAGTTCAAACAGTTAATAATTTTGGAAATGGAATTTAAATACAATAAGTTTGCCCTAAGAGTTTATGTTCCTAATCCACATAGAGTTTAGCAGGATTAAGGTAGATGTGTGAAGCTTTCCCATATAAAACAAAGAGGAACATATGAAGCTTTCCCATATAAAACAAAGGTGAGAATGTTTGCGAGATGAGATATTAAATTTTACAGTTGTAATGTGCAAATTATCCGTATGAAGAAAAGAAGAAATAAGTGATTATGTGGGTAGACTTAAGCCCCAAAATCTAGAGTTGGATATAGCATAAAATAAAAATAAATGGAGAAAGAATAACAAGAGGCATTAAGCGCTGAATATAATAGGACTTATTTAATATTTATGACAATCTTATGAATTAGGTACTATTATTTTCCTCTGAGGAAACGGTGGTTCAAGGTGGTTAAGTAATTGGTTACACATCAAATACGTGGTAGAGCCAAAATTGGAATCCAGATAAGACTGATTATCCTCCAAGCAATTATTTTTTACTGTTAACATATCTATTCTTTTAATATTAAAACTTTCTTATATAAAGAGCGGTAAGTATATCCAGAATTTTAAATCACAGGAGTTCAAATCATTTAAACTTTCTCATCAACCAATTTTACTATGGACTATTTTTTTTTTCCATTTGGGGAGAGCATTTTTTAACTGCTTTATTAAGATATAATTTAGATACCATAAAGTTCACCTATTTACAGTGTACAATTCTGTGGATTATAGAATGAATAAAGAGTTGTGTGACTATAATCATAATCTTATTTGGGAACATTTTCATGATTCCCAAAAGAAACCGCATACCCATTAGTAGTCACTCCCCAGCTCCTCTCCTTCAAGCCCCAGGAAACCACAAATAATTGTCTTTATATTTTCCTGTTTTGGATATTTCATATCCTTCTCTTGACCCTGGAATTTTAAAACAATATATTCTTTGCCAAAAGGTTTTTCTTAATTTACATGTATTATTTTAGCATTTCTTACAGCATCTTGAGGAACCTGAGGCAGGCAGAACTACTTCAGCAGAAAAACAATTTTTACATAGGCTATATAATTTAAGTTTTAGTAGGTAAAATAAATGAATAGAAGTGGCGAGATAACATTGTAAAAAGAATAATAGTCATAAAAACCAATGTCTAGCCCTTATTTTTGAATTTAATAGTTTTGTCTGGTTAATAAACTTTTGTTGAAATGTACAAAGTGAGATGTATGTGTCTATGAATGCAAATGTGAATAAAAAGGATCTCTCTTTGCAAGGAGATTTTAATCAAGCAAATGAACCCAATATTAAATAAATTCAGTACAAGATAATAGATTATTAGAGATATACATTGGGATTGTTGAAAAGAAAAAGGAGATACGTTTTGTTTTGAATCTGGATGTGGGGAGAATGTAAAATCAAAGACTGATTATGATGCTTCCTGGATAATCTTGGAGCTATCACTTTGCTTCTTAACAAACCTGGAAATTATTTGTTTTTTAAGGTGAGATAGTTAAAACTGATCTTTGAGATCCCCTTTAATTCTGTAATTTTTAGTGAGGAGAAGAAATATTTTGGTATTATTTCACTTTCTTCACTATTAACATATGAGTGCACATGTCCTTTTGGTAGAATGATTTGTTTTCTTTCAGGTATATACCCAGTAATGGGATTTTTGGGTCAAATGGTAGTTTTGTTTTAAGTTCTTTGAGAAATCTCCAGACTGTTTCCACAATGACTGAACTAATTTACATGTCCATTAACAGTGTATAACCATTCCACTTTCTCCAAAATCTTACCAGCATCTGTTGTTTTTTAATGTTTCAATAATAGCCATTCTGACTGATGTGAGATGGCATCTCCTTGTGGTTTTGATTTACATTTCTCTAATGATTAGTTATGTTCAGCGTTTTTCAAGTGCTTGCTGGCTGCATCTATGTCTTCTTTTGAAAAGTGTCTGTTTATGTCTTTTGTCCACTTTTTAATGGGCTTGTTTGTCTTTTGCTTGTTAGTTTAGGTTCTTTATAGATTCTGGATATTAAACCTTTGTCAGATGAATAGTTTGCAAATATTTTCTCCCATTCTGTAGGTTGTCTGTTTACTCTGTTGATAGTTTATTTTGCTGTGCAGAAGCTCTTTTGTTTAATTAGATCCCATTTGTCAATTTTTGTTTTTGTTGCAATTGCTTTTGGCATATTTGTCATGAAATCTTCGCCAGGGCCTATGTCCAGAATAGCATTTCTTAGGTTTTCTTCTAGGTTCTTATAGTTTTAGGTTTTACATTTAAGTCTTTCATCCATCTTGAATTGCTTTTTGTATATGGTCTAAGGAAGGAGTCCAATTTTAATATTTTACATATTGCTGGTCAATTGTCCCAGCATCATTTATTGAATAGAGAACTCTTTCCCCGTTGCTTGTTTTTTGTCAATTTTGTCAGAGATGAGATGCATGTAGGTATGCAGCTTTATTTCTTAGTTTCCTTACCTGTTCTATTGGTGTATGTTTCTGTTTTTGTCCCATTACTTTGTTATTTTTGTTACTGTAGTCTTATAGTATGGCATGAAGTTGGGTAATGTACTGCCTCCAACATTTTTTTTTTCTTAGGATTGCTTTGACACTTTGGGTTATTTTTTGGTTCCATAGAATTTTAGAATAGTTTTTCTAGTTCTGTGAAATATGATGTTAGTAGTTTGATAGGAATAATATTAGATCTGTAAATTGCTTTGGGCAGCATGACCACTTTTAACAATATATATCCTTCCTATTCATGAGCATGGAATGTTTTTTTCATTTGTTTGTATCATCTTTGATTTCTTTCTTTCAGCAGTGTTTTATAATTCTCATTGTAGAGATCCTTCAGATCCCTAGTCAGTGGTATTCCTAGATCTTTTTTATATGGCCATTGTGAATGAGACGCTGTTCTTGATTTGGCACTTAGCATGGATGTTGATGTTTAGAAATGCTACTGATTTTTGTACAATGATTTTGTATCCTAAAACCTTACTGAAATTGTCTACCAGATCTAGGATACTTTTGGCAGAGACTATGGAGTTTTCTGCATATAAAATCACATTGGATGCAAACAGAGATAGTTTGACTTCCTCTCTTCCTAATTGGATGCCTTTAATTTATTTCTCTTGTCTCACTGCTCTGGCTAAGACTTCCAGTACTATGTTGAATAGGAATGGTTGAGAGTGATCATCCTTGTCATTTGCTAGTTCTCAAGGGGAATTGTTTGAGCTTTTGCCCATTCAGTATGATGTTGACTGTGGATATTGTGTAGATGGCTCTTATTATTTTCAAGTATATTCCTTCAGTGCCTAGTTCGTTGAGTGTTTCTAATATGAAAAAAAGATGTTGAATGCTATAGATATCCTTTTCTGCATGCATTGAGATGATCACATGGCTTTTGTTTTTAGTTCTGTTTATGTGAGGAATCACATTTATTGATTTGTGTATGTTGAGCCAACCTTGAATTCCAGGGATAATACCTATTGATTACAGTCAGCTTACTTTTTGATGTGCTGCTGAATTTGATTTGCTAGTATTTTGTTGAGGATTTTGGAATCTATGTTCATCAAGGATATTGGCCTAAAGTTTTTTTTGTTGTTGTTTTTGTTGTGTCTCTGTCAGGTTTTTGTATCCGGAAGATCCTGGCCTCATAGAATAAATTAGGGATCAGGGAAGAATCTCTCCTCCTCAATTTTTGGTAACATTTTCAGTTGGAATGGTCCCAGGTTTTTATATGTTTGGTAGAATTAAATTGTGAAACTGTCTGGTCCAGGGCTTTTCCTGGTTTGCAGGATTTTTATTACTTATTGAATTTCAAAATTCATTATTGGTCTGATCAGTGTTTCTATTTCTTTCTGGTTCAATCTTAGGGGATCATATGTTTCCAGGAACTGATCCCTTTCTTCTAGGTTTTTAAATTTCTGTGTGTCAAGGTGTTTGCAATAGTCTCTGAGGGTTTTTTGTTTTGTATTTGTGTGGAGACTGGTATAATGTCCTCTTTGTCATTTCTGATTGTGTTTTCTGATTTGTTTGTGTTCCTTGTAGATTCTAGATATTAGTCTTTGTTGAATGGATAATTAGCAAATATTTTCTCCTACTCTGCAGGTTGTCTGTTTACTCTGCTGATTATTTATTTTGCTGTGCAGAAGCGTTTTAATTTAATTAGGTACCATCTATTTATTTCTGTTTTTGTTGCATTTGCTTTTGGGGTCTTACTCATGAATTCTTTGCATAAGCCAATGTCTAGAAGAGTTTTTTTGATGTTATTATCTAGATTTTTGATGGTTTCAGGTCTTATATTTAGGTCTTTGATCCATCTCGAGTTGATCTTTGTATAAGGTGAAAGATGAGGATCCGGTTTCATCCTTCTACATGTGGCTTGCCAGTTTTCCCAGCATCATTTATTGAATAGGGTGTCCTTTACTCAATTTTTGTTTTTGTATGCTTTAACGAAGGTTAGTTGACTGTAAGTATTGGCTTTATTTCTGGGTTCTCTACTCTGTTCCATGGGTCTGCATGCCTATTTTTATATCAGTACCATGCTATTTGGGTAACTATATCCTTGCAGTATAATTTGAAATTGGATAATGTGATGCCTCCAGATTTGTTCTTTTTGCTTAGTCTCACTGTTAATATGTGGGCTCTTTTTTGGTTCCATATGAATTTTAGGATTTTTTTCTAATTCTGTGAATGATAATGATGATGTTTTTATGGGAATTGCATTGGATCTGTAGACTGCTTTGGGCAGTGTGATCATTTTCATAATATTGATTCTACCTATCCATGAGTATGAGAGGTGTTTCCATTTCTTTGTGTCATATATGATTTCTTACAGCAGTGTTTTGTAGTTTTCCTATAGAGATGTTTCACCCGCTTGATTAAGTACTTTCATGAGTATTTTTTTTTTCTTTGGAGCTGTTGTTAAAGGGATTGAGTTATTGATTTGATTCTCAGCTTGGATATTTTTGGTGTATAGCAGTGCTTCATTTTTTATTTTATATACAAAGGATAGGTGTACAGGTTTGTTACATAGGTATATTGCATGATGCTAAGTTTTGGGGTATGGATCCTGTCACCCAGTTAGTGAACAACATACCCAATAGATAGGTCTGCACCCACACATCCCTTCCTCCCCTCTCTGGAAGTCCAATTTGTCTATTATTCCCACATTTATGTCCGTGTGTGCTCAATGATTAGCTCCAACTTATAAGTGAGATCATGGGGCATTTGGTTTTCCATTATTGCACTAAATAACTTAGAATAAGGGTCTCCAACTACATCCATATTGCTGCAAAGAATAAGATTTTGTTCTTTTTTGTGGCAGCATAGTATTTCACCATGTATAGGCATCATATTTTCTTTATTCAATCCACCATTGATTGGTACCTAAGTTGATTCCTTGTCTTTGCTATTGTGAATAGCACAGTAATAAACATATGTGTGCATATGTCCTTTTTGTAGAATGATATTTTTTCATTTGGTTATGTACCCAGCAATTCGATTGCTAGGATAAATAATAGCTCTGTTTTAAGTTCTTTGAGAAACTCCAAACTGCTTTACACAAGGGATGAACTAGTTTACATTCTCCCAAACAGTGTGTGTTTCTTTTCCTCTGTAGTCTCATCAGCATCTAATGCTTTTTGACCTTTTAATAATAGCCATTCTGACTGGTGTGAGATGGTATCTCATCGTGGTTATGATTTGCATTTTTTTCTGATGATTAGTGATGTTGAGTATTTTTTCATGTTTGTTGGCCACTTTATTTTTATTTATTTATTTTTTATTGTAAGTTCAGGAATACATGTGCAGGTTTGTTATATAAGTAAACTTAAGTAATGAGGGTTTGTTATACAGATTATTTCATTACCCTGGTAATAAGCCTAGTACCCATTAGTTATTTCTCCTGATCCAGGCCCCAGTGTGTGTTGTTCCCCTCTTGTGTTCATTTGTTCTTATCATTTAGCTCCTACTTAAAAGTGAGAACATGTGGCATTTATTTTTTTGCTCTTGCATTAGCTTGCTAGGAATAATGGCCTTCAGCTCCATCCATGTTCCTGCAAAGGACACACCTTGTTTTTCTTTATTTTTTTTATAGCTGCATAGTGTCCCATGGTGTATCTACCACATTTTCTTTATCCTGTCTACCACTAGTGGACATTTAGTTTAATTCCATATATTTGTTATTACAAATGATGCTGCAATGAACATATGCTTGCATGTGTCTTTATGATAGAATAATTTATATTCCTTTGGGTACATATCCAGGAATGGGATTGCTGGGTCAAATGGTATTTCTATTTTTAGGTCATTGAGGAATCACCACACTGTCTTCCACAATGGTTGAACTAATTGATACTCCTGTATAAATTTATACTAATTTGTATGCCAACAGTATATAAGCGTTCCTTTTTCTCCACAATGTTACCAGCATCTGTTATTTTTTGACATTTTAGTAATGGCCATTCTGACTGGTGTGAGGTGGTGTCTCATTTTGGTTTTGATTTGCATTTCTCTAATGATCAGTGATGTTGAGCTTTTTTTTTTCATATGATTGTTGGCTGCATGTATATCTTCTTTTGAAAAGTTTCTGTTCATGTCCTTTGTCCACTTTTTATTAGGGTTGTTTGTTTTTTCTTGTAAATTTAAGTTCCTTAAAGATGCTGGATATTAGACCCTTGTCAGATGCAGTTTGCAAAATTTTTCTTCCGTTCTGTAGGTTGTCTGTTCACTCTGTTGATAGTTTTCTTTGCTGTGCAGAAGCTCTTTGGTTTAATTAGATCCTACTTGTTAATTTTTGCTTTTGTTGCGATTGCTTTTCACCATGTCAGTGTCTTCTTTTGAGAAGTGTTAATGTGCTATGCCTATTTTTAATGAGCTTATTTGTTTTTTTGCTTGTTGATTTGTTTAAGTTCCTTATAAACACTGGATATTAAACCTTTGTCATATGCGTAGATTGTGAATAATTTCTCTCATTCTTTAGGTTGCCTGTTTACTCTGTTGATTATTTCTTTTGCTGTGAATAAGCTCTTTCATTAAATTAGGTCCCACTTGTCTATTTTTGTTTTTGTCAAAGCTGATTTTGGGGACTTAGCCAAAAATTATTTGCCAAAGTTGATGTCGGGAAGGGTATTTCCTAGGTTTTCTTCTAGGATTTTGATAGTTTGAAGTTTTACATTTAAATATTTACTTCATTTTGAGTTAATTTTTCTATATGGTAAAGAGTAGTGTCCTGATTGTATTATTCCACATATAGCTAGGCAGTTATCCAAGCATTACTTATTGAGTAGGGAGTCCATTTCCATTGCCTGTTTCTATTGGTCTTGTTGAAAATCAGGTAGTTATGAGTGTGAAGCTTTACTTCTGAGTGTTCTATTCTGTTCCATTGCTTTATGTGTCTCTTTCTGTCCCAGTATCTTGCTGTTTTGGTTATTGTAACCCCATAATATAATTTGAAGGTAGTAGTGTGATATCTCTGGCTTTGTTATTTTTGCTTAGGGTTGTTTGGCTACTGAGGTTTTTTTGGTTCCATGTGAATTTAGAATAGTGCTTTCTAATTCTCTGAAGAATGACATTGAGAGTTTCATATGAATAGCATGGAATCTGAAAATTGCTTTGAGCAGTATGACCACTTCTGTAATATTGATTCTTCCAATTCATGTGCATCAAATGATTTTCCATTCATTAGCACATCTCTGATGTCTTTAACCAGGGTTTTGTAATTCTCCCTGTAGATATCTTTCTCCTCTCTGGTTAGTTGTAACCCTAGGTGTTTATGTGTGTGTGTGGGGTGGGGGGTTGGGGGGCTATTGTGAACGGGATTCTGTTCTTGCTTTGGTTCTCAGCTTGGATGTTGGTGGTATATAGAAATACTCTTAATTTTTATACATGATTTTGTATTCTGAAACTTCACTAAAGTCACTTACCATTTCTAGGAGCCTTCTGGCAGAATCTTTAGGACTACACATAGAATCATATGATCAGTGAGGACAGGTAGTTTTACTTCTTCCTTTCATATTTTGATGATTTTTATTTCTTTCTCTTGCCTGATTGCTCCAGCTAGGACTTCCTGAACTATGTTGAAGAGGAGTGAAGAGAGGGAGCATCCTTCTATTGTTCCAGTTCTCAAGGGAAATGGTTTGAGCTTTTGCCTATTCAGTATGATGTTGGCTGTAGGTTTGTCATAGATGGTACTTATTTTGTGGTGTGTTGCTTTGATGCCTAGTTGGTTGAGGGTTTTCTTCATGAAGGGGTGTTGGATTTTTCAAAAGCTTTTTCGGGACCCATTTAGGTAATCATGTAGTTTTTCTTTTTTAATTCTATATGTATATAGCAAATCACATTTATTGATTTGTGTATGTTGAACCAACTTTACATCCCAGGAATAAAGCTTACTTGATTGTAGTGAATTAACTTTTTCATATACTGCTAGATTTGATTTTCTAGTATTTTGTGGAGTACTTTAATATCTGTGTTTGTAATTATACTGGTCTGTAATTTTTCGTTGTTGTTGTTGTGTCTCTGCAAGATTTTGGTGTCTGTCTGATGCTAGCTTCATATAGAATAAGATAGGAAGAAGCCTCTCCTCTGTGATTTAGTTTTTTGTTTGTTTGTTTGTTTGTTTGTTTTTGGAATAGTGTCAGTAGAAATGGTACCAGTTCTTCTTTGTGTGTCTGGTAGAATTCAGTTGTGAATACATCTGGTCCTGGGCTTTTATTGGTTGCTAGATTTTTTATTATTGGTTTAATTTCAGAGATCAATATTGGTCTATTCAAGGTTTCCATCTCTTCTTGTTTCAATATTTGCAGATTATGCATTTTCAGGAATTTATCCATTTCCTCTAGACTTTCTAATTTGTGTATACAGTGTTGTTTATTATTGTCTTGGAGGAGTCATTGTGTTTCTGTGGGATCAGATGTAATGTTTTCTTTGTCTTTTCTGATCGTACTTATTTGCATATTCTGTTTTGTTTTTTTGTTAGTCTAACTAACAGTCTATCAATGTTGTTTACTATTTTTAAAGAAACTACTCTTCATTTGATTGATCTTTTTATGAATTTTTGCATCTCAATTTCATTAACTTCCCTAATTTTAGTTTTTCCTTTCATATTCTAGCTTTGGGGTTGTTTTTTTCTGATTCCTTTATGTGAAATGTTAGACTGTAAATTTGAGATATTTATAACTTCTCGATGCTGGTGTTCAGCATTATAAACTTTCTTCTAAACACTGCTTTAGCTGCATCCCAGAGATTTTGGCACATTTTGTTCCTATTTTCATTAATTTGAAATAATTTTTTTTTACCTTAAATTTCATGTTTACCCAGGAGTTATTCAGGAGCAAGTTGCTTAGTTTGCATGTATTTGCATGGTTTTGAGATATCTTCTTGATAGGAATTTTTATTTTTATTGTACTGTGCTCTGCAGGTGGGCTTGATATGATTTTAAGTTTTTGAATTTATAGAGACTTGCTTTATGACTATGCATATGGTTTCTTTTACAATATCGTCCATGTGCAGCTAAGAAGAAGATATTTCCTGTGGTTGTCAGATGGAGTGTTCTGGTGATGTCTATCATGTTCAGTTGGTCAGGGGTCAAGTTTAAGCCTCAAATTTATTTGTGAATTTTCTACCTCAATGGTCTCTCAAATCCTGTTAGTGGGGTGTTGAAGTCTCCCACTATTATTGTGTGGTTGTCTAAGTCTTTTCACTTGGATGTGTATATATTTAGGACACTTAAGTCTTCTTGTTTGATTTTACCCTTTATCATTTTGTAATGCTCTTCTCTGTTCTTAATTTTATTGGCTTGAAGTCTTTTATCTGATATAAAAATAATTACTCTTGCTCTTATTTTCCATTTGCATATTAGATCTTTTTCCATCACTTTACATTGAGTCTGTGAGTGTTGTAACATGTGAGATGGATCTCTAGAAGGCAAAAGATGGTTGAGCCTTGTCTTTTTATCCAGCTTGCCACTTTATGTCTTTTAAGTGGGGTGTTTAGTCCATTTACATTCATGATTACTATTGAGGTGTAATTTTGATTCTGCCATTGTGCTGTTAGTTGCTTGTTGTGTAGACTTGACTGTGTAGTTGCTTTAGAGTGACTGTGGGCTATGCCCTTAAGTATGTTTTTGTGGTAGCAGGTGTTATTTCAATTCCATATATAGCATTTCCTCAAGACCTCTTGTAAGGCTTGTCTAGTTGAAATAATTCCCTCAGTGTTTGCTTGTCTGAGAAGGATTACATTTCTCCTTCACTTATGAAGCTCAGTTTGGTGGGATATGAAATTCTTGGTTGTAATTTATCTCCTTTAAGGATGCTGAAAATACTCCCACAGTGTCTCCGAGTTTTTAAGATTTTTTTTCAGGAAGGTCTGCTGCTTGCCTTATGGGATTCCCTCTGTATGTGACTTGACCCTTATTTCTAGCTGACTAAGATTTTTGTGTGTGTGTTGACCTTGGTGAATCTGATGGCTATGTGCCTTGAGGATAGTGTTATGGTATAGTATCTAGTTTGGGTTCTCTGTGTTTCTTGAATTTTCATGTCGACCTCTCTAGTGAAATTCAAAACAATCTGTGAACTGTATCCTCAAGTATAATTTCCAATTTACTTATTCTCTCTCCTTCATTGTTAGTAATATCAATGGGTCAGATTTAGTCTCTTTAAATATCCCATATTTCTCAAAAGCTTTGTTAATCTTTTGCAATTCTTTTTAAAAAATTTAATTAATTCAAAGAACCATGCTTTAAGCTTTCAGATTCTTTCCTCAGCCTCATTTATTCTGCTGTTAATACTTCTGATTGTGTTATAAAATCCTTGCAGTGAATTTCAGCTCTAGCAGTTTAGTTTGGTTCTTTCTTAAAATGGCTATTTCATCTTTCAGCTCTTGTATGATTTTACTGGATTTCTTCGATTGGGTTTCAATTTCTTCCTGAATCTTGTTGAACTTTTTCTGCCATCAAAATTCTGAATTATATGCCTATCATTTCAGTCATTTCAGATTGGTTATGAACCATTTTGTGGAACTAGTGGACTTGTTTGCAGGTAAGGGAACACTTTGGCTATTTAAATTATGAGAGTTCTTGCACTGATTCTCACGTGGAAAGGTTAGTGTTCCTTCAAATGTGGTGTAAATTGTCTATAGTAAGTTGGCTTCATTTTTGGATGTTTTTGGAGGGTCAAGACTCTGTACAGGGTCTTGATTTTTGGCAGAATTCTTGTTCTAGGTTTCACACGGCAGTGATTAGCATAATATTTTGGTTTTGTAGTTTGGGCTGTTGTCCAGTAGATGACACTTAAGAGTAATGGGCACTATATAAACTTAGCTGCATAGCTTCTTGTTATCTGTTGCATTTGCAGACATGCTCTGTGGTATGGTGGGGAAAGGTGACTCTTTCATCAAGCCTGCTCCTGGGCCTTGAGGGAGCCCCATACTGTTACTGATACTGCCTCCACATTTTTTTTGTTTGGTTCTGGGCTGCAAGGCTCCTTGGGCAAAGGTCATGACAGGGAGATTGGCCACATCTTTTCTGGAGTGATCTTGCAGAGGGACGCATGCCACACTCCTGCTCCAGCCCATGAACACATGCACCTCACCCTCTCAGTGCTCTGTGAGTGTGGGCTCCTCTCCCATTCAAGTGCCAGCCACAGATCTTGGTTCAGCACTCCTGAGCTCCTCACTGCAGTCCTAGGGTGGCAGGACTGGCTCTTAGCTCTATCCTCTATACCAATAGAGTCAGGTTTCAGGTGTGCTGGGGGATCCAAAGTGTTCCCAGGTTACAGGGAAGATAATTGGGTGAAGTACAGCACCCAGGCTGGGCAGTGGTAGCCACACTGTCCACACAATCCTGCGAGGTGGCCAGGCAGGAGCCCTGGAAAAGGCTGGCAAGCAGGAGAATATGCAGTGCAGACATGCCCCAGTCCTGCAGCAAGGTTGGCCCTGCTTTCTTCTGGTTCAGGGTCAGCTGGGGCTAGAGCTTCTTGGAGAGAGATGGGAAAACCTGGGAGACAGGTGCTTTAGCCACACTCTGCTGCAGGTGCACAGTGGACAAAGGCCTCTGGCTCTGTGCTGGCTGAAGCCCTGCCTCTGTCCACTCTCCAAGCAGATCCCCCTGTAAGTTCAAACATTAATGCCAATGTGGGCCCCTTTGTAACCAGGATACCAGAGCTCAGTGGTGATGGTGAATAGTCCCACGGTTCCTACGCTCACACATTTCCCAGGAGGTGTTCAGGGCCAGGAGCTAGCTGCAGTGTTCTGGTACCCTGCAATTGGTCCCTAGTCTCCTCCATCCTCAGCCTCATCATCTGTGTAACATTACTATCCACATAATATTTTCTCTCTAAAGATGCATCTAAGTTATGCAGGTTTACTAAAATGCTTGGCCTGTCTTGATGGGAGTGGTGCTTCCCGGCTGTGTCTAGCCGGCCATTTTGTCCTCCCTGTGCATTTATTATTAAACTACAGATAATCATTAAAAAGTTTTTAACATTTAACATATTCATATCTTTTTGATGTTGTTTTCTAGAATTTTATTTCTTGAATACTTTATAATTATGTATTTTTTCTTGTTTGAATAATTTGCAATTATATTCTCTATCTCTGAAACATGAAATCATGATATTACAGTTTCCTTTTCCTTTTGTCTTCTTACACGCTTTCTTACACCTTATCATTCACCTAGTCTGAAGTCATTTGACAATTTTTTATAATAGAGCTCAGAATCTTAAGAGCCCAAAGAATAGAGTAAGTGTACAAAATTAATATCTATTGAAAGCAGTGAATTAGAATCAATTTTTGCTTTCCCAAAGAAGTGTTATGATTTACAAAGTGCAGAATGCTATTTAAATTTATATTCTAATTTGAAAAAGAATAAAAGAAAATAAGTATTGAGTGCCTGCTGTGCACCAGATGCACTGTGCTAAGAGCATGGAAATGGTCATTTGCAAGTATTACTTGAAGAACAGAGATCTTTTTGTTGTTGTTTTCATTTAACATTGTCACTTCCATCCTTATTATAAACTGCTTCATAAAATTGTTGTTTTGTAATTGCTAGAAATGGTTTTACCAAACTACTGTTCCATTAGAAGTTTATGACTAGAACAAAATACCTTTCATCCTAACTGCCTTGCATCTGTACAAAGAGTCTAATGAAAAGAGTATATAGTATTCAGTGCCAGCCAGTCCTAGGATTCTCCTTTACAGTAAGGTCGTGAGTTATCTAAACTCTCAGTTACATAGATAAGAAATAGAAGTAGTAATTCTTCTCTCATAAAGTTATTGTGAAAAGTGAATCTGATATTGTAAGTAAACTTCCAAACACAGGGCTTGACACATTAAAGAAAAACACAAAATTTGTTTCCCAAAGGAATGTACATTCTGGGCCATTGAATAGTTAACAAATAAGTGAATCTTAAGACAAGTTGATATATTCTTTCAACCTTAATTGTTGTTATTAGGTTTGCATGGTCCTAATGAGATGGTAATTCATTTCAAAGTAGCCAAGAAGACTAGTTTCAACAGAACTCTGAATCTAAGTACTTTTTTGTAAATGGAAAGATTTCCTATTTAGCTCATACAGGGCACAATGATGCTTAGAAAAGCAAATTTTAATCTAGTTATTGGCAAAACTTTTGTTTGTAATAGTAATTTTATGTTTTTAATTTTTTAAAAAATTATGTTGATTCTTTCTACTTGCTTTGTCATAACTATTTGTAGACCCTATCTTCTACGCTCTGATTCATGAATTTTCTGTTTCTGCTTTTAAACAAATTTAATACTTTCTATTAAAATATTTTAATTAGTCCATGAGCAATGGCTCACGCCTGTAATCCCACGCCTGTAATACTTTGGGAGGCAGAGATAGATGGATCATGAGGTTAGGAGTTCGAGAAAAGCCTGGCAAACCACGGTGAAACCCCGTCTATCGCAAAAATGTGAAAATTAGCCTAGCGTAGTGGTGCGCGCCTGTAATCCCAGCTACTCAGTAGGCTGAGGCAGAAGAATTGCTTGAACCAAGGAGGCGGAGGTTGCAGGTGAGCCGAGATGGTACCACTGCACTCCAGCCTGGGGGACAGAGAGAGACTCCATCTCAAAATATATGTATTTTAATTAAAGGTTTACAATATTCTGTGTATATGCTCCATGATATAATAGTATAAGTTAATCTTTTAAAAAAGCTCTAGCTTGCATGTTCTGAACACAAATTAGAATGACAGTTCTTCATTTCCAAATGTGGAGGCTTACAGGTGTTATTTCAGTAACAAGAAGATAATGTTGGTTAGATGTTATTAACCAAAAAGTGACGAAGGCTGCTGCCTCAATTGGTAGAGTTTTGTGTACCCCAAGTTTCAGGATGTGCCCAGCAAAACAGAAGGGACAGGAGTATCTGTGTCCTGTGCTTTTTCCAAAGAGGGTTTTGGGAACTTCAGTATTTAAAGAGGCAAGAGCAAGCAGGAGGAGAAAAAAAGGAAGGGAGTGTAGGCAGTGAGGGAAAATTTATATTTGAAGTTCAGGGTTACATGTGCAGGTTTGTCACATAGGTACACTCGTGTCATGGGGGTTTGTGTTACAGATTATTTCATCACCCAGGTATTAAGCCTAGTACCCATTAGTTATTTTTCATGATCCTCTCCCTCCTCCCACGCTCCACCTTCCAAAAGACCCCAGTGTGTGTTGTTCCCCTCTATGTGTTCTTATGTTCTCATCATTTAGCTCCCACTTATAAGTGAGAACATGCGGCATTTGTTTTTCCGTTCCTACTTGAGTTTACTAAGGATGGTGGCCTCAATCTAAAGAAAATGTGGTACATATGCACCATAAAATACTATGCAGCCATAGAAAACAATATCATGTCCTTTGCAAATGGTTACATTCCTTTGTGCCTCCAATTAGTGCTCAGTAAATCTACACTTTACATATGAAAAGAGAGTAGAGAAGAAAAAGTCAATTATGCCTTCCTGTCCCCATTGGTAAATCTCAAATTTACATAAAACAAATATGAAAAGAGAAATTAGAGAAAAAGCCAACTAACTATGCATTAGTCTCAGAATATGCAGTGAGATGATTTCTGGTCTTGTCCTTGCCAGTACCTGTGAAGATAAGCTGGTTATTAATATTGTCAGGGAGAGATTCAATGGAACTTGGTTTTAGGGCTACTTTATAGGGGAGATATATATCCTGAAAGACTTAGGGGCTCACAAGGAGACAAGGAATTCCACTGTTAGAAATTTGTGAGCGAGGCCATCTGAGGAGATATATGGCCTTCCATCATTGTGAGAACCTGGCTTATGGATGAAGGTTTTGAAATTGCAGCTATCCAGTTGGGAACAAAAGGAAGCAAATATTGTGTGACTCAGTTCCTAAGCTTAACTTCCTTTTGCATAGTGAATTAGAGGCCCTTAGATTCCATTTTCTTTCACAGTTTAGAGTGTTTGCTAGCCAC
Organism: Chlorocebus sabaeus; assembly: GCF_047675955.1. Taxonomy (NCBI): domain Eukaryota; kingdom Metazoa; phylum Chordata; class Mammalia; order Primates; family Cercopithecidae; genus Chlorocebus; species Chlorocebus sabaeus. The sequence continues at coordinate 61,503,133 of NC_132933.1, forward strand.
AGAAATTTACTAGACTTTTTTATTTCATAAATCTCCTTATGTTCACAAACCAGCTAATGTTGTAATTTCCACCACATTACTACATAAGAAAAATTTCCATTATATTCTGGGTTATCTAGAAAAGAAATTAAAGATTTTGAATATTATGGAGATAGTTAATACAGACCTGTTAAATTACTGTAATAGAATATATTTACTGTCAGAACCAACAGTGGTTTCAAGCCTGGGCTTACCATTTTTACTGCTTTTACTACCGTCTGTGTGTGCGTGCGTGTGTGTGTGCACGCACACTTTCATGAATTTTGTTCTGTACTTGAAAGTACGCAGAAATCATTGAAAGAAATATATTGTAATGATTTTTAATGCCAGAACAATTATTTTCAACATATTAATCAACCTTGTGTATAAAATACCTCTTCAGTAAGTAACTTTTTCAAAAACAAAAAAAAAGAGATTTGAAATGTAGACCTTTAAGAGTGTTTATTTAACTGCATATGTGGTATACAAAAATAAGGAAAGGAAGCAAATAATAAAATAGAAAAAATGTGCCAGTTGTTCAATTTCTTAGTAATAAAATAAAATTCAATCATGTACAATTTTTTTTCCAAAAATTTTTAAGAACAGGAAACCAAATACCACATGTTCTCACTTATAAGTGAAAGCTAAATGATGAGAGCTACTTTTACTTAGGAATTGCAGTGGATAAATGATGAGAGCTATATTTACTTAAGAATTGCGATAGATAAACTATTGATTGGGGTGCATAGCTCTTCATCTTAATTTACATACAAAAATTATTTTTTAATGATATATACTTTTTAAAAATTTGAAGCAATTCACAAATTTATAGAAAAAGTTATAAGTATGATTCAGGGAATATTTTATTACAAACCATTTAAGAGTTGGTTAACAACATGATATTCATCACCTTCCTAATACCAGTTTAATGTCTATTACGTATGAACAAGGACATTCTTGATATAACTACAATACAACTATCAAAATCATACTTTCCATCTTCAGCCCTGGAATCAGTCATGTCTTTAACCAGTGCTGGTTCCTTTTATTACAAAATAGTATTTATAAGTCAGGATCTGAGCACTATATTTGCTCATTGAGATTATGATGTTGCTGCTCCAAGGCCTGTCCTCTCAGTAAATAAGTTACGGTATGTATGTATTAGTGCATATGCAAAAACAAACCAAACTTTACAGTAGTATTTCTTTTCATAGCTCTATATTTTGAAAATCATGGGCTCACATTGTATCTCAAATTCCAATCTATATTACTGGGTTTATTCTAGTTTTATCCTTTATCATACTTGAATTTCCTTTTTATTATGATAGTGGGAAACCTGGCTTACATTATTCTTAGTATATTTACTTATTTGATCAGGCGCCCTGTATGTAATTAATCTCCTGACTTTAACTTCAGCCACTCCTCTGCACATATAACCTCCCCATTATGCTCAAGTCTGAGAGTGTGCCCTAACTTGTATCTCCATGTAGAGATCCTCCTCACACTGCATAGTCCTTAATATCCCACACTAGGCTGACCACCACACTGCTCTCACCCTGCTTGGATGCTGATATCTTGTGCTTAGCCATCTGGCTGCATGTGCCTGATATGGTTTGGATTTGGGTCCTCACCCAAATCTCATGTCAAATAGTAATTCCTAATGTTGGAGAAGGAAGCTGGTGGGAGGTGCTGGGATCATGGGGGCAGATATTCCCCCTGCAGTTCTTGTGATAGTGAGTTCTCATGAGATCTGGTTGTTTAAAAGTGTGCAGCACCTCCCCTTTCATTCTCTTCCTCCTGCTCCAACCATGTAGGACATGCCTACTTCCCCTTCACCCTCTGCCATGATTGTAACTTTACTGAGGCCTCCACAGCCAAGCTTCCTGTAGAGCCTGTGGAACCATGAGCCAATTAAACCTCTTTTCTTTATAAATTACCCAGTCTAGGGCAGTTGTTTATAGCAATAAGAAAAGAGATTAATAAGGAAAATAGGTACAAGGAGTGGGATACTGTTATAAAGATGCCTAAACATGTGGAAGCAGCTTTGAAACTGGGTAATGGACAGAGTTTGGAACACCTTGGATAGCTCATAAGAAAAAAGAAAAATGAGGGAAACTTTAGAACATTATAAAGACTTCTTGTATGGTTGCTGACAATGATATAGACAATGAAGTCCAGCCAGGCTGAGGAGATCTCAGATGGAGATGAGGAACTTACTGGACACTGGAGTAAAGATCACTCTTGCAAAGAGGCTGGAGGCATTGTGCCCCTGCCCTACAGATCTATGGAAGTTTGAGTCTGAGAGTAATGATTTAGGGTATCCAATGGAAGAAATTTCTAAGCAGCGAAACATTCAAGATTTGGCCTGGTGACTGGGTGCAGTGGTTCATGCCTGTAATTCCAGCACTTTGGGAGGCCAAGGCGAGTGGATCATCTGATGTCAGGAGGTCGAGAGTGGCCTGACCTACATGGTGAAACCTCATCTCTCCTAAAAATACAAAAATTAGCTGAGCATGCAGACAGGTGCTTGGAATCCCAGCTACTCAGGAGACTGAGACAGGAGAACTGCTTGAACCCGGGAAATGGAGGTTACAGTGAACCAAGATCTTGCCACTGCACTCCAGCCTGGGTGACAGAGTGAAATTCCATCTCAAAACGAAGAAAAGATTTAGCCTGGCTGCTTCTAACAATGTATGGTCATATGTTTGAGCAAAGATATGACTGGAAACTGGAACTTATATTTAAAAGGAAAGCAGAGCATAAAAGTTTAGAAAATTTGCAGCCTGACCATATGGCAGAAAAGATTAAACAACAACAACAACTTTTTCTGGGGAGGAATTCAAGCCGGTTGCAGAAATTTGCATAAGTAAAGAGAAGCCCAATGTTAATAGCCAAGATGATGGAGAAAATGCCTCAAAGGTATTTTGGAGACCTTCAGACCTTTGTAGCAGCCCCTCCCATCACAGTCCTGTAGGCCTAGGAGGGAAGAATGGTCTTGTGAGCTGGGCCCCGGGCCCTGATGCCTTGTGCAACTTTGGGACACTTCTTCCTTTGTCCCAGCCCCTCCAGCTCCAGTCATGGCTAAGAGGGCTCCAGATATGTCTCAGGCTGCTGCTCCAAAGGACACAAGCCATAAACCTTGGCAGCTTCCATGTGGTATTAAGCCTGTGGGTGCACAGAGGGCAAGAGATGAGGCATGGATGCCTTAGCCTACAGTTCAGAGGATGTATGAGAATGCCTGGATATCCACGCAGAAATCTGTTGCAGGGGAGGAAACCTCATGAAGAACCTCTAACAGGACAGTGCTGAGGGAAAATGTGGGTTTGGAACCTCCACACAGAGTCCCCACCAGGTAATTGCCTAGTGGAGCTGTGAGAAGAAGGCCACAATCCTCCAGACCCCAAAATGGTAGCTCCATTGACAGCTTGCCGTGTCCATCTGGAAAAGCTGCAGGCACTCAATGCCAATCCATGAAAGCAAGGTATAGCTTGGGGGGGCTGTATACCTGCAGAGTAAAAACTCAGAGACTGTGCCCAGTGCAGTGTCTTCTACCCAGTGTTCCATATTTGACTATGTTTCACATCCAGGCCACACTAATGCAAGGGGTCAGCTCCCAAGGCCTTGTGCAGCTTTTCCCCTGTGCCTCTGCATGAGGGCAGAGCTGCACAAGGTCTTGGGAGCCCACCCCTTGTGTGGCTGAGATTAGGGACATAGAGTCAAAGGGGATTATTTTGGAGCTTTACAATTTAATGACTACCCTGCTTGGTTTTGGACTTGCATGGGGCCTGTAGCCCCTTTGTTTTGGTCAATTTCTCCCTTTTAGAGTGGGAGCATTTACCCAATGCCTGTACCCCCATTGTATCCTTGAATGACTACCTATTGGATACTAAGCTTATTTACTAGATGACAACATTATTTGTAAACCAAACCTCTGTGACATGAAATTTATCCATATAACAAATCTACATATGTATCCCTGAATCTAAAATAAAAGATAAAAAAAAATATAGTTCACATAAATGATTTTTAATGAAACTTTTTAAAAAGCCCAAATAATTGATTTTGAAAAAATATTTTCTTCTAGTTGAATTAGTTTTTCTCTTCTATAATAAACCTCATTGAGAGCTTTCTAAAAATCTGTCACACATATATTCCCAATGACCTGAATCCTGTTGTTATTTTCTTCTGAGTCCACCAGAAATCCTGAAGGACCCTAAAAACGCTCTTTGTGGACTAGTTAAGTACGTCAGCAGCTGCAGAGCTTGACAAATCATGACCTCTACACATTGTTTCAAGAAGGGTGATTAAAGTAATTTTGAAAAAAAAAAAGAGAGTTTAGACTACTTGATTTCAAGATAGTATGAAACTTCAATAATTAAGCCAGTGTGATATTGGTAAAAAGATAAACTAATAGATGAAAGAAATGAAAAAGGGAGACCAGATGTAGCCCTATATATATAAGATCAATTGGTTTTTATCAAAGGCAGTTCAATGGAGAAAATGAAGAAAGAATAGTCTTATCCAAAAATGGAGCAGAAACAACTGGAGAGTCATAAGAGAAATAAGTAGATAAACCTTGGCCTATATATTTCTCACAGTACACACAAAATGGATCACAGGCCAAAATAGAAAACCTTAACCTATACAACAAATAATAGGAAACAAAAGAGAATGTATTTGTTACCTTAGCCTTGGGTTAGGTAAATAAATGTGTTTTTAGATATGACACAGAAAGCATGATGCATAAAAGAAAAAAATGATTATCACCAAAATTAAAATTACTATTCCAGATTCTGCTTCTGCTTCTGCTTCTTTAGCATTTACCTCATAGTCCAGACAAACTAGACTATGAATTTGCCACTCTGACAAAATTTGACCTATTCTTCATAACATAACTCTACCTTTTGGGAGCTCCCCAAGTCCAATTACTATCATACTTTATTGTGTTTCTATACCGTTTTGAGTTTATCTCACTTGTTTTATCTTCCAAACTTTGTTTTGCGAGTTATATGAATTTTCCTGGATTGAAAACACCTTGAGAGCAAAGATCACATCTTCACATTTTCATGTTTTCTTACTCTTAGACCCAACAAAAGGCCTTATAAATGCTGGACACTCAATAAATGTTGAAATATATCTCATTACAGGGGAGATAAGCATTAATTTGTTTTAGGTCACAAGCTATATTCATCTGTATCAAATAGAAGTTATGGGCAGATTTTTTCCTTCATATAATTGGACTTGCCTGTTTCATAGTAGAAATTGTTCATGGAATATCCGTCGGGTTAGGTAACAAACCCAAATATGGCCTGTTCTTCTGCACACCTGTGTATCCAGAATTTTGAGGCTTTTTATTGCTCTCTATAGTGGGTTAGCTAATTCAACGAAGGCTAAATCATTCCTATACCTAATCAGGAGAAGAAGAGCTAAGAGTAAGTAGCATTAAAGAAAGAAGGATATACTTTCTTAATGGTGTTCTAGAGGGGGAACCTTGGGAAGCTGAAGGTGTAATTGGAAATCTCAGCAATTCTTGGTTCTCATTTTGAGAGAATCAGCCCCCTGTATGATCATCTGCAGCTTTTTCCATTGCAAACTACTGAGTGTATTGGATGATCCTGCTTAATAGTGAATACATTGTATTTTTAACTTTATATCTTCTTAAGCAAAGGGAAAAAGAGCTGTTTTATTCAACAGGACACTTTCTTGTTCTAGTAGATAGAACTTTGTAATGAAGGATGCCTTTGTATACTGAGGATCCTCAAATAAACACGTATAAAATGGGCTAGATTCAAATGGTTAAATTATGTTGTCAATTTTTATGCATTCATCTTTTATTAATTGAACCAAATGAAACAGTGTTTTCTTGAATTATGGTAGTGCTGATATATTATTTCTGTCTCTATAAAGATGGCAAGAAATGTTACACTTAATTCTTTATAATTTGGGTGTATGATTAGAATTAATATAATTTTCTATTATTTGGAATATATATGTTTTAAATTTTTTATTTAGAAATATAAGAACATGATATTCTGCATACACAAACTCACTTCTAATCCTAAGTTTATTTTGCACTAAACTAAGATTTTTTTCTATGTTGTCTGACAGAACAGAATTTATGAATTTCAAGTACAAGTTGAACAAATTAAAATCGGTAACTTGCAGTATAGTATTAAAAATAGCAAAACTATAAAATAAAAAGATTCAGTTTGATTTGTAGATACCAAATAGAAATAAGTATCTTTCCCTTTGGAATCAAGTATAGTGAGGTCTCAAAATAAATGTTTCAAATCTTTTGAAAACTATCTAAAATGCTTGAGATTTTTCTAAATATCTGAGCCTAGTTTTAGATCTCACTATCTTTTATTATAATTGCATCTGCATAGCATTTCAGCTGAAACAGATGCAGACAACAGTTAGGCTTATTTGCAGAATGTATTCTTAAAAACATAATATGCATAGTTGCTGATTGAAAGTAAGGGGAACAAGGATAATGAAACATATTTAATGTAAAAAGCTCATTCTTCTAATAACTTTACCTTTCTTCAAACGCATCTTTTTCACCCAAGCTACTAAGAAACAAGAAATTCAATGTTTATTATTTTACTTTCTCTTACTTATATGACTTTTCTGTTGTGAGAAGTGAGTCAGTTTAAATGAGAGAAAGATGAAAGAAGTAAAGAAACTGGATACTTCACTAACCTGATAAGCAGATTTTTCAGTAGCAAAAATGTGTGGTTTCAAGAGGAAAAAAAATCAATCATTGTTTAAAATATTTTTTAATTAATACATTTCCCACAAATTAACTGCCATGATGTAGTAATCTAAAATGACATAAGATCATTAATTAATAAATGCACAGATATTTGAGGAACACTGGGTACAAGACACTGCGCTGGACACAGTCTCTGAGACTGTTGATAAAATAGAATCACTGCTGAGATCACTTCATTCACTGTGTAGATTTGGAAATTCTGGCATGCTTTTATATTTCCACAAACTTATAGTTTTGACTCATTTCATTGTAATTTGCATATTATGTATAAAAGTCATAGGATGACTATTAGGGACTCTAAAACACAGTTTCCAATAACATCTCTAATCATTAATTCAGATACTGTTAAGCAAATTTTAAAAAGGCTTGAATAGATACTTCACAAAATAATATATCTGAAAAGATGTTCAATTTCATTAGGTATCGGAGAAATGCAAAATAAAGCCAGCACTACATAGCAGCTAGATGAGCTAAAGTTAAATTGTAGGCAGGATGTTGAACAAGTAAACTCTCATATATAGCTAGCAGTACTGTAAAATGGTACAAATACTTTGGAAAAGATTTCATATAGTAGTTTCATACAAAGTTAATAATCACTTACTATATTATCTGTCTATTTCACTCCTCGGTTTTCACCGGAAAGAAAGAAAAATAATTTTCTACACAAATGCTTACACATAAATGTTCAAACTAATCTTATTTGTAATAGACAAAACTTGGAAATAGCCCAGTTGTTTTTCAATACACGAATGGTTAAACAAACTGTAACACATCTGTCTATACAATGGAATACCAGCGAGGACAAAGAAAAAACGATTAATATGCACAACCACATACACGGATCTCTAAAACATTATTATGAACAAAAGAAGCCAGATACAAAATAGAATATAAAGTATGATTCCATCAGTATGAATCTCTAGATGTGACAAACCTAACCTATAGTCACAGAAAGCACTATGTTTCTAGGATTGGTAGTGGAGGTGGGGATAGGAATTTACTGCAAAGCAGCACAAGGAAATTTTTTGGGTAATAGAAATATCCTATAATTGATTCGGAATGGTAGTTACATGGGCGTGTACATGTTTTAAAGCCAGTGAATTGTGCACTTAAAGTGGGTGTTTTTCTTGTTGAATATAGACTATACTTCAATAACGTTGATTTTAAAATGAAAAAATACTGCTATTAAGTATACTCATATAGAATAATGAATGTGTTAAATACTTAGCCCCCAAATTTACTGCCTTAGCAAATTTTAAGTATACAATAAATATTATTAACTATAGTTACTATGCTGCACGTTAGATTTCTAGAACTTATTCATCTTATAACTCAAACTTGAAATTTGCTTAAGGAATAGATAGTTCTTAAGTGTTTTCACCACACACACACACACACACACAAATAGTAATGATGTCAAGGGCTAGATATGTTAATTAACTTGATTAAGGGAATCATTAAGGTAAACAAAACGTCATGGTGTACATATTAACTATAAATAATTTGTCAATCACACCTCAATAAAAATTTTAAAAATAAAAATAAATAGGTAGCATCTAATACAATTGAATCAATTTCTTAAATTAACCTAAGTAGGGTAACTATAAAATTTATCATCTAAACCAAACACTTTTGAGAGTGAAAGAGGGATGCTTTCAGAATAAGAGGCATAATCGAGGACTGTCCCAGGAAAACAGGGACATATGGTCACTGTAAATATTGATAATTTTTAGAATGTGACTAGCCTCCACTGACATGGTTTCATTTACTCCTTACAAACTTTCTCTCTTCCTTCCATCTATTTTTGTTTCTCCACTCTACTTAGCTTCTATTCTATTTATTTCTCTCCCTTCATAGATCATCTACATGTTATGACAGATGACAAATACTGATATATATATATTTTTTTTTTGAGACAGAGTCTGTCACCCAGGCTGGAGTGCAGTGGTATGATCTCAGCTCGCTGCAACCTCTGCCACCCAGGTTCAAGCGATTCTCCTGCGTCAGCCTCCTGAGTAGCTGGGATTACAGGCACCTGCCACCACGCCCTGCTAATTTTTGTATTTTTAGTAGAGATGGGGTTTCACCATATTGGTTTGGCTGGTCTTGAACTCTTGACCTCATGATCCACCTGCCTCGACCTCCCAAAGTGCTGGGATTACAGTCGTGAGCTACCGTGCCCGACCAAATACTGATAATTTTTACTGAACTATGAAAATACTGTTTTGTTTTTAAATAAATATAAATGTAGCTTCCTTAATGATACTCAAATTAGTATACATTCTAGTTACCTATGAGATTAGTATTGCAGTTAATTAGATAGCACAGTAACTATAAGGCTGAATATAAAGTAACATGATGCTTAAGAATAACCTGACAATTTTTGAATTTCCTATTAGCATTTATCTTCATTTTAGCAGAGTTGTATAGTAAGTCCATCTTTGATGGGCTTTTTGAATTTTTATAAAACTAATCTAGAAGATTATGCACATTCTAGGCTTTATAATTGTGCAAAGTCATAATCACAAAGAACATCATTTTTATATGTTTCTCACCACATGAGTTAGTCTTGTGAAATAATTGATATAAAACATTCTCTACTTCTATGGTCGTTATCCCTTTTCAACTCATTTGTGAATTTATTCAACCAAATGTTAGGCAATTACCTTCCAGGGATACTTGGAGTGACTCCTGGAGTGTTTTCAAGACAAGTTGGACAGCTGACCTCTAAGGTTGCTCGTAACTTTGGATTCTATTATTCTGTTAGAGAGGAGAAAGAGAGGCAGCTAGGCAAAGCACAGATGTGAATGATGCCTACTAAGCAGCTTAAAGTATTGTGTCTGCATTTGCATATAACCTGAATACAAATGCAATTCAATGCATATTTTAAGTTGTGTCATACCGGTGTGACGTTATTTACAACAAAATATTAAATATTAAATAACAAGTCACACAATAGTTTTGGCATTGTATACTTTTGAAGATTTCATGTCTGTCTTAGCATAAATTTTGAACAGAAAGACCCTCTTTAGTTGATAAAAGAGTGTTGTTTTTGCTCTTTGGGGAGCACATGTGATTTTTTTATGCTGTGATTTATGTCATTATTAACGCTGCTTTATTTTAGTGGAAGATTGGGGCTATTTACTGTATAATTTAAGGACAATTAAGATGCAGAACTTTGAAAAAAATATAATGACTGATTACTAAACTGTTTAATAATACTTTTATTTATCTTATTTTTCACCAATACATACGTAGAGTAAAATAAAAATTAAATTTAGTTTTCTAGCTTTTCTCCACTTTGGAGCTCCAACTGATTTTCTTTAAGTAAAACGAACTTCTTTTACTGCCAGCTTTGTAGGGAGACTAGAAAAGAGAGGTGGACTTTAAGGAATGTAATTGTCCCATTATCAGACCTATAAAGACCTTTAAAGTATTTCATTTGGAATTTGTGACAGAGCTGCATTAGAAAAACCCTCACATCCTTATTTTTAGCTCTCTATGTGGGTATAAGATAGTGGATAATTTCTAAGTATGAAGGCTTTGCTGAAAGGAGAAATTGTAGAATTTCTTTCCATGGAACTTTCTGTTACATTCTAAGTGAGTGATTTAATATAAAGAATGAATATGACAAAATCAGAGAGTAAGGAAATTTTGCTCTGTTTGGCTGTGGATAAAAATACCAAAATAGGTTCACATTTTCTTTCTAAGTGGGAGATACGTAACCTTTCATATGAAATATGCCTTTTTATTTTTATCAAATATTCAGTTATTTTGGGAAGAAATATATTTTGAAATCCATATTCTGTCTCTTTTGTCCCTTCCAGGAGCCTTCAACCATTAATTCATTAATGGTTGATGACTGAACTACTCTAAGTTGTCTCCTTAAGCTATATTTACTTGTCCTTTGGAGATGTTTAAGGCATTCATAAATATCATTAAAAGACAAATTAAAAGCTGTGTGTGTTTAATACTGTTTAATGGAAGAATTTTTATCCAATAGTTATTCATTGAGTAATCTGAGAAATATTGAATTAACTTACTTTCTAAATTATGACTTTTTTATTTTTCTCTGGTTTTTTAAACCCCCAAATTAGATGTTTGTGAAATGGTTTCAGAGCAGAAATTGGCACATCGTGTTCTTTTTCATAGCAACATGCAGCATCTTGTAGTTAAGATGACACCACACTAATAACGGAATATTGTTGAAAACATGTTGGCTATAGCAATAACTCAAATATCACAAGTATAAGATATGTTTACTCACATCACTTTTATAGAAGCAAAATGCATGATTCGATTTTTTTTTTTAATCTCTATGGCAATTTTCTCCAAATTGTTTTCCCACACTGTAGCATTCTTACAGAGGAGTCAAAAATCAGATTGTATGCATCTGCAGTCTCCTGCAAAGTAAGCATGACAGGACTAGGAAAAGTGCTTCCTCCATTAAACCCATACAGAAAATAGCTGTAGTTTGATCTAACACAGTATCTTTTTTCTTTGTAAGCCATCCCTATAAAAAACTGCCATGAGCAAAAGAAATCTTAGTGTTTGTATTTTTCACAGTATTTGTCACACACACAACTGTAACCTCTCCTACTGTGAACTAAATAGCCTTTTCCATATTCTCTCAGAGCAACACTGTTCAGTATGCAGTAACTCATTTTTTTCCTTAAGCAGCAAAGTGTGAGACAACTCTCTATGTACCCATTAGTATAGCCACATAAATGCATTTGGTTAGTTTTACCTCTTATTTACTCTTAAAATAGACTACAAATGCAGAGGGCAAATGAAAATAAATTACATAGCAATTAAAATTATTAAATTAATAGAAAAATAATGTTTGAATAGTGTCAGCTACCTAAGTAGCCTACAATTCATGACAATTAGTTTGCATAAAGAAAATTAAATTAACATATACATCTTTCCAATTTGAAACATATTTCCAGGACAATGCTGCCTGGAGTTTGTTTTTCTATTCTTTCTTTTTCCTGCAGTAATGCACCTATGAATGTGTTGAGAACTGTGAAGGGTCTAAGATTTTACCCTTCTTCCAAGCTAATGAGTTAGGCTGCCATAGTTTCAAGGATACTGGCAGGAGACACCAGACATCAGAGCCAGAAAAAAATAAGTTTGTTACTAATGTCCATAACAGAAGCCAAAGTGTCAGCATCAGCATTTGTACCAGTTCTGTAAGCCTTAGTTGTCACAGAGTGATGTAAGACGTTCACATGATGCCTATACATGCAATAGGTGACATTACAAAAAAGGAACCCTGAGCTTAGGGAACTTAAAACTTTTTTCAGAGTCAGTAAGCCTATGTGATTATTGTCATGGAGGGAGACATTGTCTTCATTATACTGGACAGTAAGCAAAACTGTTCCATGCTCTGGGGGAGAAATTACCCCTATCTTCTAAAGCAGTTCATGATATAAGCATTCTCAGAAAGATAGACTGGAAGAAAGTCAGACAATGACTCTCTTTGCAAGACGTGTAGCAGTGTGAGAGACCTACAGATAATTGTCTCATTACAGTGTGTGTCTTTTAGCCAACATAAAAAGGAATAGAAAAATCTTAGATAAAATAAATCACTAGACACTTGATTTAAAAGAGTACTTTGACGTTTTGCAATTAGAGATTATTTTCTTTTGATGTAACTATTCGAAGAAGGATTATTCAAATAGTCTGAAGTTTCACTATTGTAACTAGGAAATTTTCCACTCACCTATGATCCTCAGATAGGCATAAAAGAAATAGGTGCAGAGAAAGAAGAAGGCTTATTCTGTCAACAAAGGAGCATGTTCAATAATATAAAAATAACTTTTCAAGTCTACAATCATTATTGTGGATACACTGCCACAGAGTCCTAACAAATAATAAATAGTAAGGGCTATTATTGATTTTAAAGGCTGACCTATAGTGTCCAAGGCACAAATATACAAATAGTGTTAAGAGTTCTTAAGAGTGATTTTCATAATATGGTGTATGTTGGAACATAATATGAAGTATGTTGGAACACGTTATCAATATTAAATGAGAGGCTACTATTTCTAAGTCAGTGTGATTGAAAATATAAGTAAGGGACCAACGTCTTCTCTCTTCTAAACATGAATGAGAAATAATAAATGCCATTTGGTTCATGGTAAAGGCTAACAGCTGTCTATGAAGGATATGTTGCTGCATACCTATTGATACTTAATGTTTTGCGCAATGATACAGGTTTACAGTGTTAAGATGACATTGGTTGTAAATACATTCATATCATTATGTATTTTTCCTACTATTTAGTAGCAACTTTAGTAGCTACTATATTCATATTAATTATCTATGTGTATTATTTACTCTGTTTCTGTGGTAGAAAAGAATTTGAAAAATGATCTTGGTGAAATTCATTTAGAATCCATATTAAACATATTGCATGTTAATGTCTTATAAACAAAACTTTTTTTTTTTTTTGGATACATAGTCTTGCTCTGTCACCTAGACTGGAGTGCTGTGGTGAGATCTCGGCTCACGGCAACCTCCACCTCCCAGGTTCCAGCGATTCTTGTGCCTCAGCCTCCCAAGTAGCTGGGATTATAGGCACATGCCATCACAACCGACTAGTTTTTGTATTTTTGTTAGAGATGGGGTTTCGCCATTTTGGCCAGGCTGGTCTCCAACTCTTGATGTCAAGTGAGTCGCCCGCCTTGGCCTCCAAGAGTGCTGTTATAGGCGTGAGCCACCATGCCCGGCCAGTAACAAAACATTTGAATAAAAATGATTACTTTGTCACCATGATCTTGGTTAGAAGCTGATTCATAGGCAAGATTCCTAAAACATTTGCCATCTTTCTCAATTTCATGTTCTACTTCTTTGTCTGTTAGTGTAACATTAAATGCTTCCCTATGCAAGTAGTACATATTATTAAAGCCTTTCAATTCTAGATAATCAAATGTCCTTCAGTGTATATACACTTTTTATAGTACACTGATTTGTTTCTTTTCTGTTTTAGATATTCTACCAACTATCAAAGTATAAAGAAGAACAAGTATCATAACCGAGGTAAAAGTGAAGAAGAAGAAATTGTTTTTAACAGAAAGCTTCATGAAAATGGTGATATTCTAGCTGAACCTTCTATGTTTCTGGGGCATTGAATATTGAGCATGAAGCTATGGATAAAGATATCATTGTGGCCAGAACACAAGTAACATAGAAGGATATAATAGAAAATGAGACTGAAAGTTTGTATGGCCAGGACACCTTGAATGCTTTGCTAACACGAATTGATGCAATTCCCTACATAGTGAATATACTCAAAATATTTCTGAGCTGAGTCGTGGCATAACCTTACCTGTTGAGAATAACCCTAGTAAAAATAATAGAGAAAGCAGAAATAATTGGGAGCTTTGGTAACACTCTGGGCAAGAATTAATAAAGGTGTGACATATAGCCATGGATAGGAAAGAAAATATATAAAAACATGGTGGAAGCATGACTATAAGGTCTTACAATTAAATGAATGTGGGAATGAAAGGAAAGAGTTACAATGACTTTGAAGTTTCTAATATGTTATTTTTAAAGCATGTTATTTTAAAGGTGAGAACCAAAATAACAAGGAGTAGGACCACAAGAGGAAGAACAGGTTTGGTGACTCAGATAAGTTTGTTATTAGAAATGTCAGGTTTAGGATCCTAGTGGGATATTCACAAGGAGACACATGCCATGCCATATGTTGAAAATGAGTCTAGTGCTTGAAAGAGGAAGCAGGGCGAGAATTATAGATGTGGTAGTCATCAGCCTGTACGTCATAATGTTATTGTGAAGAGCAAGAAAAAAAGATTTTTAAAAATGAGACAGTGTTTACAATGGTGTTGATGAACAGTGTCAAGTACCCAGCGAGGATTGAGAAGAAGCATTTGGACTTGACAGTTAAGAGATAACCAATTACCTGCAAGAAAGGTACTTTCATTTTGAATGAAAACTGGATAATAGGGAACAAAGAAATAGTTTGTAAGAAAATGAAAACTAATTCTAGATCACACTTTTTAAAAGTTTTGAATGTGTAGGGAAGGGGAGATGTAACATGATAATATGGCAAAATAAGATTTCAACTTTTTATCTTTATTTTTAAAGAAAGTTGAGTAAGTTGATAATGCTTTTAACTGAAAAAGTTGACTGGAAAATAGGTTGGAATATCACAAGCAAGTATATATTGAAATCTCATTCCAAATGAAAGGACATTGATTATGTCACAGGCTTAATATTTGGACATAACATTGGCATTATTTCCCAAAGAACCACATTAGAGAACTTGAGTTCATTATAAGAACATATTCACAAATCCTCAGTGTTTAAATATTAGATTCCACTCCATAACTTTCTATATTTTCATTTTTCATTAGAAAATATTTTATAAATGACTAATTATATTCATATTTAACCCATAGTGAATCAGACAGAAAGTATTACACACGTTTTAAGACAAAATAAATATAAAAACTTGTAATCTACATCTTTCTACTAGAAAATAATTTTGAATAACTGTAAAACACATTATTAAGAAGTCTTGGCTTGGTGTGGTGGCTCATGCTGCTAATCCAAGCACTTTGGGAGCTTGAGGCAGGAGGATTATTTGAGCTCAAGAGTTCTAGAACATCCTGGGAATCATAGCAAGGCTTTGTCACCACTAAAAATAAAAACAACAACAAAAAAATGGAGACAAAAGCCAGGATGGCTGACTAGATGAAACCAGGAAGAGCATCTCTCAGCAAAATACCAGACCGTTGAGAAGACCAGCATACTCCAAGCAGATCTTCAGAAGAAGGGCATTGAGAGTGGACAGAAGGAGAATGCAGACTCTGCTGAAAGAGGAGAAAACTGAGAACCCTGCATGGTGCTGACAAACACCAGGACTAGTTCCTGGTCCCAAACAGTTATTGGGAAAGGGATGAGTGAAATAGGCAAGAAGTGGTTCAATCTGACCACAGACTTGTAGAATCCTAGCTGCAGGAGGTCCGATGACCCCCACGGACATTTGACCGGAAAGGGAGAGCTGTTTTAAGAAGTATCAGGGTCAGGACTCCAGACTATCTAGAGCTCAGATGGTTTGGCAAAGAAATGGCTGCAGATGAACATGGCTAGCAATGCCCATTCCCCAAGGCTTGCCATGCTTTTCTAAGTGAGACTTAGAATAAAACAGGGTAGTCTTGACCATGAGATGGGGCCAGTATGACCTGAGCACCTCCCTGTCTGCCAGCCTCTCTCAGGGATCAAGCCTAGCCATGCCCGCTAGCATTGTAGCCTTGAACACCCAACAGGAGTGCTTCCTGGCAACTGCCACCATAGCTCCTTCACTAGCAGACCTTTCATAACTATAAGAGAGCTTCAGCAGATGGGCCCCAACGAACATGCACCCACCCACCAGAAGCCTCCCCCTAATGCTTTGCTGGACCACACTCACCCCCAGTCCCCTCCACTGCTCTGTCAGTGCGTATATGTGCACTGTCTCATTGACACTGCCATGCATGAGTGTGTATGTTGAACTGCTGCCCCGCCTCCACTAGTGTGCACTTGGAACTCACAGAGTCACCACCACAACCAGTATACCCTGATGCCTTCAATGATTAAAGGATCATCAGCCCACACAGATGGGAAAGAACCAGTGTAAGAACTCTGGCAACTGAAAAAGTTAGAGTGTTTTCTTATTTCCAAAGGACTGCACTAGCACCACAGCAACAGTTCTCAACCACTTGGAAATGGCTAAAATAAGAGACATAGAATTCAGGATCTGTATAGGAACAAAGAGCATCAAAATTCAGGAGAACGTAGAAACCCAATCAAAGAAATATAAGGAATTTAATACCTCAATATAAGGGCTGAAAGATGAAATAGCCATTTTAAGAAAGAACCAAACTAAACTTCTAGAGCTAAAAGCTCACTACACGAATGCCATAATATAACTGGAATTATGAACGACAGAATAGACCAAGCTGAGGAAAGAATCTCAGAGCTCAAAGACAAGTTCTTCAAATCAACTCAGTCAGACAAAAATAAAGAAAAAATAAGAATCAATGAGCAAAACCTCTAAGAAATATGAGATTATGTAAAGAGACCAAACCTGCAACTCATTGACATCTCTATGAGAGAGGGAAAGAGAGCAAGAAACTTGAAAAAAATTTGATGATATTGTCCATGAATATTTCCTCAACATTACTAGAGAGACAAACCTTCAATTTCAGGAAATGCAGAGAACCCCTGTGAGACACAGGTTACAGAAGATAACCATCCCCAAGACACCTAGTCATCAGATTCTCCAAGGTCAACACAAAAGTAAAAATATTAAAGGCAACTAGAGAGAAGGGACAGATCACCTACAACGGGAACCTTATCAGGCTAACAACAAACCAGTTAGCAGAAATCCTACAAACAAGGAGAGATTGTGGGCCTACACTGAGCATCAAAAATTAAATTCCAACCAAGAATTTAATGTCCAACTAAACTAAGTTTCATAGCAAAGAAGAATAATTTTTTTTCAGATAAGCAAATGTTAAGGAAATTTATTACCACCAGACCTGCTTTACAAGAGGTCCTTAAGGGAGTGCTAAACATGGAAACAAAATACCATTACTGGCCACTACAAAAACACACAAGTCCATAGACCATTGACACTGTAAAGTAACTAAACAATCAAATCTGCATAACAACCAGATAACAACACGAAGATAGGATCAAATTTGCACATATCAATATTTAGTGTGTTTAGTCCATTTACATACTATCAATGCTTAGTTGATAAACTATCAACACAATCCATTTACATTACCTTGACCATAAGTGAACTAAGCACATCACTTAAAGTCACAGAGTGGCAAGTTGGATAAAGAAGCAAGAACCAACTGTACGTTGTCTTTGAGAGACCCATCTCACATGCAGTGACACCCGTAGGCTCAACATAAGGGAAAAGAGAAAAATATCCCAAGCAAATAGGAAAAAATACAGGGGATCCTGCTTTAAATTCAGACAAAAGAGACTTTAAAACAACAATGATGCAAAAAGACAAAGGAGGGCATTACATAATCACGAAGCATTCAATTCAACAAGAAGAGTTAATCTTCCTAAATATATTTGCACCCAACACCGGGGTCTACAGATTTATAAAACAAGTCCTTAAAGTTCTTAAAGAGACTGATGAACACACAATAATAGTGGGAGACTTCAATAACCCACTGACGGTATTAGACAGATCACTGAGGCAGAAAATTAACAAAGATATTCACAACCTAATCTCAACCCTTGACCAAATGAACCTAACAGACATCTCCAGAACACTCTATCCAACAACAGCATGATATACATACTTCTCATCTACACAGGACACATACTCTAAAACTGACCACACAGTTGGCCATAAAACAACAAATTCAACAAAGAATCAAATAATACCAACCACACGTTCAGATCACAGTGAAATAATAATAGAAACCAACACTAAGAAGATCTCTCAAAGCCACACGATTACATCGAAATTAAACAACCCTCTTCTGAATGACTCCAACAAATGTCGGCTATCTAGAATCTATAAGGGACATAAACAAATGAACTTGCCAAAAGCAAGCAATCTCATTTTAAAAATAGGCAAAGGACATGAACAGACATATTTTTCTTTTTTCTTTTTTTGTTTTTTGAGATGGAGTCTCACTCTGTCACCCAGGCTGGAGTGCAGTGGCACGATCTCAGGTCACTGCAACCTCCGCCTCCCAGGTTCAAGCGATTCTCCTGCCTCAGCCTCCAAAGTAGCTGGGATTAAAGGCACCTGCCACTATGCCCAGCTAATTTTTTGTATTTTTAATAGAGATGGGGTTTCACCATATTGACCAGGCTGGTCTCAAACTCCTGACCTCACAGACATTTCTTAAAAGAAGTCATAAACATAACCAACAAGCATGTGAAAAAATGTTCAACATCTCTAATAATTAGAGAAATGAAAATCAAAACCACAGTGAGATACCATCTCACACCAGTCAGAATGTCTATTACTAAAATGTCAAACAAATAACAGATACTGAAAAACTTGGGAATGCTCATAAACTGCTCATGGGAATATGAATTAGTTTAGCCACTGTGAAAAGCAGTTTGGAGATATCTCCAAATACTTAAAACAGAATTACAATTTGACCCAGCAATCCCATTACTTGGTATATACCCAAAGGAATATAAATTATTCTACCATAAATACAGGTGTACACAAATATTTATTGTAGCAATATTCACAATATTGAAGACATGGAATCAACCTAAATGTTCGTGAATGGTAGACTGGATAAAGAAAATGTGGAACAGATACACCATGGAATACTATAATGCAGCCATGAAAAGAACCATATCATGTCCTTTGCAGCAACATGGATGAAAGTGGAGGCCATTATCCTAAGCACATTAACACAGAAACAAAAAAAACAAATACCTCATCTTCTCACTTATAATTGGAAGCTAAACATTGAGTACCCAAGGACACAAAGAGGAAAACAATAGATACCAGGGCCTACTTGAGGTTTGAGGGTAGAAGGAGGATGAGGATTTAAAAACAAACAAACAAACAAAAAAAACAAAACACTACCTATTATTCGCTGTGCTTATTACTTGGGTGACAAAATAATCTTTACACTAATTCCCCATGACAGGGAATTAACCCATGTAATAAACCTGCACACGTATCTCCTGAACCTGAGATAAATTTGGAAAGAAAAAAAACCTGGCTCTGAAGCACATGCCTATAGTCCCAGCTGCTCAGGAGACTGAGGTGGGAGGGTTGCTCGAGCCAGAGAGATTGAGGCTATAGTGAGCTATGATCATGTCACTGAAGTCTAATCTGAGCCACAGAAGACACTATGTCTCAAAAAAAATGTTTTTACCTGGAGGAAGTAATGACAACCATAGGGTGTACAACCCTACATTGTTATTGTAATACTTGCATTCTTGCTATTTGAATAATTTTACAACAAGAAAGTTTATTGTTTTCACCTAGCCTTTTATTTGTTAACATCTACCTCCAACTTGGTTTCTTAGTAAAATATACTAATACTGGTATGACAGATACGAGATATCGATAAAATAAATGCAAAAGAGAGTCACTGTATTAATAAAATCCTAATATAACAGCATCATATTAAAACCTGTATTGTTTCAGTTTTAAAAATAGAAATAAAAACATTCTAACCTAAATTAGAAAACATAGCCTTTATTTCAGAATTTTAAGTAAAAATTATCCATTATACACAAGTTGCCAAAATCTGATGATTCTCCCCTATTTCTCATATTTCCACTTTCTGTTCATCATCTTTACTATATCTTCTCTGCATCAGTGAATTACAAACCACCCATTTAGTTGCCTTACGTACGTACATAGGAATCATCCTTGATAGCTGTATTCTCCCCACCATCTATTCAATTACTAAGCCTGTCTATTATAGCTATTCAATTTTAAATTAGTTCAGACCACCATTACAGTCACCTGTATTACTACCACAGTACTAACTCACCTTCCTTACTCTGATCACATCACTTCAGTGGTCAATGTTAATCTTTTTCATTGCTCTTGAAGTTCAGATTCCTTACATGACTTACCAAGCTTATAAATGCCTTGAGAGCTACATCTTCCTTTGATCATGTCCCTGTTCACTCTTCATCCTACATTTTGTATCTACAGCCATATTGAATTGATTTTGTTCCTCCAACTTTACGCTCCTTTCCTATACGTTTACACAAGTTAGAATATATGTCTGAAATAGACTTACTCATTTCATCTAAATTCAAATTCTATTCACCTAGTTAATAGCTTCCTAACCTGAGCATCACTTTTTCTATAAAGTTTTCCTGGCTCCCTCTCCCCTACGTCTTGGTTTCATGTCCCCTCAATATCTAAGTATGCTGAGATTTTTATTACAGCATTTAACACTGAACTATTACTATCTATCTCAATAGGTGCTCGTTCATGATTTTTTAAATTGTGACAAAAAACATGAAACATGAGATCCACCATCTTAAAACATTTTGAAATGTATAATACGATATTGTTAATTATAACCACAATGTTGTATAACAGATCTTCAGAACTTTGTCATTTTGCATAACTGAAACTTTATGCAAGTTGAACAGCAGGTTTCCATTTTCCCCTCTGCTCAACCCTTGGCAACCACCATTTTACTTTCGGCTTGTAAGAGTTTGACTACTTTAGATACCTCATATAAGTGGAATCACGTGGTATTTGTCCTTCTGTAATGGCTTATTTCACTTAGGATAGTGTCCTCCAGGTTCATGCAGATTGTCACATATGGCAATATTTCCTTCTTATTAATGCTGAGCATTTCATTGTGTATATATATCAAATTTATTTATTCATTTATCTATCAATAAATATTTAGGTTCTTCCACAATTTTGCAATTATAAATGCAGTGCAATGAACATAAATACACAATTACCTCTTCAAGATTCTGATTTCGGCTGGTCGCGGTGACTCACGCCTGTAATCCCAGCACTTCGGGAGGCTGAGGCGGTCAGATCACGAGATCAGGAGATCGAGATCGTCTTGACTAACATGGTGCAACCCTGTCTCTACTAAAAACACAAAAAATTAGCTGGGCGTCGTGGCACGTGCCTGTAGTCTCAGCTACTTGGGAGGCTGAGGCAGGAGAATCGCTGGAACCTGGGAGGCAGAAGTTGCAGTGAGCCGAGATCATATGGCTGCACTCCAGCCTGGGTGACAGAGTGACACTGTCAAAAAAAAAAAAAAAAAAAAAAAATCTGTTTTCAATTCTTTTGATTAAATACTAAGAAATGAAATTGCCAAATTAGGTGGCAGCTCTATTTTTAACTTTTTGAGGAACTGTTATACTGTTTTCCACAACAGCTGCATTACTCTGCATTCCCACCAGCAGATAAGAAGAGTTCCATTTTATCCACATCCTTGGCAATGCTTCTTTTCTGTTTATTTTATTTTATTTTATTTTATTTAAATGTATAATGACCATCCTAACATGTGTGAGGTGACATCTCATTGTGGTTTTGATTTGTATTTGTCTGATGATTAGTGGTTGATATGGTTTGGATCTGTGAACCAACCCAAATCTCATGTTGAATTGTAATCCCCAATGTTGGAGGTGAGGCCTGGTGGGAAGTGATTTGCTCATGGGAGTGCATTTCTCATGATGGCGATGGCTTAGTACAGTCCCCTTGGTACTGACCTCATGATAGTGAGTGAGTTCTCGTGAGATCTGGTGGTTCAAAAGTGTGTGGCTTCTCTCTCTCTTGCTCCTGCTCTGGCCATGTGACATGCATGCTCCCCCTTCACCTTCCACCATGATTGTAAATTTACTGAGGCCTCCCCAGAAGCTGAGCAGATGCCAGCATCATGCTTTCTATACAGCCATCAGAATGGTGAGCCAATTAAGCCTCTTTTCTTCATAAATTACCCAACCTCAGGTATTTCTTCATAGCAATGTGAGAACTGACTAATGCAGTGGTTCTGAGCATCTTTACATGTTTATTGGCCATTTGTATATCTTTTTGAAAGAAATGTCCATTCAAGATTTTTGCCCATTTTTTTCAACTTTTATTTTAGGTTGAGGGGATATATATGCATGTTTGCTACAGAGGTACATTGCATAATGCTAAGGTTTGGAGTACAAAAGAATCCATCACCCAAGTCGTGAGCATAATACTCAATAGGTAGTTTTTCAGCCTTTATTTCCCTTTTCCCCCTTGTATTCCTAGTGTCTATTGTTCTCATATTTATGATCATGTATACCTAAAGTTTAGTTTCCACTTATAAGTGAGAACATGTGGTATTTGGTTCTGTGATTCTGCATAGTTCTCTCAGGATAATGGTTTCCAGCTGCATCCATGTTACCCTTTGCCTATTTTTAAATCGAATTATTGTTTTTTGTTATTTAGTTGTAGGGGTTTGTGATAAATTTTGTGGATATTAGCCTTTACTCAGATACAAGGTTTGAAAGTATTTTCTCCCATTCCATAGATTGTCTTTTGGATATTAGCTCCCAGTCCCCTATCAGATGCATGGCTTGCAAATATATTCTCCTATTCTGTAGGTTGCCTTTCACTCTGTTGATGGTTGTGTGTGTGTGTGTGTGTGTGTGTGTGTGTTTTGCTCTGCAGAAGCTTTTCAGTTTGATCAAGTACAATTTGCCTGTTTTAGCTTTTGTTGACTGTGCATTTGGTGCCCTATCCAAGATCTATGTCATGAAGCTTTTCCTCCATTTCCTCCTATGAGTTTTAGAGTTTCAGGTCTTATGTGTAAGTCTTTAATCTATTTGAAGTTGATTTTTGTGTATGGTGTAAGATAATAATCCATCTTCATTGTTTTCTATGTATGTATCTAGGTTTGCCAACACTATTTGTGCAAGAGTCAATACTTTTCCCATTGTGAATTCTTGACACATTTGTTGAAGATCAGGAGACCATATGTATGTGTGTAGGATTATTCCTGGGCTTTCTATTCTGTTCCATTGGTCTATATGTCTATTTTTTTATGCCAGTACCATACCGTTTTGATTACCATAGAATTGTAATATGTTTTGAAATTAGTAAATGAATGGCTTTCAGCTTTTTTTTCTTTTGAGGATTGTTTTGGCTATTTGGATTCTTTTGGTGGTTTCATATAAATTTTAGGATTTTCTCTCTATATCTAAAAAAGGAAGCCAAGGGGATTTTGATGGGGATTTCATTGAATTTGTATATAGCTTTGAGTATTATGAACATTTTAAACCCAGAAACACAGGATGGGGTGTATTTCTATTTATTTGATATTGTAAATAATTATTTTCTTAATTTTTTTTTCTCAGATTTCTTTTGGTTAGTGTGTAGAAATACAATGCCATTTTGTAGTTTGATTCTGTATTCTGCAATGTTACTAAATTTGTTAGTTTTAAGAATATTTTGTGGAATATTTTGGATTCTGTACATAAAGGAATATGTCATCTGCAAACAGAGATAATTTTAATTATTCTATATTAATTTGGATGCTTTTTATTTCTCCCTCTCTCTTACCTAATTGCTATGTCAAATAGAAGTAACTGGAGTGGACATTCTTGCCTTATTCTTGGTCTTAGAAGAAAAAGTCTCAGTTTCATTACTATTGAGTAAGATATCAGTTGTGGGCTTTTCATAAATGGCCTTTATTATATTGAGGCAATTATTTCTATACCAAATGTGTTGACTAGTTTTATTATGAAAGTATATTGAATTTTGTCATATGCTTTTTCTGATATCTACTGAGTTGGTCATGTGATGTTATCCTTTGTTTCGGTAATGTGGTGTATCACATTGATTGATTTGCATGTGTCAGATCATTCTTGTATCTTAGGCATTAATCATTTGTGGTCATGGTTTACGATCCTTTTAATGTGCTGTTAAATTTTGTTTGTTTGTGTTTTGTTTAGCATGTTTGCCTCTATGTTCATCAGGGATATCGGTTTGAAGTTTCCTCTACTTGAAGTGTCTGTCTGGTTTTGGTATCAGAGTAATGATGGGCTTATGAAGTAACTTTGGAAGTGTTTCCTCCTTTTCAAATTTTTGGGAGAATTTGTAAAGGATTGGATAATTTTTGTTTAAATATTTGATATAATTCACCAGTGAAGCCAGTTCTTTCTGGACTTTCCTTTGGTAGGAGGTTTTTAAATACAGATTCAATCCCCTTACTAGTCTATTTAAATTTTCTCTTTCTTCATGATTTGGTATTTGTTGGTAGTGTGTTTCTAGAAATTATGTCGTGTCATTATCTTTTTCATTTTGTTGGTGTATAATTGATTATTGTATATTTAATAATAATTTTTATTTCTGTAAAATGAGTTGTAATGCCCCGTCTTCCATATCTGATTTAGTTTTGGGGCTTTTTCTTTTTTTCAGATTTTGGTACGTTTTTGCAGTGGCTGGTACCAGTTTTTCCTTTCCATATTTAGTGCATCCTTGAAGAGCTCTTGTAAGGCAGTCCTTGTGGTGACAAAATCCTTCAGCATTTGCTTGTCTGTAAAGGATTTTATTTCTCCTACACTTATGAAACTTAGTTTGGCTGGATATAAAATTCCAGGCTGAAAATTCTTTTCTTTAATAATGTTAAATATTGGCCCCCACTCTCTTGTGGCTTTTAGGGTTTCTGCAGAGAGATCTGCTGTTAGTCTCATGGGCTTCCCTTTGTGGGTAACCTGACCTTTCTCTCTGGCTACCCTTAACATTTTTTCCTTCATTTCAACCTTGGTGAATCTGAAGATTATGTGTCTTGAGGTTGCTCTTCTCAAGGAGCATCTTTGTGGTGTTCTCTGTATTTCCTGAATTTGAATGTTGGCCTGTCTTGCTAGGCTGGGGAAGTTCTTCCGGATAATATCCTGAAATGTGCCTTCCAACTTAGCTCTATTCTCCCCGTCACTTTCAGGTACACCAATCAAATGTAGGTTTGGTCTTTTCAGATAGTCCCATATTTCTTGGAGGCTTTGTTCATTCCTTTTCAATCTTTTTTGTCTAATCTTGCCTTCACGCTTTATTTCATTAAGTTGATCTTCAAATTCTGATATCCTTGCTTCTGCTTCATCGATTTGGCTATTGACACTTATGTATGCTTCACAAAGTTCTCGTGCTGTGTTTTTCAGCTCCATCAGATCATTTATGTTCTTCTCTAAACTGGTTATTCTAGTTAGCAGTTCCTGTAACCTTTTATCAAGGTTCTTAGCTTCCTTGCATTTTGTTAGCACATGCTCCTTTAGCTCAGTGTGGTTTGTTATTACCCACTTTCTGAAGCCTACTTCTGTTAATTCGTCAAACTCATTCTCCATTCTGTTTTGTTCTCTTGCTGACGAGGAGTTGTGATCCTTTGAAGGAGAAGAGGCATTCTGGTTTTTGGAATTTTCAGCATTTTTGTGCTGGTTTTTCCTCATCTTCGTGGATTTATCTACCTTTGATGTTTGATGCTGATGACCATTGGATGGGGATTTTGCATGGGTGTCCTTTTTGTTGATGTTGATATTATTGCTTTCTGTTTGTTAGTTTTCCTTCTAACAGTCAGGTCCCTCTTCTGCAGTTTTACTGGAGTTTGCTGGAGGTCCACTCCAGACGCTGTTTGCTTGTTTATCTCCAGTGGAGGCTGCAGAACAGCAAAGATTGCTGCCTGCCCCTTCCTCTGGAAGTTTTGCTCCAGAGGGACAACCACCAGATGCCAGTCAGAGATCTGCTGTATGAGATGTCTGTCGACCCCTGCTGGGAGGTGTCTTCCCAGTCAGGAGGCACAGGGCGTCAGGGACCCACTTGAGGAGGCAGTCTGTCCCTCAGCAGAGCTCAACCATGGTGCTGATCTGCTGCTTTCTTCAGAGCTGGCAGGCAGGAACTTTTAAGTCTGCTGAAGCTGTACCCCCAGTCACCCATTCCCCCAGGTGCTCTATCCCAGGGAGACAGGAGTTTTACCTATAAGCTCCTGATTGGGGTTACTACCTTTCTTTCAGAGATGCCATGCCCAGAGAGGAGGAATCTAGAGAGGCAGTCTGGCTACAGAGGCCTTGCTGAGCTGTGGTGGGCTCCACCCAGTTTGAACTTCCCAGTGGCTTTTTTTACACTGTGAGGGGAAAACCACCACTCAAGCCTCGGTAACGGCAAATGCCCATGTCCCCACCAAACTAGAGCATCCCAGGTCCACTTCAGACTACTGTGATGGCAGCAAGAATTTTAAGCCAGTGGATCTAAGCTTGCTGGGCTCCATGAGGGTGGGACTGGCTGAGCAAGACTACTTGGCTCCCTGGCTTCAGCCGCTTTCTCAGGGGAGTGAATGATCCTGTCCCATTGGGGTTCCAGGTGCCACTGGGGTACAAAAAAAACTCCTCCAGCTAGTTCGGTATCTGCCCAAATGGCCACCCAGTTTTGTGCTTGAAACCAAGGGCCCTGGTGTTGTAGTCACCCAAGGGAATCTCCTGGTCTGCAGGTTGCCAAAACCATGGGAAAATCATGGTATCTGGGCCGGGTAGCATCATCCCTCAAGGCACAGTCTCTCAAGGCTTCCCTTGGCTAGGGGAGGGAGTTTCCCGACCCCTTGCACTTCCTAGTTGAGGCAACACCCCACCCTGCATCTGTTTACCCTCTGTGAGCTGCACCCACTGTCTAACCAGTCTCAATGAGATGAACCAGGTACCTCAGTTGGAAATGCAGAAATCATCCACCTTCTGTATTGTTCTCGCTGGGAACTGCAGATCAGAGCTGTTCCTGTTCGGCCATCTTGCCAGATCCCAAGGTCTTTTCTTTTTTTCATTAGTCAATATACCTAAAGATTTGTCAATACTTTGACCTTTTTAAAAAAATGCATATATTTTTGTTGATTTTTCTATTGTTTTTCTATTCTCTATTTTGTTTGTCTCTACTCTATTTTTATTATTTTCTTCCTCTAGCTTTTAGTTAATTTGCTCTTCTTTTTCTAGCTTCTTAAATTGTAAAGTTAGGGTGTTGCTTTGAGATTTTTTTTTCTCTTTTCATGTTTACAGCTATAAATTTTTTTTAGTATATTGTATTTTATATTTTCTTGTCTCAGGATATTTTATAATTTCCTTTGTGTTTTATTGTTTCATCCATTGATTTTTACAGAGGATATCTGTTTATTTTTATTTTTATTTCACTTTTATTTCTATTATTGATTTTTTATTTTATTTCATTGCAATAGGAAAAATGCTTTGCATTATTTTTTTTTTTACCTTTATTAAGAAGGAAACATACATAGTGCTTGCATACACAGAAACAATGTCCAGACTGAGAGGGAAGTGAAGAATATGATCTCATTTACAATAGCCACAAGGAAAATGAAATATCTAGGAATATATCCAACTTAGGAGGCAAAAGATCTCCATGAGGAGAACTACAGAACACTGTCAAGAAACATCAGATACAATACAATAATGAAAGAAAAAGCATTCCATGCTCGTGTGTTGGAAGAGTGGATATTTAAAAAATAGCCAGTGTTTAAAGAAACTTACAGATTCAACATTATTCCTATCAAACTACCAACATCGTGTTTCACAGAATGAGAAAAACCTATTCTAAATATAATATGGAACCAAAAAGAGCCCAAATAGCCATAACAATCCTGAGCGAAAAGCACAAACCTGGAGATACCACACTACCCAACTTCAAACTATACTATCAAGCCACACTAACCAAAACAACTTGGTACTGGAACAAATACAGACACATAGACCAATGAGACAAAATAGAAAACTCACAAATATAGCTGCACAAGTACAACCATCTGATTTTCAACAAGGTCAACAAAAAATACGCAATAGGGGAAAGGACTCCTTTTTAAACAAATAATGCTAGGATAACTGGCTAGCCATATGCAGAAGATTGAACCCTTCCTTTCACCATATACAAAGATTAACTTAAATGGTTTAAAGATTTAAATTGAAGACTTCAAAATATAAAAATCCTGGAAGACAACCTAGGAAATACTCTTCTCAACATCAGCCTTGGCAAATGATTTTTGGCTAAATCCTTAAAAGCAATCACAACAGAAAAAATTGACAAGTGGGCCTAATTAAACTAAAGAGATTCTGTCAGCAAAAGAGATAATCAACAGCAAACAGACAACCTGCAGAATAAAATAAGATATTCAAAAACTATGTATCCAACAAAGGCCTAATATCCAGGATCTATAAGGAACTTAAACAAACCAACAAACAAAAACCAAATAACCTCATCAAAAATGGGTGAAGGACAAGAACAAACACCTCCGGAAAGAAGACAAACAAGCAGTCAAAAAACATATGAAAAAATTCTCAGCATCACTAGTCATCAGAGAAATGCAAATCAAAACCAAAATGAGATAGCATCTTTCACCAATCAGAATGGCTGTTATTAAGAAGTAAAAAAGAAAAATAAATAATACATGCTGGCAATGTTGCAGAGAAAAGAGAACACTTATACACTGTTAGTGGGAATGTGAAGTAGTTCAGTCACTGTGGAATGCAGTCTGCAGATTTTTCAGAGAACCTAAAGCAGAGCTACTAGTCATCCCAGCAACCACATTACTGAACATATGCCCAAGGGAAAATAAATTATTCTACTAAAAAGACATATGCACTCATGTTCATCCCTGCACTATGCATAATAGCAAACACATGGAATCAACCCAGGTGCCAATCAGTGGTATATTGGATAAAGAAAATGTGATAAATATGCACAATGGAATACTACAGCTATAGGAAAGAATGGAATCGTGTCCTTTGCAGCAACACGGATGGAATTTGAGACTGTAATCCAAAGCTAATTAATGCAGGAATCTAAAACCAAATATCACATGTTCTCACTTATATGTGGGAGCTAAACATTGAGCACACTCGTACATCAATATGAAAACAATAGACACTAGAGACTACTAGATCGGGGAGGAAGAGAGGAAGGATGGGTTTAAAACTATTTACTGGGTAACTATGCTTGCCACCTGTGTGATAGGATCCATATTCCAAACCTCAGCATCACAGACTATTCTCATGTAACCAACCTGCACATATACACACTATATCTAAAATAAAAGTTGAAATTGATCTTAAAAAGATTATTTGACTGCATTAAAAGAAAGATCTCTCACAAAAACCACTGTAAAATTTTTTAAAATGAGACATAGACTGAGAAAAGAAATTTTAAACACATATAAACAATAAAGGTTTAATATATAGTATATATAAAGTATTTTCACAAATCAGTAATGAAACACCAAAACTTCACGAGAAATACAGGCAAGAGTTTAAACAGGTGTTTCACAGAAAAGAAAATCCATTTAGTGAATAATAATATGGAAATACGCTCAACTTCATCAATAACCAAGGAAATACAATTTAAACTATATTGAGATACCATTTCAAATCCAGCGTATTGGGAAAATATCTGAAAAAAACAAATCAGGCAAGGATATGAAAATACTGGCATTTTTCTGCATGGCTACTGGATATATTTGTTAATACTACTATTTAGGTGAACACACTTGCAATATTGGATAAAGTTGAAAATGTCCCCACTCTTCTACCCAGCAGTTATACTTCTAGTTATAACCCTGTAGACTTGCTTGTAGTATTTATAATAGTGAACCATCTGAAATAACAAATGCCTATCACTAGAACATACTGATATATTCATATTGTGGAAAACAAATAAGCAGTTAATGTGACAATCTTGAGCTGCATATATAAACATGGTTAAACCTTTAAAATATAAGTCTCAGCAAAGATAAATGACATATAGTGTCATACTATTTATTATAAAGCTGTAAAGCTTAAAGGCAACAAACTGTATAGTTTAATTGACAAATAAGTGTTAAGCATATAAAAAATATAGGAACAATAAACATTCAATTGAAGATAGTAGTTTACACTGGTGAGGGAGACAGGGGAATATACAAAGGAAGTTTACAAAGCATGTTTCAATGTATTTGTAATATATATTTTCTAAGAATTTGTAAAGCATCTATACCAAAAATGCATATTAAATGATAGCAGAATATTCAGAGTTGATAAAGTTTGCTGGTGGGTCAGTAGCTATAATATTTTTAAATTATTTGCTGTAATTTAAAAACGATTCTCTATATTTTATGTATATTTGAAATATATTAAATTAAAAAGTGTAAGTATGTTTAGCTGATATTTAAGGAGACAAATCTTAAAAAATATGTTTTAAATAAACTGGATACAAAGTATACAGCTCTGAGAGGAGCTAAGGATGTTAGCTCTAGGCTTCTCCTCAAATTATTCAGTGTAGTGATTGATCTGTGAGAGATCTTCTCTTTAAAAACTTGGAAATAATAGTTAAAATATACACCTAACAAGTTTGAAAGTGCCTAATGCAAAACCAGTTATTCTTAGAAATACTGAGGCAATCTGTAATACTTATTAAAAAACTTGAGGTTTGGTAGTGCATATATTTGGTTAGATTATCAATTGTTAGAATTTTGAAGGTGCAGCATTTGTTGATGTCAATGTTGTTAGGTAACACTTAGATCTTCCGCGAATTCACCCTCTAGTTATCTGTGACTCCAGATACATTTTTGTTCATTGTTCATTGTTCTCTTCTGTTTGAAATAAGAGAACAGGACCCACACAAAAGAACAACCCCACTAGAACTTTTTGCGTTTGTGTTATTTCTCCTATGGAGCAAAATTACCTTACTATGGTTTGAGGTCATTATTCAATTAATTTCTTAAAGTTAAACAGTTTTCTTCCTTTTGTTAAGGTAAACATGTTTTGCTGTTGTTGCAAATGAATGCCCTTGGATAAAAAGATAATCACCATTACACACAAACATATACATGTGGCCATGTGCCTGTCTCAGTTTATCTTAATACAGAAAGAAAAATGAATAGTACTATTAATTTAGCATAAATTGTTATGGAATGCAAATATTTAGAAATAAAGTTAAAAATAAATAGTAAAAATTATTTTTTTTAACTTTCCCAGTAGAGAAATTTCTGGTCTTTTTTTCCCTCAGGATCTAAATGTCCTCATACCACATTTGTTCTCTATGGAACAATGATGGTGAAAAGTTGACAAACCCATTTTAATTGCTCAATATGGTATTTGGCATAACCCTTCTTTCTCGTGAATGTTATTATCAGTTTTTTAAAATAAAGCTTCATTGAAGAAGAGGTAATTTATGGTGTCATTGCACAGGTATTAATGAAACAAATAGCAAATAAGAACTTCACATTTATTTTGAGTGAAATGGAAGACAATTGTAGATAAATTTAAGGAGGTTACAAGTGACTTGGCTTGTAACCATCAAAATTTTTCTCACCATCAAAATTACTGGCAGTTTAGCAATAATGATAGGCACTTTGAGCTATTATTGAAGTATAGTGTGACTTGAAGCTCATGGTAATTTTAAATAAGGTTTTTTCCTTGGAAATCATATTTTCATTTCTTTTTTGAAAAGTGCAAACTAATTTTCTTGGAGTCATTTTGAAATTATGGACCAACAAGTGAGAATCAAAGAGAAAGTGATTTAATGTGAACCTTCTGTAAAGCTTTCCCTGATTTCAAATCTAAACCTAAGGTCAAAATTGAACTGTCCCTGCCTTGATTCGTCAGAACGCACGTAGCCTACACTGAACATTTTGGAATAGGAATATATGTAATTTAGCAACTTTACTGACTTGTTCACTTAGCTCTCAAATACACTGTAAATGCTTTGTTAAAAGGAATAAAAGTATTCTTGTTTCCTTTCTAACGTTGTTCACCTCAAAATTCTACACAAATTACACGCTTTGTAAACTTGAATTGCTCATGATCTTGTCAATCCCTATCATGTGGCTCCTTTTTTTCCAAGTCGAAGTTAAAGATTAACAATTTTCTTTATCATTTCTAAGTTTCTATGAGTTTCCCACACAGAAGTTTAAGTACCAGAATTTTTGTTTTTCGAGTAAGTTAGGAAAAGTTGTCCATATGGAGACTCCTTTGACAACAAATTAAAATACAACTTATATATGATTCAAAAGAGCAGGACCTAAGAGTCCCAAATAACCACAAGTATTACATGAACCATTTTCACATAACCTGGCATATGGACAAGAAGCTTTTTCTTGGTATTGTTGGCCTTCTGGGTAGTAAGCATGCCATTTCGTGATTTGTGAAAATAATCATTTCTTGTTGAGTCCTATGCCAACCACATTTTGCATGTTCAGGCAAACAGTCCCCAAATTGAAGCAAAAAAAAAAAAAAAAAAAAAAAAAAATTGATAAGGGGCAAGGAGAAACATTGGGACCAGATGGATCTCTTGAAATTAGTTGCTTATGTAGAGAAAGGAACTTGTTTACTCACACTTAAAAAGCTGTATGTTTTCTCAATCTCACTTAATCAAATTTGCTCTACCAATAATATGGCACAACTTTAAGTTGATTTTTCTTTTGATGTTTCCTCGAAAGGGTAAATCATTTGTTCAGAGTTATACAGCCAGTAAGTACTATACCGGCAGGGAGTTCCGTTCCAGAATCTGTACTCTTAACCATTTTGTGCTCTTAAAAATTCCCATAATACATAAAACTCTTTTTTGTATCTACACAAAATATTTTCTTTCAGGATCACTAAGCACTTAAAAATATATAGTGGAATTATCTTATTTCTATTATCCCATTTTTTTCAATTAATGCATGTCATTTTTTAGAGCAGCTTCAATTTCACAACACAATTGAACAGAAAGTACAGACACCTCCCTTATACTGTGCCCTCTGTTCCCAAATATAAACAACTAACCCAACTACCAACATCTCTTACCAGAGTGGTACATTTGTTACAATTGACAAATATATATTGACACACCATTATCACCCAAAGTCAATAGTTCACATTAGCGTTTGCTCTTGGCGTTGGAC
Organism: Chlorocebus sabaeus; assembly: GCF_047675955.1. Lineage (NCBI taxonomy): Eukaryota > Metazoa > Chordata > Mammalia > Primates > Cercopithecidae > Chlorocebus > Chlorocebus sabaeus. The sequence goes on from NC_132933.1 coordinate 61,536,304, forward strand.
ATGTCAAATGTATAATGACATATATTCATCATTGTAGTTATCACACAAAATACTTTCACTGCGCCCCAAAATTCTCTGTGCTCTGCCTATTCAATCCTCCTATCTCCTTTACTCCTGGCAACAAGCGATCTCTTTACTTCCTCCATAGATTTGCCTTTTTCTGAATATCATATAGTTGAAATCATACAATAATGGTAGCTTTTCAGACTGGTTTATTTTACTTAGTAATATAGATTTAAGCTTCTTCAATGTCTTTTCATGGCCTGTTAACTCATGGATTTTTAGCACTGAATGATATTTCATTTTATGGATGTATCACAATTTATTTATCCATTCATCTCCTGAAGGACATCTTGGATGCTTCCAAGTTTTGGCAATTATAAGTGATGGTTCTGTAAACATGACTGCAGTTTTTGTGTGTGTGTTAGTGAACATAAATTTTTAACTCTTCTGGGTTAATACCATAGGGCATGAATGCTGGATCATATGGTGAGAATATGATTTATTTTGTGAAAGACTGTAAAACTGTCTTTAAAAGTGCTATTTAATTTTGCATTCCCATCAGCAATTAATGAGAGTTTCTGTTGATCTTTGCCAATATTTGGCGTTGTCAATAGTTTGGACTTTGAACATTCTAAAGAAGTAGGTAGTGTTATCTCATTGCCATTTTAACTTGCAATTTTCACAGATGATGTATAATACTGAACACCTTTTAATATTTTGTTGGTATTCTAAAACTTCCGCTTCTCCATTTAAACTTTAGAATCAATTTGTTGATATCCACAAATAACTTGCTGGGATTTTGTTTCGGATCTATAGACAATTTGGTAAGAACTGACATTTTGACAATATTTAGTCTTTCTATTGATAAACATGGAGTATCTCTCCATTCTTCTTTCTGATATCTTTCATCAAGATTTTATAGTTTTCTTCATATCAATCTTGTACCTATTTCATTAAATTTATATCTATGTATGTTTTTTGACATAACTTAAGTGATAATGCACTTTTAATTTCAAGTTCCACTTATTTATTGCTGGTATATAAGACAGCAATAGAATTTTCTTAAATATTAATCTTGTGACCTGTAACCTTACTAGGATAACTTATTACTTCTGGGAATTTTTTGTTGATTTCTTTGGGACTTTCTCATAGATGATCATGTTATTTGTGAACAAAGACAATTTTATTTCTTTATTCCTAATCTATATACCTCTATTTCCTTTTTCTGGTTTGATTGCATGAGCTAGGACTTTCACTATGATGTTGAAAAACAATGGTAAAAGGGGACATTATTGCTTCTGATCTCAGTAGGAAAACTTTTGAGTTTCTCACCATTAATTATAATGTTTGCTGTAGGCTTTTCATAGATGTTCTTTCTCAAGATGAGGAAGTTCACCCTTATTCCTAGTCTGCTGAGAGTTTTTATTATAAATGTGTGTTTCATTTTGCCAAATGCTTTTTCTGCAGCTGTTAATATGACCATGTTATTTTTTTTTCTGTACTCTGTTGATATGATTGATTAAATTAATTGTTTTTCAAATGTTCCCAGTCTTGCATACCTGAAAGAAATCCCACTTGGTCATGTTGCATAATTCATTTTATATATTGTTACATTTGATTCACTAATTTTCTGTTGAGGATTTTTTGCATCTACGTATATGACAGTTATTGGTCTGTAGTTGTCTTTCCTTGTAATGTTTTGTCTGGCTTAGGTATTAAGGTAATGTTTGCTTCATAGAATGAGTAAGAATTACCTCTGTTTCCATGTTTTGAATGAGATTGTATAAAATTGGTATTTCTTCCCAAATTGTTTAGTACAATTCAACATGTAATTTATCTGGGTCTGGTTCTTCCTGTTTTTGATATTTATTAATTTTTAATTCAATTTATTTAGTAGATATAGGCTCATTTATTTTGTGTATTTCTTCTTGTGTAAATATTGGCACATCATGTCTTTCGAGGAATTTATTCATTCATCTAGGTAACTAAATGTGTAGATGAACTGTTGTTCATAATTCTCTTTTATTATCTGTCCATGAGATCTGTAGTGATATCCCCTATTTCATTTCTGATATTAGTAATTTGTGTCTTCTCTCTATATTTCTTAGTTTGCCTACTATAGGCTTATCAATTTTATTAGGCTTTCAAATAATTAGCTTTTGGTTTTATTGATTTTTTCTGTTGATTTCCCATTTTCAATTTCATCGATTTCTGCCCTCAATTTGTATATGTCTTTTTCTTCTTACTTTGTACTCAGATTACTCTTGTGGATTTGTAAGTTGAAAACATAGGTGATTGATTTTAGATCTTTCTTCTTTTCTAATATATGTATACAATTTACTCCTAAGTACTGCATGCATTCATTGCATTCCACAAATGTTGGTAAGTTTTTAAAATTTTCATACATTCCAAAATACGTATTAATTTTACTTGAGAATTCTTCTTTAACCTATGTGTTAATTAGAAGCATTAACTAATCTTCAAGTATATGGGGGATTTTTCAGGTACCTTTCTGTTATTGATTTCTAGTTTAATGTCATTGTGATCTAAGAGCAGACATTATATGATTTCTGTTTTATAAAATTTGTTAAAAGATGATTTATGGTCCAGAATACAGTCTATCTTGTTGAATGTTCCCCTTCTCCTTGAACTAGAGCTAGAAAAGAATGTATATTCTGCTCTTGTTGGATAAAGTAGTCTATAGATGTTGGTTATATTCAGTTGATTAGTGATACTGTTGTGTTCAACTATGTCCTTATTGATCTGTTGAATCTATTTCTGCTAAGAAGGTGTTCAATTCACCAAGTGTGATATGATATTTATTTATTTATCCTTGTGCTTCTATAAGTTCTTTTCTGGTCCATTTTGACACTGTGTTGCTGGATACATACACATTAAGGATATTTATGTCTTCTTGAAGTCTACTGAATTTTTTATTATTATGTACTGCATCTCATTATTCCTAAAAACCTTTCTTATTCTGAAGACTTTTCTGTCTGAAATTAATAAATGTACTTCCACTCTCTTTTCATTAGTATTAGCATAGTATACCTCTATATCCATTCACTTTTAGTCCATATGTGTCTTTTAAAATTTTTAATGTATTTTATTATATTATTTTTATTTTTGAAACAAGAAGACAGGGTGTCCCTTTATTCAGCCTCAGCTAAGAATGTGCTCATAGAGTGACTCAAATTTTTTGTCACCCTGTGCATATCTGTGACTGATTATGAAAGTGTTGCAAGTATTGATTTTGAAATTACTAATAAATTGCAGTGAGCAGGTGAATTTGTAAATATGGAATCTGAGAATTATGAGGATCAAGTGTACTAATTAAGAATAAAGACTGTACAAACAAATCTACACTTAATTAGGCATTCAGTGTCACTATGAGAGGATTAAAACAGACAAAAAGAAACCAACATTATTATTTTTATTATGTGAGATTTAGGAGGTAATTATGTGCATTTGTTACATGGATATATTCCATCATTGTGAAGTTCGGGTTTCTAGTGTACCCATCACCCAAATAGTGAACATTGCCCCTGACAGATAATTTATCAACCCTCACCCCCATCAATCTCCCTTTTTTAGAGTCCCCAGTGTCTATTCTATTCATCTATATGTGCCCATGTAATTATTATTTAGCTCTCACTTACAAGTGAGAATATGCAGTATTTGTTGTTCTGTTTCTGAGTTATTTTATCTAGGATAATGAACTCTAGTTGCATCCATGTTGCTGTCAAAGACATGATTTTATTATTCTCATGGCTACCTGGTGTTTCATGGTGTATATGTACAACATTTACACAATCATCTATTGATGGACACTTGAGTCCATAATTTTGCTATTGTGAATACAGCTGTGATAAATATATAAATTAAGGTGTCTATTTAATATAATGATTGCTATTCCTTCAGGTAGATACCTATTAGTGAGATGGTAGTTCTATTTTTAACTTTTTGGGAAATCTTCATACTGTTTTCCATAGAGGTTGTACTAATATACAATTCCAACAACAATGTGTAAGTGTTCCTTTTTTTCCTGCATCCACATCAAAATCTGTTTTGGTTTTTTTCTTTTTTTGACTTTTTAATGTTATCCATTTTGACTGCTGTGAAATGGTACTTCACGGGGGATTTTATGCACATTTATGTGATGATTAATTTTGTTGAGCATTTTTTCATATGTCTGTTGGCCACCTGTATGTTTTCTTTTAAGAAATGTCTGTTTATGTCTTTTGCCCACTTTTATTTATTTATTTATTTTGGTTGTTTGTTTTTTCTCTTGTTTAGTTGTTTGAGTTCCTTGTAGGTTCTAGATATTAGTCCTTTGTTGAATGCATAATTTGCAAATATTTTCTCCCATTCTGTAGCTTGTCTGTTTAATGTGTTGATTATTTATTTTGCTCTGCAGAAGCTCTTTGCTTAAATTAAGTCCCGTTTGTCTATTTTAGATTTTATTTGCACTTGCCTGTGAAGTCTTAGTCACCAATGTCACAAATTCTTTCCCTAAGCCAATGTCCTAAAGAGTTTTTCCTAGGCTTGTTCCAGGATTTTATAGTATTGAGTACTACATTTAAGTCTTTAATCCGTCTTGAATTGATTTTTGTATATCATTAGAGATAGGGGTCCAGTTTTATTATTCTACATAAGGTTGTTCAGTTTTCTCAGCACCATTTGTTGAATAGGGTGTTCTTTCATCCATTGGTTACTTTCATTGACTTTGTTGAAGATCAGTTGGTTGCAAGTATGTGTATTTATTTTTGGGTTTTCTATTCTGTTCAATGGATCTATGTGTCTATTTTTGTGTCAGTATCATGATGTTTTGGCTACTCTAGCTTTGCAGTGTAATTTGAACTCAGGTAATTTGATGGCTCCAGCTTTGTTCTTTTTGATTAAAATTGCTTTAGCTATTTGGGCTCTTTTTTTGGTTTCAAATATTTTTTAATTCTGTTGAAAATATTATTTGTAATCTGATAGAAATTGCATTGAATCTATAGATTGTTTTGGGAAGTATAGTCATTTTAATGAAATTGATTTTTCTAATCCATGAGCTTAGGCTGTTTTTCCATTTGTTTATTACATCTACAATTTCTTTCATCAGTGTTTTACAAGCTTTCCTTGTAGAAATCTTTCGTGTCTTCAGTAAAATATATTAATGAGTATTTGATTTTCTGTGTATGGCTACAGTAAATGGAATTGAGTAATAATTTGGTTCTCAGTTTGGATATTACTGATGTATAGAAGTGCTACTAATTTTGTACATTAATTTTATATCTTGAAACATTGTTGAAGTCATTTATTTAACCTAGGAGTCTCTTTGGGGAACCTTTACAGTTTTGTAGGTATAAGATTATGGAATATAAAACTGAGAAATTTTGACTTCGTTTTTTCCAATTTGGTTGACTTTTATTTCTTTCTGTTGCCTGATTGCTCTGGCTTAGCCTGAGCCTCTGTACTGTGAACTTCAGAAGAGCTTTTCAGCTTTCCTCACCCCTACTTAGGTAAGACAGAATTATTGAAAGAGTCTGGAGTTGTGTATTTCTCTTTACCCATTGTTCTAAGAAATTGTTGATTTTTTAGTTTGCTTAGCTGTTTACTTGTAGATAGGGTTGAGTGAAAATTTCTAAGCTCTTTGCACTCTGGTGTAGAAAATTGAAGTTTTATATTTTTAAAATGCTATTTTTGGAGGATAGTAATCCTATCAGTATTCTCAAAGTAACCTTCCAATGTGATATTTAAGAAATTGAGGAAACATAAATAAAGAATTCATTACTTCCTTAATTAGAACGTTTTATTTCCTTTGATTGAAGTTTTATGCATGGAATTACATATTGGAGTAATCAAACAGGCCTATTTATTAATATAATTTATTCATTTTATTATAGACAGTAGTAAGATACAGACACATTAGCAAAAAGCAGCATAATGATATATATTTATCTAAAAAAATCTTTCCAGTCTTTGCCTTTGAAGATTACTCTGTGATAATTAAATCTCCCCGCCTTGGTGTTGCTATTCCTTTATGCTGAATAAGGTCATCTGCAGGAGAAACCTCTCAGGTAAAGAAGCAGACAGCAGCGGATATTTGAAGAAGATAGTTGTGAGACAAAAATAATAGACATGGAATGGGGTTAGGATTTTCAATATCATAGAAAGAACCTACAATAATCTATCACATAATATATAGATATCACATGGATGTAGTTATTTTTTCTATTGTAAATTAACTCATAAGGTAAGTGGTAAGGTGCAACATCTACATCACAGTCCATATATAACATTTAATTATTACAACATTACATTTCTAATTTTAAAAATTAAAAAAAATTATGGGTACATCATAAATGTACTTATTTATGGGGTACATGAGATATTTTGATACAGGCATGCAATGTGTAATAATCACATCAGGGTAAATGAGGTATCCGTCACCTCAACAATTCATCATTCTTTTGTGTTACAAACATTCCAGTTGTACTCTGTTGGTTATTCTTAAATGTAAAACAAATTATTGCTGACTGTAGTCACCCTATTGTGCTATCAAATACTAAGTCTTATTCATTGTATCTAACTATATTTTTGTATCCATTTAGTATCCTGACTTCCCACATTCCACTACTGTACTAGTCCCTTCTCAAGCTGCTGTAAAGAACTGTCTGAGACTGAGTAATTTATAAAGAAAAGAGGTTTAATTTACTCAGTTCCACAGGCCTGTGGAGACCTCAGGGAACTTACAATTGTGACAGAAGGGGAAGCAAACACGTCCTTCTTCACATGGTAGCAGGAAGGAGAAGTGCTGAGTAAAGTGGGGAAAGCCCCTTATAAAACCATCAAATGTCCTGAGAACTCACTCACTATCATGAGAACAGCATAAGGACAACTGCTCCCATCATTCAATTACTTCCCACTGGGTTCCTACCATGACACGTGGGGATCATGGGATTACAATTTAAGATGAGAATTGGGTGGGGACACAGAACCAAACCATATCATTCTGCCCCGACCCCTCCCAAATGTCGTGTCCTCACATTTCAAAACACAATCATGCCTTTCCACCAGTCCCCCAAAGTCTTAGTTCATTCCAGCATTAACCCAAAAGTCTAAGTCCAAAACTCTCATTTGAGACAAGGCAAGTCCTTTCTGCCTATGAGCCTGTAAGATCAAAAGCAAGTTAGTTACATCCTAGGTATAATATAGGTGCAGGCATTGGGTAAATAGACCTTTTCCAAATGGGAGAAATTGACCAAAACATAGGGACTACAGGCCCCATGCAAGTCCAAAATCCAATAGGGCAATCATTAAAACTTGAAGTTCCAAAATTATCTCTTTTGACCCTGTTTCTCACATCCAAGTCATGCTGATGCAAGAGGTGGGTTCCCATGGCCTTGGGTAGCTCTGCCCCTATTCCTTTGCAAGGTACAGTCTCCCTTCCAGTTGCTTTCATGGGATATCATTGAGTATCTGTGACTTTTCCAGGTGCACAGTGCAAGCTGTCATTGGATGTACCATTCTGGGTTCTGGAGGATGGTAGCCATTTTCTCACAGCTCTATTATGTAGTGCTCCAGTGGGGACTGTCTGTGGGGGCTCTGACCCCACATTTTCATTCTGCATTGTCACAGCAGAGGTTCTCCATGAGGGATCCACACCTGCAGCAGACTTCTGCCTGGACATCCAAGTGTTCCCATACATCCTCTGACCTAGGCGGAGGCTCCCAAACCTCAATTCTTGACTTCTGTGTACCTGCAGGCCCAATACCACACGGAAGCTTCCAAGGCTTGGGTCTTGCACACTCTGAAGCAACAGCCTGAGCTGTACCTTGGCCCCTTTTAGCCACAGCTGGAGCTGAAGCAGCTGGGATGTACAGCATCATGTCACAAGGCTGCACAGAGCAGTGGTCCCTTCATCCAGCTGAGGAAACAATTTTTGCTTCCAGGCCTGTGATGGGAGGGGCTGCCATGAAAGTCTTCTGACATGTCCTGGCGACATTTTCCACACTCTTTTGTTGATTAACATTGGGCTCCTTGTTACTTACGCAATTTTTTGCTGCCAGTATGAATTTCTCCCCAGAAAATGAGTTTTCTTTTTCTATCACATTGTGAAGTTGCAAATTTTCCAAACTTTTACACTCTGCTTCCTCTTGAATGCTTTGCACCTTAGAAATTTCTTCTGCCAGATACCCTAAATCATCTCTCTCAAGTTCAAAGTTCCACAGATCTCTAGGGCATGGGGAAATGCCACCAGTCTCTTTACTAATGCATAACAAGAGTCACCTTTGCTCCAGTTCCTCATCACTATCTGCAGCCACCTTAGCCTGGACTTCATTGTCCATATCACTATGAGTATTTTGGTCAAAGCCATTCAACAAGTCTCTAGGAAGTTTCAATCTTTCCCACATCTTCCTGGCTTCTGGGCCCTCCAAGTCTCTAGGAAGTCCCAGACTTTCCCACATTTTCTTTTCTTCTTCTGAGCCCTCTGAACTATTCCAACCTCTGCCTGTTACCCAGTCCCAAGTTGCTTCCACATTTTTGGGTATCTTTACAGCAGCATTCCCCTCTCTGTGGTACAAATTTACTGTATTAGTCTGTTATCACGCTGCTAGAAAGAACTGCCTGAGACTGGGTAATTTATAAAAGAAAGAGGCTTAATTAACTCACAGTTTTGCAGGCCTGGGGAGGCCTCAGGAAACTTACAATTATTGCGAAAGGGGAAGCAAACACATCCTTGTTCACATGATGGCAAGAAGGAGAAGTGTTGAGCAAAGAGGGGAAAGCCCCTTTTGAAAGCATCAGATCCCATGAGAACTCACTCACTATGATGAGAACAGCAAAGGGGTGACCATCCACATGATTCAATTACTTCCCACTGGGTCCCTGTCACAACATAGGAGGATCATGGTATTACAATTCAAGATGATATTTGGGTGGGAACACAGAGCAAACCATATCAACTACCTTTCCTAGCCAGTGCTAACCATGAATCTTCTCTTTATCTTCATGAATTCATTTGTATTAATTTTCAGCTCCCACAAATAAGTGAGAACATGCAGAGTCTGTCTTTCTGTGCCTGGTTTACTTCACTCAGTATAGTGTACTCTTGTTCCATCCATGTTGTTCCAAATGAGAGAATCTCATTCGTTTTCATGGCTGTATAGTACTTCATTGTGTATATGCATCACATTTTCTTTATTAATTCATTTGCTGATGGATAATTAAGTTGCTTCCAAATATTGGATGCTGTTAATAGTGCTGAAATAAACATAGGAGTGCAGATATCTCTTGAATATACTAATTTCCTTTCTTTGAAATAAATACCTATCAGTGCTATTGCTGTATCATATGGTAGTTCTATTTTCAGTTGTTTAAGGAACCTCCATACTCTAATCCATAGTGGCTGTACTAAGTTACATTCCCATCAACAATTTACAAGAATTCCCCTTTCTCCACATCTTTGCCAGCCCTCCTTATCATCTGACTTTTAGATAAAAGGTATTTTAACTAGGATGAAATGATATCTAATTACAGATTTTTAATTTGTTTTTAAGTTTTGTATATTCAGATCTTTTGATAGGTGTATACGTTTATGGAATACATGAGATGTTTTGATACAGGAATGCAATGTGACATAATCACATCATGGAGAATTATTGTCGTTTTGATATGCACTTCTCTGATAATCAGAGATTTTGAGCACCTTTTCATATACCTGTGTGACATTTCTATGTCATGTTTTGAGACATGTCTATTCAGATCTTTTGCCCTTTTTAAATGGGATTATTAGATTCTTTTCTACAGAGTTGTGTGAACTCCGTATATATTCTGGTTATAAATTCCTTGTCATATGGGCCGTTTGAAAATATTTTCTCCCATTATGTCTGTTGTTTTTTCACTTTGTTGATTGTTTTCTTTGTTGTACAGAAACTTCTTAACTTAATGTAATTCAATTTGTCTGTTTTTGCTTTGGTTGCATGTTCTTTGGAAGTATTACTCCAAAAATTTTGCCCTTTACAATGTCCTGGAAAGTGTTCCCACTGTTTCCTTTTAGTTGTTTCATAATTTGAGGTACTAGATTTAAGTCTTCAATCCATTTTTATTTGATTTTTGTGTATTTTGAGAGAGAGGGAGGTCTAGGTGTTTAAAGTATGTACTTTAGGTTCAGAGGGTACATGAAAAGTTTTGTTCCATGGGTGAATTGTGTGTCATTGAGGCTCGGCATATCAATGATTTTACTGCCAAGGTCATGAGCAAATACCAATAGGTAGCCTTCCAAACCATGCTCCCCTCCCCACGTTTCCCCTCAAGAAGTTCCCAGAGGCTATTGTTTCCTTTTTCCTGTTCATGTGTATTCAATATTTAGCTCCCACTTACAAGTGAGAAAATGCAATATTGATGTCTGTTCCTGTATTAGCTCGCTTAGAATAATGGTTCCAGCTGCATCTGTGTTGCTGTAAATGGCATAATTTTATTCTTTTATATGGCTGTGTAGTATTTGACGGTGTATATATACCACATTTTCTATATCCATTCCACCGTTGATGGGTATCTTGGTTGATTACATGTTTTTAGTCTTATGAATAGTACTGTGATGAACATATAACTGCATATGTCTTTTTGGTAGAGTGAATTATTTTTCTTTCCCTATACACCCAATAGTGGGACTGCTGAACCAAATGATATTTCTGTTTTAAGTTCTGTGAGACATCTCCACACTGCTTTCCACAGTAGCTAAACATTAATGGATGTTGAATTTTGTCAAAGGCTTTTTTGGCATCTATTGAGATGATCATGTGGGTTTTGTTGTTAATTCTGTTTTTGTAGTGAATCACACTTACTGGTTTATGTACATGTAAGCAACCTTGCATCCCAGCAAAAAAGCCTACTTGATTATGGTGAAATAGCTGTTTGATGTACTGCTGGATTTGGTTTGCTTGTATTTCATTGAGGATTTTTGCATTTATGTTCATTAGGGATATTGTTCTGAAGCATGTGTGTGTCGCATGCGTGCGTGCACCCGTGTGCATGCACGGGTATGTCTGCTGCAGAACTTTGGTCATATAATGAGTTAGGGAGGAGTCCCTTCTCTTCCATTTTTTGTACTAGTTTTAGAAGAATTGGCACCTACACTTTACATTTCTGCTAAAATTTGGCTGTGAATCCATTTGGTCCAGGGCTTGTTTTGGTTGGATGCATTCTATAACTGATTCAATTTTGGAACTTGTTATTTGTCTATTCAGGAATTTAAGTTTTTCCTGGTTGAATACTGGGAGACTTTGTGTTTTCATAAATTTATTCATTTTTTCTATGCTTTCTAGTTTGTGTACATAGAGGTTTTCACAGTAGTCCCTGAGGATGTTCTGTATTTCTGTGGGGTCAATTGTAATGTCAACTTTGTCATTTCTGATTATGTTTATTTGGATCTTCTATATTTTTTTCTTTATTAATCTAGCTAGCAGTCTATCAATCTTGTTTAATCTGTTGAAGAACCAACTTTTAGTTTCATTGATTTTCTTCTGATGTGAATTTTCATATCTCAGTTTTGTCCAACTCAGCTCAGATTTTTATTTTTCCTTTTCTTCTGCTAGCTTGGGATTTTATTTGCTCTTGCTTATCTTGTTACACTAGGTGCAACAATAGATTGTTAGTTTGAGATCTTTTTAACTTCTTTGATGTAGGCAATCAGCACTACAAACTTTCCTCTTAACACTGTTTTAACTGTGTCTCAAATATTCTGGTATGTTGTGATTCTTTTTTATTAGTTTAAAATACTTTTATTATTTTTAATAAATTGTTGTTTGAATAAAAGTCATTCAATGAGGAGGATGTTTAGCTTCCATGTAATTGTATGGTGTTGACATTTTCAGTAGTGGTTTTCATTTTTATCGAATTATGTTCCCAAAGTGTGATTATTGTAATCTTGTACTTTGTATAGGAAGACAAAAAACAAAACTATGAAAAATAATAACTGGCTGGGTATGATGGTTCATACTTGTAATCTAGCACTTTGGGAGGTTGAGGTGGGTGAATCACTTGAGCCCAGGAGTTCAAGACCAGCCTGTGCAATATGGTGAAACCCCGTGTCTACTAAAACTACAAAAATTGGCCTGGCATAGTGGCACACGCCTGTAGTCTCAGCTACTCAGGATGCTGAAGTGGTAGGACCATGTGAACCTAGGAAGTTGAGGCTACAGTGAACCCTGATGGCATCACTGTGCTCTAACCTGTGCCATGAGACCCTATCTCAATAATAATAATGTTAACAACTACAGAAACTTTTAAAATCATAGTACAATAAAATAAATAGAAACAATAAAATGTTAAAAAGCAGAGGAGATGATGTTAAAGTTTAGACTATTTATTCGCTTCCTCTTTGCTTGTTTGTTTCCGCAGAGTGGACAGCTGTTTAAAATAATGGGTTATAATATAGTATTTGTAAGCCTCATGGTAATCTCAAACCAAAAGCATATAACACATACACAAAATATATAAAGCAAAATATTAAAACATATTGGTAGAGAAAATCAGTTTTTAAAAAGAAAAACAAGAAGGAAGGAATGCCACAAAACAAGGAGTAAACAAATAACAAAATGGTAGGAGTAAGTCCTTACTTATCAATAATAATATAGACTGTAAATGAACTCAACTCTGCAACAAAGAGACACAGACTGGCTGAATGGATGAAAAAACAAGACACAGTAATATGTTGCCTACAAGAACCATATATGACATATAAAGACCTACATAGACTTAAAATAAAAGAATGACAAAGATATTATGCAAAAATAAACCAAAAGCAAGCAGGAGTAGCTATACTTATACAAAATCCATGTCCAGAAAAAAACTGTAAAAAGATACAAGGAAGGTCATTATATAATGATAAAGGAATCAATTTAGCAAGAGGATGTAATATGATAAATATAAATGCACCCAACAGTGCAACAAGCAAATACATAAAGCAAATATTATCAGAGCTAAAGAGAGAGAGAGTGATACCCTAGGAGAATAAGACTTGGAGGTTTCAACCACTGTTTTCAGCATTGGACAGATTATCCAGAAAAAAAATCGACAAAGAAACAGACTTAATCTACACTCTAGACCAACTAAATCTAATAGATACTTAAAGAACATTTCATCCATTGGCTGCAGAATACACATTCTTCTCCTCAGCAAATAAATCACTCTCAAGGGTAGATCATATGTTATTACATAAAACATGTGTTAAAATTGTTTAAAAATTGAAATTATATCAAGTATCTTCTCTGCCCACAATGAAATAAACTAAGAAATGAATAGCAGCTGGAACTTTCAAAAGTATAAAATACATAGAATTATTAACAATATGCTCCTGAATGACAACTGGGTCAATGAAGAAATTAATAATGATGTTAAAATTTTTCTGAAACAAATGAATATGGAAACACAATGTACAAAAACCTATAGGATACAACAAAAGCAGTACTAAGAGGAAGTTGATAGCAATAAGCTCTCCCATGCATAAGCACAAAGTTTCTTTCTCCATGCCATGTGGCACTAATAAGGGATGGAAGAGTGGTGGTGTATGCAAGCTGCGACTGTCTTTTCTACCCTCTTTATTGCCTCTTTTCTTGATATGATGTTAAAATAAGGTACCATGATCACTTACCTGATTTTTGGTTATTATGACATTCTCCATATTGTTTTCCATAGAGATTGTACTAACTGACATTCCCACAAGCCATGTATAAGTGTTCACTTTTCATCACATTCACACAGCATCTATTGTGTCATCAGTTTGACTTCCTCTTTTCCAATCTGAATGGTCTTTATTTTCTTATCATGCAAGATTGCTCTGGATAGGTCATTCAATATTGTGTTGAATGTAAGTTGTGAAAGTTGGCATCTCTGTCTTGTTCCAGTATGTGTGGGGATGCTTTTAACTTTTCCCTATTTAGTAGGATGTTGCCTGTATGTTTGTCATATATGGCTTTTATTATTTTGAGATGTTTTCCTTCTATACCTAGTTTGTTGAGAGTTTTATCATATACTCATGATGAATTTTATCTAATGCTATTTCTACATCTATTGAGATGATATATACATATATATATATATATTTCTTTTTTTTTTGCTTTGAATTCTCTTTATGTAACGAATCACATTTATTGACTTGCATATGTTGAACCACCCCTGCATTCTTGGGATAAAACCCATGTGATCATGGTGAATTTTTTGTTTTAATTTATTTTTCTGTGCTGATGGATTAAGTTTCCTAGTATCTTTTTGGGACTTTTTCACCTTTATTTATCTGGGATATTAGTCTGTAGTTTTCGTTTTTATTATGCTATTTCTGAGATTTGGTATCAGGGTGAGACTGGCTTCATAGAATGAGATAGGGAGAATTTCTTCTTTCTCAATCTTTTGAAATTGTTCCAGTATAATTGATACCAGTTTCTATTTGAATGTCTGGTAGAATTTGTCTGTGAATCTGTATGGCCCCATGTTTTTCTTTTTTTAATTATTGATTCCATCTCACTGTTTGCTATAATTTCTATTACTTCCTGATTCAAGCTATGGAGTTCTATGCTTCCAGGAATTTATTCATTTCCTCCACATTTTCTAGATTGTTTGCTTAGAGGTGTTCGCAGTGGTTTCAAATGATCTTTTGTATTTTAATGGTGGAAGTTGTAATTTGCCCATTTTCATTTCTAATCAATCTTTCTTGGATCTTCTGTCTTCATTTTTTGGTTAATCTCGCTAGTGGCCTGTCAATTTGTTAATCTTTTCAAAGAGCCAGCATTTTGTTGCATTGGTCTTTTGTGCTGTGAGTTTGCAATTTCATTTAGTTATGCTCTGATCTTTGTTATTTCTTTTCTTTTCTTTTCTTTTTTCTTTTCTTTTCTTTGCTTCTTTCTTTCTTTCTTTCTTTCTTTCTTTCTTTCTTTCTTTCTTTCTTTCTTTCTATCTTTCTTTTTCTTCTTTTTTCTACCTTTGGGTTTGTTTGTTCTCAAATTTTTTTTTTTTTTTTTTTTGAGACAGAGTATTGCTCTATTGCCCAAGCTGGAATGAAATAGTATGATCTCGGCTCACTGCAACCTCTGCCTCATGGGGTTCAAGTGATTCTCCTGCCTCAGCCTCCCAGCAGCTGTGATTACAGGCATGCACCACCATGCCTGGCTAATTTTTGTATTTTTAGTAGAGACAGGGTTTTGCCATACTGGCCAGACTTGTCTCAAACTTGGCCTCAATTGATATACCTGCCAAGGCTTCCCAAAGTACTAGGATTACAGGTATGAGCCACCATGCCCAGCCTCTGATTGTTTAATTTCCATTTATTTGTACAGTTTTGAGGGTTACTTTTGAAATTGATTTCTAGTTTTATTCCACTATAGTCTCAGAATATACTTGATATTTTTCAGTTTTTAAAAATTTATTATGACTTATTTTATGAACTATCATTTGGTCTGTCTCATAGAATTCTCTGTGTAATAATGAGAAGCCAGGTTCATTTTTGTTAGATTCATTTGTTTCCAGAGTGCAATTTAAGTTCAGTGTTTCTTTGTTGACTTTCTGCCTCAGTGATCTGTCTGATGGTGTCAGAGAAGTGTTTAAGTCCTCCGCTGTTATTATTTTGCCGTCTATCTCTTTTTTAGGTCTATCAGTAATTGCTTTATGAACCTAGGAGCTCCGAATATATATTAAGTACATTTATATTTAGGATTGTTATATATTTTTGCTGAATTGATTCTTTTATCAATATGTAATGACTCTTTTTTGCCTTTTTAAGAGTTGTTGCTTTAAAGTCTGTTATATCTGATTTAAACATAGATATTCCTGCTTGTTTTTGTTTTCCATTTGCATGAAATATTATTTTCATCCCTTTACCTTGAGTCTATAAGAATCTTTGTGTTAGGTGTGTCTCCTGAAGACAGCAGATAGTTGTTTGTTTTATTTGTATTTTTTTATCCATTCTGCCAATCTGTATCTTTAAAGGGGAGCATTTAGACCATTTACATTCAACATTAATACTGAGATGTGAGGTACTATTCTAGTCATCATGTTAATTTTTACCAAGTGACTTTGTTTTATTCATTGTGTTATTGTTCTATTATGCCTATGATTTTTATGCTTGCAGGAGCTTATATTCTAGTGTGTATTGCTTTTGCTTTAAGTTTTAGAACTCCTTTTAGCATTTCTTATAGGACTGGTCTAATATTGACAAATTAACTTAGCATTTGCTTGTCTGAAAAAAAACTATTTCTCCTGCAATCATGAAACAGTTTTACTGGATACAAAATTCCTGGCTGTCAGTTTTTGTGTCTAAGGAGACTAAAGATTGGCTCCCAGTCTCTTCTGGCTTCTAAAACTTCTGCTGAGAAGTCTTCTGTTTGTCTTATAGGTTTTTATTTACAGGTTAACTGACGCTTTTGCCTCAATGCTCATAGAATTATCTCCTTTATGTTGACTAGATAGCATGACTGTATGCCTTGGTGATGTCTTTTTTGCAATGAATCTCCCATGATTTATTTGAGTTTCTTGTATTTGGATGTCTAAGTCTAGCAAGGCAAGGGAAATTTTCCTCAGTTATTCCCTCAAGTAGGTTCTTCAAAATTTTGAATTTCTTGTTTCTCCCTCAGGAACATCTATGATTCTTAACTTTGTCTGTTTTACATAATTTTATATTTCTAGGAGACTTTGTTCATTTATTTTAATTTTTTCTTAAATTTAGTCTGATTGAGTTAATTCAAAAGCCTTGTTTTCAACTCTAATTTTTTTTCTTCTACTTAGTGTAGCCTATTACTACAAATTTCTACTGCATTTTGCAGTATTCCAAATGTGTCTTTTTATTTCCATAAATTTTGATTGGATTTTCTCTAAAATTTCTATATCTTCAGAAAATTTTTCATTTATATCCTGAATTGTTTTTAAATTTTTAACTTTTTAAATGTTGTTGGTTTCCACCTTTCTCTTGTGTCTCTTTGAGTAATATAATAAAATTTTGAATTCCTTTTCTGATATTCAAAAAATTCATCTTGGTTTGTGTCCACTGCCGGAGTTAGTGTGATCTTTTGGGGTTTTATAAAACTCTGTTTTTTCATATTACCAGAATTATTTTTCTGGTTTCTTCTCATTTGGATTCAATGTTTTTCTAATTATTTTTGAATTTATTTTTGATCTGACTGGTTTTCTTTTCTCCTAGAGAATGTGACTTTAATATTTACAGTTTATTGTCACTTAGCTTCGGCTCTAGTTGATTTCAGAGATAGATTTTGTGTGTGTTCCTTGGTTCTGGAGAATCTTTGAGCAATGGCTTTCTCAGATGGTAGTTATGGTAGCAGTGTGCTGGGTGTGTGAGCATGTTCATTCTCCTTTGGAGCTGTAATGGAAGAAGTTCTCATGAAGCTTATCTCATTATCAAGTGGAGTGTACGTAAAAAAAATCCCCATATTTCATTCATGGGATTAAACAGTTCAGCTTCAGGAAAGTAGGAAGTGCCCATGGGTAAAACCTCACTATGGCTAAAGCAGGTGCATAAATGCAAAATCTGAATGGTGGACCAATGTCCCAGTTTTGACAGAGGAAACTGAGGAAACTCAGTAAAATGAACAGAAGATTTTTTTTTTTTTTTTTTTTTTTTTTTGAGACAGAGTCTCGTTCTATCGCCCAGGCTGGAGTGCAGTGGCGCGATCTGGGCTCACTGAAAGCTCTGCCTCCCGGGTTCACGCCATTCTCCTGCCTCAGCCTCCCGAGTAGCTGGGACTATAGGCGCCCACCACCTCGCCCGGCTAGTTTTTTTGTATTTTTTTTTAGTAGAGACGGGGTTTCACCGTGTTAGCCAGGATGGTCTCTATCTCCTGACCTCGTGATTCGCCCGTCTCGGCCTCCCAAAGTGCTGGGATTACAGGCTTGAGCCACCGCGCCCAGCCCAGAAGACTTTTTAGAGGGAAGGGAGGGAGCTGCGACAGCCTCTCTTCCAGGCCTGCTGGACAGCAATCCGCCTTCCAGTCACTTTCTTTACCCAGTGTTTCAGTTGTGATTTTATCCATGTAGAGAGGGATTTTGACTCTACTTATTGTGCAAGCGTGAACCTGGAGTGCACTCTTCCTGTGGGAATGCAGTCACCATGAAATGTTCCAGAAAGGCTGTGGGCAGATGCACCCATGCTTAGCTCCCATCTGAGAAGCCCCAACTATGTCTGTAGTACTGGGTGAGCGGGAAAATTAGTAACCTTCTCCAAGACCCTTCATGAGCACCAAGGCTCTGGTGTACCCCAGCTCCTCTGGGTGTAGCTACCCAGTGGAGCTGCCACACTGCAGGCTGGTTTGGGAGAATTCTGCAAGGGATCTAGTTATTTAACCTGTCCTCTAGTCTCCTAGAATGGGTACCAGCAGCAGTTCTGTTGAGGCTGGGAGGGGAGTGATGCAGACTCTGTGAGATTTCCTTGGTTATAAATAGCCTTACTGTGTTGGCTTTCTTAAATGCCAGCTTCAGTAATAATGTACTGGGCACATGGCCAAACTCAAGACCTCCTGGTTATCCAGTATGATGCAGCCATTCTGATAGCTGAGGTCTTGACAAACTTTTCTCACTCTTGAGTGCTGTGTTACTGTGCCCACAGTTGTAATGGGCCGTGCTGTTTGGCCTTCAGCCAGGAGGTGGTGCAGAGGAGTTCCAGCTGCAATGGCAGTGTTGGGATCTGTGTTTGCCTTACAAGGGAAGGACTCCAGTGTTTTAGGCAATGGCTGGAAGCCACGGAGTTCCCAAAAGTCTTTGACCATTGTGTTATGCTACTAGAGTGTGGGGAGGGAAAAAAGCCAAGTTGGGGCTGAGTCAGGCAAGTCCACATTCTGGTTCCCTATGTTTGGGTACAAACAGCAGCCCCCATAAGAATCAGATGGAAGTTCCCTGGCCACTGGAGTAATGTTCTAGGGTAGAATGCAGCTGTCTCTGCTCCACAAAAGAATCCACACAGGGAGCAGAGAGTAGCAGGTGGCAGTAAGACCCATTCAACTTCCATGCACATATTAAGGCAGGTTCCACATCCACATTATTTTGCTGGCAGCAGCTAGCTGGGAAACAGGAAGCCTTCGCTTAGAACTCAAAACTGTCTCAGGTCATAAAACCTTCTCCACCAAGTCTGAAACAATGTGTTTCAGGTCATGCCCCTCCCAGTCCAACCAGGAAGCAAGGGCACTCAGCTTCTGCTCCTGTAGCTATAGAACATTTCCCATTTGTCCCTTGGTTCTGGCCAAGGGGATTTATCCCCACTCAAGAATATATCACAAAATTCAACTGAGAACTTCTTTCAACCTGTGACCACTGCCTGATTTAGCTGGCAGACTTCCACAGGCTCCCCTATGAGGTAAGATCAGGAGTGGCTTTTCTCCATCACCACTGGAATCTTGGAGTACATGCAAAGCATGTCCTGATGCTGCTCCATATACTTCACACTGCTCAGTGAATCAGCTCTAGTACTGGGTAGGATTAAAGCATTACCCCATGGCCTGGGTTAGCTGGCCTCCCTGCGAGATCGTGTGTCATGGAGGGAGTCTCCCTTTGACACTCTGGAAACTCATAGTTTTCTGCATGGTTCATGGTGTATGCTCCCGCCTGCTGCTTTTTGCAAAGGATCTGTGGTTTCTTTCATTTTTTCTGTTAAGTTCTTGTGTTGCTTCTTGAAAAAAAGTTCACAACATATATCTCCACACACCATTTTGTCTTCCCAAGTGGGAGAGGCATGCTAATAATGTCTCCAATCCATTGGAGACATGTGAATGTCCAACAGCTATGTATCAAGATTATTGGCTAGGATAAACCTTGGTAATGCATTGAAGTGGAATTTTTTTAAAAACACATTTATTGTGAACTATAACACATATAAGGAAAACTATATAAAATATTTGTAGAGTTTAGCAGTTGATTATAAAGTGAACATCCAGTAACCATAACTAAGTTCAGGAAATAGAGCATCTTTTTTATCACAAACTTTTTATCTCCCTTAAGGATAAATAGACTTCTGTTTCTTGGTGAAAATTGCTTCTTTACATTCTTTACAGTTTTGCTACTGATTCACACATCCTTAAACACTATTCTTACAATTCCCTGTGTTAAGATAAAACTTTCAACAAGTTAAATTAAGCAGAACTTAATTGAGCAAAGAATAATTCATGAATTGGGCATCACTGTGAACCAGGAGAGGTTCAGAGAACGCCCAACAATATGGGCAGGCAGTATTTACAGACATAAAAAGGAGGTTACATACAGAAACAAATTGATTGATTACAACTTGGCATTTGCCTTATTTGAGCACAATGTAAGGAGGTCTTTGACTTTTATGTACATGATGTGATCAGTTGGTAGCCTGTGATTGGCTGAAGCTTGGCTGTTATGATTGGCTGAGACTCAGCTACTCCTTACTGGAATATATCCTTCAATTCGGATGCAGTTTGTTTATATACTAAGTTAGGTTGCAGTCTGCTATGTAGGAGCTCAAAGTACCTAGGGAATCTTGGACCAAAATTAGTCTACTTTAATACATGTTTTTGGCAAGTGTTGTAAACTTTTGACACATTTGACAAGCCTCCCAAAGTCCAATTTCAACTACAAAATTAAGTCTTTTGTTTTTTAAATCGTTAACTTCAGAATGTTACAGAGGGCATCTGCAATATCAAATAGAGAGATGAAAAGCATTATTTGATGTGTTAAATTACTTGGAAAGCATTGTCAAATAAGAAATGATGTTCAACTTTCTTTGGGATGTATTGTATTGAATATGCTATTAATATGTGTTCCAAAATTGTATGTGATTCCTGAAATTATGATATCTGGGTACATGTTATCAGTTGTAATTATGGTTATTATGTTAAATTTTTGCAGGCCACAAAGTTACAAAATTTTCTTGGCATTTGTGTCTTTATGCTTAAGTTCTTTCCACAATTAGTTGCTTAATTCTGATGCATTTTTTGAAAACATCACAAACAAGTAAAATCTTAGAATATTGTGTTTTCAGGGAGGTTCATGAAAGGATGGAAAGAACCCTGACAAGTGCTCTTGAATACAAGGTTCTGATAACTTTAGGATTATATCATTTGGACTGAGTAATAATTCCCCTAACTCCAGTAAAAAGACTGACTGGTTGATAATACTGCTAACCCCAGGAGAACAAAAATTAATTGAATACCAAGTAAATACTTTGCTAGATTTTTATGCTAAGTTTACCAGTACCGAAAGTGTTTAGACATTCAGTTTTAATAAACTTCATGATCCAAGTTAAATTATCTATGATAACCCATCTGATAAACAGTGTGCACCTACATTGGAGAAGCAAAATTTGTATTTAAGATGTAAGTTCAATATTAAGTGTGGACTCATAGAGAAACTGGATGACTCTGTGTGGTCTTTCTTGAGTCCTTAAAGCTTTCGTTATTAAAAGCTCTGCATTCCACGACTCATTATGAAAGAAATAAGATGATTCAAATTAAATATATATATATTTTTAAAAGTTGCTATATATATGTGTGTGTGTGTGCATATATATATACACATATATATACACACGTGTGTGTGTGTCTCTGTGTGTGTGTGTGTGTATATATATATATATATATATAGAGAGAGAGAGAGAGAGAGAGAGAGAGAGAGAGAGACTTCTAAATTGCTAAAGTGGTTTTTGACCTTTGGTTTGTCAAACCCATAATCCTGGGAAAACAATCAAACTTCAGGTACAGCTCTGATAGCTGATGGGCCATCAAAGCATTTATAGAGGGATTTCTTACCATTGTCATTTTCAATCCATGTTTTATGTTTATATAAAAGCTTTCCCTCTTATAATGATAGCTGAAACATTATTAGGAAACATGTTTTCCTCATGGGATGTCCTTGAAAAAATCTCTAGTGATATAAGTACTTGTTTCACTAGAAAAATTATAAAACAGTTAAATAAGGTATTGCAGATATGATAGCATTAAGCAAAGCTAACTGAATTGACTAGATTACCTTCATCAAAGGTATTGTAGATTAATGACAGATTCACTTCCTGTGGAAAAATAAGTTGATATCTTGTAAAATAGTCGCTGGAAGCCCTATGTACCTAATAGTAGAAACTTACGTATCTTCTGCTTCTAAGCTCTGATGTGACTAAATGCCACCAGGCTTTAATGCAATGTGCTAAAATGTATTTTCACCAGGTAAAGAAAACTTTTCATGTTCCACATTTGAACCATTCACAATCTAGAACCTGCATATTGGGTTTTCTGAGAATGACATCAGAGAAAGACGGACCTTGCCACCCACACTGCCACCAAATTTCAGGACCTTGAAACTTGGGGTTGGAATCTCACAACTCATAAGGACCCTTCTCTGTATGTTGATTGGAGACCTTAAGGTAAAGGAACCCAGGGAAATTTCTCCCCAGAAGCAGATGGCATCCCAGACATGGACTGGTTTTATCATCAGATTGCAGATCAATACTTCTCTGCTATCAGGAAACTCTTATTTCTCATTATTTTCCCTTGCTTATGCCTCAATGAACAATAGAACTGAAAATGAGGTCCCTTTTGTTCATTCTTAAGGTATACTTTTATTTGTGCAAGATTTTTTAGCCAGTCTTATACATGGACAACCATATGCCTTGATAGCTAAAATATGAAGGGCCAATGTGGATGAGAAATGGTACCTTTGTGGCTTCATAATCAGTCAGAAATATAACATTGGTCTACTCCTGTTAACCTACATCATAGATTAAAGAGAACATTGTCAGAAGGCTTTCAGTCTTCTGGATGGGCATCATGTGTTAGGCCTCCTTTTTCATGGTTTTGAGTAAATGAAACAATGTTTAGAAATGTATCCCTCATAATAAGTTGTATAGCAGATTATACTGTAAAGGCTATGATCACACAACACATTTTAAATTCTGTTGCTAAACTTGTGCTAAATAATATAATTGCTCTAGTTTACTTGCTGGCTAAACAGAGAAGTGGCTGTGTAGTTTTTAATAGTTCTAGTTGCACATGGAGGAATACATCAAGTATTTTAGAGGTTCAGTTATAGGGGATCCATGAACAGGATGCTTGATTAAAAGAAGTGTATTCTATATAGCTCATTCTTTGATGTATTTGATTTTAGTTGATTTGGTTCATGGAGATTCTGGCTAGTGTACATGCTCCAAACTCTTGGTATTATCTTCCTGATAGTCATAACAGTAGTTTCCCTGGTGTGCTTTATTCTTGCAAAAGCTTTAAACACTTGCATGCAGCCATCTCTAGAATGTCAAGGCCTCTCTTTGACTGTACTGACATAAACTCAAAAGAAGAGATGTGACCATGAGGACACCATAACTCATCAGTGACGTGCTGAGGCCAGGAACCCAAAATGATAGTAACTGAGTGATGCTAAGGCTCTATGTTTTGGTTACACTCTCATCTAAATGAGAACCTTACCAAAAGTGAAGAATTTTTAAAGAAACTTATGGGAAGCCATTGTTTTGGACTGAGCTCATGTACTAGGCCCCAGCAGACTAAACCAAACAAAAATGGAGTCATCTATGCTAAATGTGACATAATCAAATGAAAACTTTAGCAAAACAGATAGATCCTAAAACAGACTGGGTTTTATGTTTCTCCTGTGAATCAGAGATTACAGCACAAAAGTTCACCTCTTCTCTAAACATTTAAAAACTAATCACATAAAGTCCTTGTCCCTACCTTACAAAACCTACTGTTTTGCTATTTCCCAGTGGGATTTGAGAACAAATAAGTGCTTTTACAATGGTGACAGTGACATCAGTGCTTAAAGTTTTGGTCTATCAAAACTGAGAGGATGATAAAAAGGGGGGAATAGTTAAAGTAAGTTTAGCCTAAAGCTGCCTCACATATTGTATTAATAAATTCTGCCTAAAGTTTTATCCATACTTATCAAACTGTAACCTAAGTGGACATGTAAACTGATGGTAACCTACTATTGTGCCCATCACCGAGTAGCAGCCAATCAAAGACCGTCAACTGTTCAAACCAATTTCAAATAAGCCAAATGCTGAGCTCTACTCAATCTGACTGTTTCTGCACCCCACTTCCATTTTCTGTACATCACTTTCTTTTTCTGTCCATAAATCTTCTTCTACCACGTGACTGCACTCTGAGACTACTCTGGCTTGGGATGCTGCCTGATATGCGAATCATTCTTTGCTCAGTTAAACTCTGTTAAATTTTTTAAAAAGACATGTTTTGGGGCTTTTTATATACTTTTGAATATATGTGTTCTCTTGAGCCTAGCCTCTTTTGCATAATATCATGTTTGTAAAATTTATTTCTGTTGTTGTGTATAGTTGTGTTTCCTTCATTTTTATTGCTTCATAGCCTGATGTTTATATGAATATACTATAATTCTACTATTATACACTTTTTGATGGCTGTGTGGGTTTTTTTCTGTTGGGACTGTTATGAATGGTACTGCATATATTTTCTCACATAAAAGGGGTAGTGGAATTGCTGGGTGGTAGGATATGATTTCCTTCAATTTTATTAGATAATTTCCAAATTATTCTCCAAAGTGATTTTACAAGCTTATACTCTCACCAGGAGAATATGAAGTTCCCTATCTTAAAGTGATTGCTTTCAATATTTTACCATTAAGAATGATACTTTATAGTTTTTTAGATGATTCTTACTGGATTAAATGAATTCACCTTGTTAATAGCACTCTACATGTTTTTAATTGAGAGTAGATGAGAACATTAAAAGAACCAGTTAGTAAATTTAGACTTTTGAAACTTCATCATGCTAGTGGTGTTAATCACTCTGAGTTGTTAATTTGTATTTTCTTGATCATGAGTATGGTCGAGCACTTCTTCATATAGTTATTGTCCATTTTGATTTTCTTCTTGTGAAGTTTCATTCAAGTCGATTGTTCATTTTAAAAAAATTGGTATTGTTACCTGTTTTTTAAAATTTATATAGGTTTATTTTATATTCTTGTTGGTTATATGTACAGTAAATATCTATGCTCACTTTGTGACTTATATGTTAATGTTCTTTATTTTTTTGATGAATAGAAGTTTTAAATGTAACTTATTTTAATTTATCAAACATTCTATATTGTCATAAAAATCTCCAACTTTGTCTCTAAATGGCTTTGTTGTTTTCTCTTACAAATGTTGGTGCTTAATGCACCTGGAATTGATGTTTGCGTGTGGTGTATGGTATCCAATTATTTTTTACACTTTCATATTGTTCTATTGCCCTTTATTTAATTTTAAAAAGCCTTCTTGTTACATCTTTTCATCACCACAACCTCTGTTCATAAATCAAGTTTCCATATATAAGTGTGTGAAAGTAACATTCTGTGCTTTCTTTTCTGTTCTATTGAGCTATAGTGCCCAATAATTAATTCACCATATTAATTACTACAGCTTTATAGCTTTATATAATCTTGGATAATAAGTTTATATGGTTATTGATATTTGGCAGAGCTTTTTCTACCATCATGTTCTTTTGCAACATTATTCTGGTTACACATGGTCCTTTGAATTTTCATATAAATTTTGGAGTCAACTTATCAAGTTGTACACAAGAAAAATAGTTGGAAATTTTACTGATATGAAATTTAATCTATAAATCAATTTTTGATAGCTGACCTTTACAATTCATGTCTTTAATTTATGAACACTGTAGTTCTCTCATTTATTTTGGTCTCCTTTAAATAACTAACAATAAAGTTTTAAATTTTTTTCTAAGTTTCTGTTGTGTTTTTTTTTTTCTAGTTATTTGATATTTTGGGATCGTATAAAATATTTAAAAAATTATAATTTTTTAAGAAAGACAAATTACATTGTCCTTGTATTTAGCACATATTAGAAAACCGATTTTCATCCTGAGTTTATTTGCAGATTCATTTTTATTTTCAACTTATAAAATCATATATTCTGTGGATAATGACAGTTTTATTTCTTTCTGACCATTTTACCTCTTATTTGTTTGTACAAATATTCATTTATCCATTTATTTATGACTTACTGAACTACCTAAGACATATGGTACACTGTTTTTATTCATTTATTTATTTTAGACGGAGTCTCTCTCTGTCACCCAGACTGGAGTGCAGTGGCGTGTTCTCGACTCACTGCAACATCCGCCTCCCGGGTTCCAGCGATTCTCCTGCCTCAGCCTCCCAAGTGTCCGGGACTACAGGCACATGCCACCATGCCTGGCTAATTTTTTTGTATTTTTACTAAAGATGAAGTTTCACCGTGTTGGCCAGGATGGTCTCGATCTCCTGACCTTATGATCCGCCCTCCTCAGCCTCCAAAAGTGCTGGGATTACAGGCATGAGCCACCGCGCCCCGCCCCGGTACACTGTTAAATAGAAATGGTGATAGCAACATTCTTCTCCCACTCCTGTGCTGAGAAAGTTGACTTCAGGATATATAAAACAAGGCCAACTTAAAAATCATTTTTTATGTTGACCTGGAATGCAATGAATTCCAAACTACTTAAGTTAATGAAACAGTCTATGTTTGAAATCACCAAATGTATGACTTCCTTCATTCTTTTTGAACTCTTTGCTAACTCAGAAGTGCTTTGACTATTAACTTTTTTTATCTTTACTGCTTTTAATTAGCCTTTCTCAGTTATACTTGCATATGTCAAATTTTTTAATTTTTAGATAATACTGAAATTTATGAAAAAAATTTGGGCTTTTTTTACATGTCTGCATTTTTATAGAGTATACTTATATATTCTATGTAGGTATCTGTGAAGGCAAATAGGTATAAAGCTACATAGTAACTACAAGCTCCTATTAAGAGGAACAGAGCTTGAAAATTCCTTTAGGATGAAATGGTGGTAGTTAGAAATGCCTTTCTGATCTAGGCACCAACCCAACATTAATATAGTAAGATGGGGTAAGGAAGGAAAAGCTTATTGTATAAGGATGTGATTTTGGAGAGGGTGGTACTATTTTCACAAGGGTGACATAAATTTAATAGTTGATTTGAGTACGTATGTAAATTATTTAGGTAGTTGCCTCATCTTCTCCCTATTAGAGTAATTTTAAAGCAGGAGAGGTTTCTCACCCACCCTTATGTGAAGAGACTGAAGATTTTTAGACATGTTCCAAAGACAAAAAATTATTATAGACTTATGTTTAAAGACTTAGAATTAATCCTGGGGGAAAATATACATATACTATTGCTCATCCTTACATTTTGTGAATACTGTTCTTCAGTTGCTAAAAGATGATGATTATCTCCCCATACTGCAAATGATCCAAACATTTTATTCATAGATAAGAGAAAATGTATCATAATTCAACATGGTTCAAGGAGTTAAAAGCTCTGTGACTGCCTCACCCCAGGCTACAACCTAATGTTTTACGCAAAATCTGAGTTTAATTATATACTGCGTTTGTTGTCAAACATACTGCCAGATAAGAAAGAATAAATGGCTCAGAAGGCAGGACTGCATAGCCTATTCTGGTTGGTGATAAAAGCAACATCCATTATATGTATTATTATTATTTTTTTAATATAAAGGGAAACATAGAGCTGTGGTTGTCGAAATTAAAAACATAAAATTGCCAATATTTTACATTCACTGAAATGATTTTACCTATCACTAATAAACATTTGGGAATATAATATAGTTTAGAAATGGATTTACATTGAAAAAGAAATATTAGACACTAGAATAAAATATAATGTATTTTAGAAACATATTTAGATTTAAAAAGAAACAGTAGATATCATATTAAATAACTTTCTTTTAGCTAGATGAAAAAAGTTGCCACAGTCGTCTCCTCAATTTCGAGCAAATCTAATCATTTGTTTCAGTTCTTGCCATTCCTTTAATTAGATTAATTGTATGTTTGCTTTATTTACCTAACAAGAGTTGCTCTGCTGGTTCAACAATTCATTTTACAAGTGACTACAGACACAGATTGAGCTTCACGTCTATGTCTTCCTCACTCTCAAGTATCTCTAATACTTGCTTTTCTGGGGGAATTATATAGAGTATTATGTTTTATGTATAATAGGTCAAAACACAAAGTGTTTCTTTTAATAATGGTCTTTAACACTTTTGTTCTCCTCCAAATATACTTCATTTGGTGATGCCTTTTAATTTGCACTTTCTTTTCTGTTTCTGTTCTGAGTTAGTTAATGCTGAGGTTGTACAAGTCAGATAATATTATCTCTACTCCTATAACTGGTTTGCCTACTTAATCACATTAACCAGGCAATTATGATAACGTTTCTTCTCCCTAAGCACACAAAAACACACGAACAAGCACACACACACACATACACACATGTGTGCAAAAAGACACTTAGTTTATGTAAAGCATCAAATTGATATTTGGTATAAGTTGGACACCACCATAGAGGAAAGGTTAAAATCAAGGTGAAGTTATTGGTTCTGGGTTGGCAGAGGATAACTACATTGATTCTCTCTTTTCTCTTTGGATGTTATCCTCTATTTCTAACAACAGAAAATAATTTCATGGTTAGAAGAAAACCAGATGTGTATTTTCAATAATTTGATTAACAAATAGGTACTATATGCCTTCTATGATCTCACGTCTGTGGTAGATGTAGCTACTTGGGAAAAGCAGATAGAAAAAAAAGGATGTTATATGTAAAGAATAATGAGTCTGTCTGGCATGTAATAGTTATACTTGCAAACACAATGCACTTTTTTAGCATGTGTTGTGACATGAAGGCGGAGTGGGGGCATGGCTATAGAAGAATGAAGAAGCATGAAGATTACTCCAAAGATCTTTAATGAGGTTTGAAAATGTGATTTTCCATTCTAATATGACTTTTCAGATGATAACGACTTGTTCAAAACCTATGAACAACTTTAGAGATACTAAAACATATTGCTATTTAATAAAATAGTTTCAAAAGGGTTTTATAAATTTAAACCTTGATAAGCAATACTGAGAATGCCTGTTTTAACTATCGCATCACCAATACTGACACTTTCTTCAGTGTTACTAATTTCATGGGTGAAAATAGTATCTCACTAAAATTGTATCTTAGCCAGTTACTTTAGACATTGTCATTGTCATATGTCTGTTGTCTAGTTGTTTTATCCTTTTTTGTTCTTTTATAGTTGTCTGTTGTTATGTTTTCCCAAAAACTACTTTTGCCCATATGCTCTTGTATTGATTTGTGTGACCTCTTTATATAAAAACAAATAATGTACCAATTGATTTGGCATAACAGATGTGAATATTTTTCAGGTTTTCCTTCAAAATTTTATTTGGCTAATAGAAATATAAGAGTAAAATGTTAATATAGTTAAATTCATTGAGCTTTAATGTTTTATTTCTTCTATTTTAATGATTTTTTGAAGTTCAACAATTTTATCCCTTATAAAATCATATATGGTCATTGTAGAGGACTACGTGCTCACAAACAGGGTGTTCCTGATAAGTCCTGCTCTCGCAAACGAAGCAGGGCCGTTCTCCATAAGTCCTGCTCTCACAAAGGAAGCAGGGCGTTCCCGACAAGTCCTGCTCTTGCAAACGAAGCAGGGCGTTCCCCATAAGTCCTGCTCTTGCAAAGGAAGCAGGGCGTTGGGGGCCTGTTTATATGTAAACATCTTGAAAATCCAGAAAGTCAGGGAAAGGTCAGAAAAACAACAATGTGTCTTGTGACTTGGCAACATTCCACAAAGGACTTGTATAAAATAAAGCAGAGCGCGCCATTCGAGGCGGCCGCCATGTTTGTCTTGTCTTGTGTTGTCTTGTGTGTTCATTCCTTTGTTTAGGAAACACGCGGACCCCGACATTCATTAAAGACAATTTGGAATATCCAAAAAAATAGAAGAGTAAAAAAAGTTTTCTTTTGTTATTGCTATTTTCTGCGTTTTAGAACGATGCATTCTGGTTCATTCTGTTAACAGCATATGATATAATAACTGCTCTTTCATGTCATGTTTCTTCCTTTCATGTCATACAATTCATTTATTAAATAAACATTTATTTATCATCATTAAATATCGGCCACTTTTCCAGGTACTGGAATGCAGCTGTGAACAGTCTTTGGTCACATGGAAAATACTTTCTAGTGATAGTATGGTGGGGGACAAAAACACATATCAACATAAAACATATTGGGTATTTTTTAGTGCTATGAAGAAAAGGAAAGTCAGTTAAGGAATAGTAACAAAGAGTTTTGGAAGGAGGGGTTGCAATTTAGTACAGGGTTTGAGGAAAACCCTTATTTGGTGATACTTTAGCAGAGATCTGAGTGAAATGACAGAATGAGAAAAGAGAATCCCAGGCAAAGGGACAGAGCAGGAACAAAGGAGCTGAGATAGGAATGTGCTTGACGTTTCAGAGAACAGTGAAGTGACAGTGTGACAAGAGTGGCATGAGGGAGGGGAAGAGCGGTAGGAGATTTAATCAAAGAGGTAAGGTCACAGTAAGAACTTTGAACTTCATCGAATATGAGATAGGCTGCCATTGATCATTTAGAGAGAGAAGTTACATGATATGACTTGTAAAGATTCACCTTGGTAGTTTTGTGGAGAATAGACTCTAGGAAGAAAACAAGGAGAGCTGGAAAACCTGTTAGGAGACTATCAAAATAATCTACCGTAATAAATAGCCTATCTTAATAGGCTACATAATGGCCTACATAAATAACCTATATTAGAGAATTAGAGGTGATGGTGGTTTGGACTGGGAGGTTGCCAACAGAGGTGATACAAAATCCTAAAATTTTGAATATATATTGAAAACTTAGCCATCGTGATTTCCCGACAGAGTGGATTCGGCAGGCATGAGAAGAAGAAAGGAGTAAAGAAAAACTCCAAGGCCTTTGGCCTAAAAACTTTAAGAAAAAAGCTGACATTTACTGAGATGAAAAATATTCAAGGATGGAGGAATAAGTTTGGAATGTGAGGAGATAAGAGTTCAGTTATTACAAGGTGTTTGTCATTATAATTTTAAATAGTTTTTCTTTATTGAAAATATTCTACACTTCAGCTTGCTATGGTGGGAATGTTTGTGTATTTCCAAAATTCATGTTAAAATCCTAACGTCCAAGGCAGTGATATTAGGAGGTAGGGTCTCTTGGGAAATGATTGGAGAATGAGGGTGAGGTCCTCATGAATAGAGTTGATATCCTTATAAAAGAGGCCCAAGGGAGCTTGTTTGCCCCTCCCACCAGGTGAGACTGCAGGGAGAAGGCATTGTCTATGATCAATAGGCCCTCACCAGACACCTAACCTGCCTTGATCTTGGATTTTTTTTTTTTCATAAACAAAAGTGGTCTTTAATGATTTCAGAAGTAATCAGCAAAATTCATATGATTCAGTGAATGGGGACTAATCTCCTAACGCAGTAAGGAAAAGTTTAAATTAATTCTGTCAGTTTGGGACTGTATTTCCATATACCTCCAATCTTGGTATTGATTTGTATTATTAAGGTAATGTCTGTATTTTACCTCTTATGGATGCATTTATTTTTATATTTTAAAGAAACTGATTTTCTCTAGATGAATCCAGGGTACTGTAAATCCTCAGTACCATCAAGAGCACCATCAAGAGCATCTTCCTACTCCTTTGTTTTTTTTTTTTTTTTTAGAATCTTGGTAACTCCTGATCCCAGATTGTATCTTTTTAATTATTATTATTATTTTTTATTACTATACTTTATGTTCTAGGGTACATGTGCACAACGTGCAGGTTTGTTACATATGTATACATGTGCCAAGTTGGTGTGCTGCACCCATTAACTAGTCATTTACATTAGGTATATCTCCTAATGCTATCCCTCCCCTCTCCCCACACTCCACAACAGGCCCCGATGTCTGATGTTCCCCTTCCTGTGTCCAAGTGATCTCATTGTTCAATTCCCACCTATGAGTGCGAACATGTGGTGTTTGGTTTTCCGTTCTTGCAATAGTTTGCTGAGAATGATGGTTTCCAGCTGCATTCATGTCCCTACAAAGGACACGAACTCATCCTTTTTTATGGTTGCATAGTATTCCATGGTGTTAACCTCCATAACTGTGAGAAATACATTTTCGTTGTTTATAAACTACCCAATTTATGGTATTTTGTAATAACGGCAGAAACTAAGACAAGCCTCTGGAACAGTGTTTCTAGATTAGAAGTTGCAAAATGAGAGCTTGCAGGCCGTCACTTGTTTTTGTATTGCCACAGCTATAAAAGGGTTTTACAGGTGAACATATTTACAATTGATTTGATGATTGAGAACACTAACTTTGAACCTTAATTAAGTGAAATATAACCCTCTCAAATTCTACTCAGTAGGATAATTTTATTATAGTATTCTTTTCTTCTCAATATTATCACTATGTTTTGAATTTTGTCAAATTTAACATTTGTGGAGATGTGTTTTTTCTTGTTATATGAGAGCCTGCATAATATCCTTGATGTTTCCTCTTGGCCCACAATGGCTGCAATATTTGTTATCTGGGCTTTTATATAAACAATTTGCTGACTCCTGTTCTATAAAAAGTATGCATAAAAATCTCCTGGGAGCTATGAGAAAAAAATGTAGATTTCTGTTCTTCAACCCAACATCACCACTGCTACATCAAATTTGATTCAGTAAGCCAAGGGTGAGTCCTAGGAATCCAAATTTTAGCAAATACTACCATTGATTCTGATACACTTTGCAACACAGTTTGAGAAACACAGAAATGTTGAACAGGTTTCAATACTGTCATTTAACTAAATGTGGGCCAGTACTTCCCCACCAGCATGCCGGTAAATATTAGTTCATCACAAAGATCTTACTGGAGTGAACTGCCACAGGGATCACACTTGCGTATGGTTCTGTCCACTTGCCCAATCACCTTTCTTTGGTCCATAGACTTGTTTGGGAACCAAAGCTTTGTTTTGGGACGAAGAGGTCTGTGGTTCCTAATTTGAGCCCATATGATAATTGATGTGTTGTTAGTCCTGGGATCCTTGTATTTGTTCTTATCTCCCTTTCTATATCATCTTTATTATTATTTATATATGCATGCAGGTATATATGCATGCATCCACCCTCACATTCATCCACCCATTGATCCATTCGTCCATCCAATTTCCTTACAATCATGAAGATTTTAACTTGACTATATTTAGAACAGTCCTCCAGCCCAACTGCCATGCACATCCTGAGTTTTTAATAGGTATGATCTACCATTTGTGCCATAGAAAATTTAAAAAATTTACCAATGCACCTTGGAAAGAGCAAATTTTGGATGTCTAACTGAGTACAAACAGCAAAACATAGGGAGCTTTAAAACTCAAACCATTATAACACATTTCAGAATCATTGTTATTATAAGTTAAAAATTATTGCTTTAATACCTTAATGATTGTAGGAAGTTCTGGAGCTTTTAGGTAGTACATATGAAATTAAGCAAGCAAGCAGTAATGTATCTTCTGAGATAATTTCTAGCATTAAATACTGACACTTTTTAATGAACTTTCGATGTGTGCCACAAGTTTGTATTTCCAAGGGCCGAGTCTTTCTTTTTGCCACCTTTTCTATATTCTCATTGTTTCTTGGGATCTACATTGATGGTGCAACAGAGAGACATGACTCCCCTTTCAGAGTTGTTATGAAAGATTTCCATGACTTTTTTTTTTTAATCCTTTTTATATCTAATCATCACCTTTACAAATTTCTGTGAGGTCTCTCTCTTTAGAGAGAATGTATTAACTAGTATCTGACACAGATATGTCTTCCATTTTTTCAACTGTAAAATTCATTTTTTGCATTCAAAATGTGTATTCAATTCATCTGAAACTCCTCTCTGTTTAAATTGTGAATTCTTAATGCTGACTTAAGTTATTTAATATAATGTTCTTAATTATTCACTGAGGAATTTTTTTAAGGACAGATTCCATATTGTTTTATGTATTGAGTAACATTTGAAATTTCATCTAACAACTTGAACAATAGATAACCTTTGCATATATAGCAAGATAAACTGCTTTACCAGACAAGGTTAGCAATACTCTAAAAACGTATTTTCCAAGATCAATTAAAATATAATTGTCACGACCCCAAGTTCTCAGCCCCAGATTCCAGTTAAAATTTCAAGCAAGCAATTACTTCAATCAGAAACTCAGCTTAAATGATATTTATGATGAAAATTGCTGCTGAGGGGAGGTTGTAGTCCTGTTTCCCAGTTTATGTATTACCTTAAAATGTACTCAGGAGATATTTTTGTCCTTGACCATTACAATAAATTTTATACATGCAGCTCTCATAATCTAAAGATAATACAAACAGTACTCAGTAGTCTGAGAAAATTATTCTGCCTAAAGTAAAACTGTTTTTCATTTTGGAGACTAAAATAAGAGACATACCTAGTTTATAGTTTTTCATCCTTTCACGGTTTGTTTCACTTATATCAAAATATAAGAGAAGTTTCAGAAAAACGTATCTTCCTACATACTTTTACTCTTTAACTGAGAGGGTTCACACTATTGCAATATGTCTCCATGAAACAAGTAGATAATTTCATTGCCTATGTTACACTTCAAAAGTATTGGGCAGTTTCTCTTAGCATTATCTCTTGTTATGCTTGGAGTATGATTTCATACCACAAAATTTATCCCACATTAGCAATATATATTTCTAGATATATTCCCTAGTCTTTGATATTCATATGCTTCAGCACATTTATACATTATGAAACCACAATTCCAAACAGACCCCATGGCTTTGTCGTTGGTTTAATTCGCATCATTATGAAATTTACATTTTTTAAAAGAATATCTTTAGCTAAATACATTCACTCACACCTAAACAGTAGACAAGTTTTCCACCATGTACAACTTAACATGCAAGTCCTGAAGCTTTGTCTTACCAAATTGTACAATATCAAACACATGCACATCTAATAGCTACAAATAAATTTCTGAGCTGATATTTAGACAGACTATATAATCCAGAAATACCTCATGTATTTTTGAATACTCAGCAAGGATGGGATTGAGATTCAGTGAGGGAGGTAAGAGAATAGAGGGAAGTAGATTAGCACCAATAATTATTTAAGCAAATTCACTTACAAATGAAATACTCCTGAGGCTTAGTGTCACTGTAGTAGTCAAATCAATGATAAAAATAACCATACAAATTGAATACAAACGGTTTGTGATGTTTTACCTTCAATTAAGTATCAAAATAGGCAGAATTTTAATGCCTTTACAGTATTAATTTACACTTCTAACATTTAAATTACTATTTATTTCTCTACATCCTTTAATTCTTCTTGACTTAATTTGCAACTCCCCTATTTTTTTTAAATTCATCAATAAAATAGGAAACAAATTATTCATCCTGACTTGCTTTGCTCTGTAACAATCTTTAATGTAATAAAACTGCCCTTTGAGACAAAAAGACTAAAGTAGGTTCTTATTTCTTTATTTATAAATATTAATATATGATAGATTTTTGTGCAATAAGACCATTTACTGATATACTCTGGGCTTCCTGAGACACTGAAAAAGAAATATTTGTAAATTCCTCTCTGTATTTGTTTTAGTCAGGGATTTAGTCTGCTCAATATCCTCAGAGAGAGGTGACTTAAAAAAAGTTGGCTGTCATTCTGTGTAAATTCGCTTACATTACTTTTTAAAATACTGATTTGTAAAGTTCTTGATTTTTCAAAAGCATAATTTATCCTTTTAGAAGTTTCAATTCAATCGCGAAAGGATGTAAAATTATTTAGTTTACATTATAGAAGACTTATTTTTTCATACAAAAGATGCCAACATCTTGTGTTTCACTTACATTAGCTCTAAAACAGAGCCAGTCATGCCATATAATATCAGCACTCATCCCTTATCAGCACTCATCCTTATCTCCCTTAAGCACTAAATAATTTTTAAAAATAAATAAAGTGTGAAGTTCCCAAATTTTGATGAGAAATTTAGTGAGTAAACTGATCTTTTTTTCTACCAAATGGGAGATATTTTGAAGTTGACTGCGCCTTTTGAGAGTGAAAGTATTTGGAGTTAGTTTTTTAAAGTTTTATAAGAATGATATCTTCAGTATTGGTACTTTGAATTCATCAGGGCTTTATTTTCTCATCTTTCCAATGGTAGCTAGATGATTTTTAAATACTGTGATTCCCTGGAACCAAGAGGGATACATTAACTCTCATGAGGCTGCAAGGAATCATTTGTTAAGTTACATTTCATGGGCAGTAAATAAAACCCTAAAATGTGTTAAGAATTAATTCACTTCAAATGAGCATGCTCTTGTATCTCAAGGATTATTGTGGTCATACTGTTGGATTCAGGAACACGACTTTGTGAAATAGCATTGGTCTCAATGGAGCACCCCATTAACTTATAAAAAGTGTTGCTCTACAAATAGACTGTTTGATTTAAGTTATGCCAATTATTAGAAGCTTTGTCTGTTTAAGACAGGCTCATCAATCAAGTATGAAACACAAAAACAATGAAAAAATGAGCATGAGAAGAAGGAAAGCATTGAGAAAACCTTAACACTGTAAGCACTAGTCTATGTAACCAATAACACTATGTATAAGCACCAGTCTGTGTAACCAATCATTTCTCAATTATTTCTTCATAAGATGGGCTTTAATACAAATGGCTTATTCTGTAATAACTCATTTCTTTTATCAAATATTGAGGGAATTGAAAAGCAAACAAATGGAGGGGTATAATTCAGATTATGAATTCATTCATTCCACAAATATTTGTGGAATGCCTCCTATATTCCAGCTATTGTCATAAGTGCTGAAAAAACTTGTTTTATCTGTCTGCAGTCATATATTGATACATTTCTAATTATTCCCTTAAATTAGGCCACTTATTTATAGGGAAGAGGGTATTCACTCCATTCCTCTCTCCCCTTAAAAAAATATTGTAACTTTTTCCCACTGGGCTAAAGATATCACTTACATGTGTAATATTTTATTTTTCTCCTTCACCATTATTACTAGATAGGCAGCAGTATGTGCCAACTTCTTGTACAAAAAAGCCTCCTCAAAATAACCTTGACTGTGATGGCTTGCAATTACAAAACAATATTTTTAGTTTTCTTCTCCTTGGGTACATTTAAAGTTTATACAAGTGACTGTTTTGAAAAGCCAAACAGAACAAAACAAAATTTGTACTAAATGGTGCATTCTTAACCTAACTATTTAATTTGTACTAATTATCTTGTGATAAAAGAAATGATGAGCAAAAGTACAGGATTGAAAAACTACCCTGGTGTTTACATTCAAATAGAGAATATCTTTCCTTTATATTTTCGCTTTGATTTTCACCAACGGAATTTACAGTGTTTTTTTCCAACAGTTTATCAAAGCACTAAACATATATATTTTATCTGTTCTTAGGCATATTTTAATTTCTTCTTTTCTTTACACTGGCTAGCTTTTCAAAAATAGTAATAGTTCAAATCCATTGTTCCAAAAATATATTAAATGCTTTTATTTGATAATTTCTACATTATAGATACCTGTCTAGATTTATATTGAATCAAAGCATTTGTAAAGGCTGCAGGCTAACACTGATACTTCAGGTTTATAAATTTAACTGAAGACTGGTAATGGGTAAAAACAAATTGAGAGTATATATGATAATTACCAACATAAACATTTTAAAGTTTATTTGTAGTTTCATAGTTTTGATGTACATTAATAATCACAATGGTGTAAAGCAATTTGGCTCAGAAAAATGAAAAATAAGATTTTAGTTTTCCATTTGTCAATCTAAATGCAGAATATATCTTGAAAGTATTCCAAAATTTTGATACATATATCAATATGATGTGCACATATTTTTTTCATCAGATTTAAGCTTTTTGCAAATTATATAAATTTTTTTGCAGTCATGGAATTAATAACGGTTTTAAGCAAGTGATGTTCATCACGGCATTGTTTACGCATGTAAATATGTGAAAAATCACATAAATTAGATTCAATAGCAAACTGTGTAGATAAATTATAATATGTCAACACAAGGGAATACTATGCAGTCACTAAGATGATGATAGAGATTGATATTTATTGTCATAAAAAGACGATTATGGTTCAGTTTAAAATTAAAAATACAGAACAGTAAATATAGTATGGATTTTTGGTCAAAATGTTTGTGTATACATAGGAAAAAATACAAAAAGATATTTACACATTGAAAACGTTCATTGTGGTTATTTCTGAACTGTGGAAATTTTACTTCCTTCTGCACTGTGTACATTTTTTACAATGAGCATGTGTTACGTTTATAATCAATAAAAACAGTAATTTCCATTTTGAAAATATTTGAAAACGAATAAACCTGTAATTTGTAGATAAACAAATACATAGAAACAGCTTATTGTCATTATTTTATGGTCAAAGAGCTAACAAAAGTGTTAACAAAATTATTTATTTACATTGTACTATGTATGAAAATGAAGATTTGTATATAAGGTAATAAAACTGACAGTAGAGACAAAAACATATTCTAATGGTCAAATCTGTGGCATAAGTGAATCATATTATAAAAAAGTAATTATTAAATTTTACATAAATTAGGTATTTTCTTCTTCCTAAAAGGACTTGAACAGGTATATATTTTTAAAAAGGTAATACAAAAAATAGAAAAATAAGTGTAATAGGAATGGAAGGCCGGCAATGAGGAGAACAGGAAACCACAAGTGAAATGTAGAGAATCTCTAATTTAGAAATTACAGGCTAATTAATGTAACTGCAATATTGAACAAAACCTTTTTTTTAAATTTTCAAACAGCCAAGACATAAAGAAAACCATATTGGTTTCACAGTTCTCATATAATAGCTGGAGGCATATGACTTAATCCAAGAGACAATCTATTCCTTACCTTTGAAACATCTGTGAACATTATCAAAAGGATACAGTCAATAATTTACAAGAGATAACAAGTTTAATAGAAGGTGTTCTTCCAAGAAGTTTTTTAACATCATTCTGTGGATTATTTGCCTTTTATATTGACAATTGATAAAAGCTGAAGGTAAAAGATTAAATTATTTATAGGTAAAGGCAATTCAGTGCAGTTATTCATTTTTCTTGTTAATTTAACATGATCCAAGTATATGTACTAAGGAATTTAGAAAAATGGATGGTAGGAGTGGTACTGAAAGTATCTTCAAATACCAAATCTTTTAGGAAAGGTTTTTAAGATACAATTCTTACTTTAAATAGCCACTGCCTAAAGTGTTAATTTTCTAAGTGACTAATTGAGAAAACACCAATATGCTTATTTATTTGGGCAAGAAATTAATACAACCACTCCCGACAATTAGTCAAAAGTATTATCAAGTCTGTAGTATGTTCACAAAATATTAAAAAATGAAACAAGAATACAAATAAATAAAGAAAATAAAATAAATTTCACGTTAAAAAGTTCATTTTGCATAAAAATTTTAAGTGAAATTATGCAGATGTTAATTGGATCACATATGATTTTCCCTGCTGTACTGACTTCTAAAAAAGCAAGTTAGAACTTTTCACTATGATAGATTCAGAAGAACCATGTTGACAATATTTTCATGAAAAATAATAGAATATTATTGAAATAAGAAGGGAAATATACTCAATCAATTGCCTCACCTTGACTGTTCAGGAAAAAAAAAAGTGGAGGAATACACTTTATTCTACATATTTCTAAGGATATTACATCAAAAAAAGTACAAAACGACAATTTTACAATTAGAAATTATGTTCCATTCTAAAATGAACAGTTTTCTAGTTTTGCATTTTTTTCAAAAGAAAGAATTCACTTTAAAAAAAAAAAAAACAAACTTGTGAATTAGCATAAAATAACCCCTTATCACAAAGGAGCCCAAACGAAGCAGGCACCAACTAAGGCTGAAACGAACTGAGCATTCTTATTCTCAGCACCTGCGCCTGGCCTGGCCCAGGGTGACATGCAGGGGCTTGGAGCCCACTACGCGGCCATTCATCTCATCCACTGCTTTGGTAGCCTCTTCAAAAGAGGAAAAGCAGACCACACCAAATCCTTTGCCTTGCCCCACTTCCATCATCACTTTGGCCCGACTAATTGACCCAAAGGAAGAAAATTCCTCCTTCAGTTTTTCATCATTGATTGTCTCATCCAAGTTCTTAATATAGATAGGCACCCCTGGGGGCCGACTTTTTTCTTTTAACCTCAGCCGTTCAAATCTCCGCCTCAACTCAGCCAGGCGTTCAATTTTCTTCTGTGCTCGCCCTACATAGAGGACTTTTCCATCGATGGACTTCCCATGCAAGTCTAGCACAGCCTTTTGGGCAGCCTCGTGTGTCTCATATCTCACAAATCCAAAGCCTTTAGATTTCCCACTGGCATCTCTTATTACTTTAACACTCTCAGTTGGCCCATATTCACAGAAAAGTTCCTTCAGTTTTTCGTCATCTATGTCGTCTCCAATGTTTTTAACGAAAACATTGGTGAAAGTTGCTCTATCCCTGGTTCTGACCTCAGCCGCCCGCTCTTCTGGGAATTTGAATCTGCCAACATACACCTGGCGGTTGTTGAGCCGCACTCCATTCATGTGCCAGATGGCTCTATTGGCAGCGGCCAGGCTGTCAAAGTGCACATAGGCATAACCCTTAGAGCCGTTGTCATCGCATACGACTTTGCAGGACAGAATGTTCCCAAAAGCAGAAAATAAGTAAAACAGGGCCCTATTGTCTATGGATTTGTCCAGGTTTTTGATGAATATATTTCCCACTCCAGACTTTCTTAAGCGGTCATCTGGCTGAGACCACATAAGGCGGAATGGTTTTCCATTAATCAAATCAAAATTCATGGTGTTCAAGGCCCACTCTGCATCCGCGGGAAAGCGGAAGTTAACATAGCCATAGCCCAGGGGGCTGCGGGTCACCGGATCACGGCAGATTCGGGTGAATCGCAGAGGGCCTGCAGGCCTGAACTTCTTATAGAGCATGTCCTCGGTGACATCTGGGTCCAAGTCACCCACGTACAGAGCGGCCTTGAGATACTTCTTTTTCTTGCCAGCAGGATTAGGCTCCCCGCTCCCCATCTCTCTGAGCACTGGGAGGAGGTTCTCTTTGAAGAGAAAAAAGGCTGCTTTCTCTAAGCTATGGGCCAAACAGCTGTTCAGGAACAGAAAAAGCCAAGGCAGGCAAAAGGAAGCTAAAAGCAGACTCAGAATCACTGTCGAGGCTGAGAAAATGAAGTTCAGAAACAGCTGGTCAGCAGGCTCAGAACAAACACATCAGACAAAAAGGCGCCCCAAATACGAATCTATTCTCCCTGCGGGGACTTAAAATTGTCACCCGTTCAGATTTAAAATCAGTTTCAAAAGCCAGTACCGGAAACGTAATTTTCCTGTCCCCGTGAAATTGTGAGAAGCCACCAAGCAGCTGGCTGGTTCCCCACAACTAGCATTGCAGACAGAGGCCTCCCGACCCGTTTTCTGCATAAATACAGGCCTAGAGCTCCTGTTGGTTTAAAATGATATCAACAAGGGCAGGACCGAGCGCGTATTCCTCCGCCGGCTGCCTGGCCAGTCTCGGGCTGGCTAGCCTTTCGCTAAGGCCTCTCCGCACTCAGCGTCTGCGAACGGGTACACTAGACACTTGGTGCGATAAGACCCGCAGGCAGGCTGCAGGCAGCGGATAGGACACAGAGACAGACAGACAGACACACGCGCGGGGGATCGAAGACCGCCCAGATACCCAAGATGCCCACTGGGTACGGACCGAGTGAGGCGCGGTGATTTCAGCAGCCTGAGGCTCGAGGCAGGTCCGGAGAGACTGACTGGCAAACGCGCAGTGAGTGGGTCAGCTCTGACGCGA
The DNA here is from genome assembly GCF_047675955.1 of Chlorocebus sabaeus. Classification (NCBI taxonomy): domain Eukaryota; kingdom Metazoa; phylum Chordata; class Mammalia; order Primates; family Cercopithecidae; genus Chlorocebus; species Chlorocebus sabaeus. Next base: position 61,578,078 of record NC_132933.1, read on the forward strand.
GGCGGGTCTGGCCAGATGCGGGGCGGAGTCAGCGAAGAAGGGCAGATGCGCGGCGGGCGGTCCCAGCGCAGACCGATGGGCTGGGGTTTCTCTCCGCAGGACAGTCCAACGGAGGGACCAAGAGCCAGTAGCAGTGATAGGGAGGGGGGACGGGCGGGGCGCGAGAAACCCGGAACCGTGCTAAGTAACTTCCCGCTTCCTCTATGCCAAGATTGAAAACCAGAAAGAAAGAGAGAGAGAAAGGGAGAGAGAGAGAGAGAGAGAGAGAGAGAGAGAGAGAGAGAGAGAGAGAGAGAGAAGGAGAGAAAGAAAAATGTAAGATGGCTTTTAGATGTTTCTTATATTTTAAATGTTATTTATTATTTAAAATACTATATTTAAGCTGAACATCTAAAAATCACGTAAGAAGATGACGACCTGGGCAAAAATAATAAGTTTTAAAAAACTAATTATCAATTTAATTTTAGCTTAGGGAAAAGGATAGGTTGCATACTTTCCTGAGTGCATTGGAAAGTCAAAGTTTACAACTGTCCTGGCTTCCCAATCCAGTGCTAAAGGATCACAGGGTCAAGTAGAACACAGGGTCATGTTGCCTTTGGCCTTTAGCCTTACTTTATTAACCTCCAACATAATGGTAATGTTTTCCCCAGGTGGTAGGCAAAGAGATCTTTTCTCTGATCCCATAATACTCAGGTTTTAATGATTGGAGAGCCATATAAGGGCTTTTGATGGTGTTTAGTGCCACAAAACGTTGAAACTGTTGAGCTGCCGCGAAAATTACATTTACAAAATCTCAGTTAAAGAGATAAAAGCCACAGAACCAATGCAAAATATATAATTAATATTTATAGATGAAATAAACATATTAAGATATATGCACTTTACACAACTGTGAATTTCAGCATGAGTTGTCAACTTGAAACCCTTGCAGGAAACAGTGTCATCAGAATGGACTCAACTCAGCGGTTTCTCAACAATATCTTTCTTCAGAGTATTTGAGAAACCCTTGTGGAGAGAAATTTTGACCGTGTTTTCAGAAATTCACTGATATCTAGCATACACAAACAACACTTCAAGGAGCTCCTTCCACAATTTCTACCGCTCCAGAAAAATCCAAACAAAACATCTATCACTACTCTTAGGCTGGAAAAGATCCTGGGGAAAAAAGAGTGCAAGAGAAAGACATTACCTTAGTGGGTGTTTTCCTAGTAAGTCCTCAGAAGAAGAGGCTAAATTAACGTGTTGATTCACTTTATACATTTTACAGTGTCTATTAGACTGTAGAATTAAGACATTAAACTTCATTATTTACTCAGAAACTTAGTAATTTACTTTTTTTTTTTTTTTTTTTTTTGCTTGCTTTCTAGTGTCTTTGGTTAACTAAGACATGGAGATTTAGAGAAAAGGCAAATATGAACAACGATATTGTAGACTAATAAATTACTTTTACACTGTGACCAGAGTGACCAACATGTGGAAACACTTGTGAACATCTGCTTAGTTTATTGCATTTTAAATCTATTTTTATAAACATATTTTCTTATACGCATAATTAACAATGGGTTAGAATTCTAGTCTATTTTTGACTTTTCTCATTTTTAAAATTGCCTTATTAAAAATAGTAAAATAACAACATAAATCCAATTCCCACAATCTCATCATTGATTCAAATAAATGTTTTCATCTGTTCCTGTAGCCAACTAAATGTTGTCCATATTCAAATTTATTTGTACATATTTTCTCTAAGATTATAATTAGAACTGATTTGTTAAAATACACATTTTCAAAATAATCACTTCTCTACACTTACCACTTCCATTTAAAACAGTACTGGAAACCTTAGGCAGAGAAATTAGGCAAGAGAAGGAAATAAAAGCATCAAAATCAGAAAGAAAAAAGTAAATTAATCTTTATTTGCAGATGGCATAATCTTATCTGTAGAAAACCCTAAAGTCTAATATTTTAAAAATCTCCATACTATCCAAATTGATCAATATAATCCCTATCAAAAGCCCAATGACTTTTTTTTTTTTTACAGAAATAGAAAAAAGCAACCTAAAATTCATTTGGAGCCACAAAAAGAAACAAACAACAACAACAACAACAACAACAACAACAACAACAAAAGCCCTGAATAACCAAAGGAATCTGAGAAAGAAGAAAAAAGCTGGAGACACCATTCTTCCTGTTTTCGAAACATATTACAAAGCTACAGTAATTACAACACTATAGCACTGTCATAAATAACAGACATATAGGCCAATGAAGCAGAATAGAGAGCCCAGAAATAAACTCACACATGTACAGTTAACTGGTCTTTGACAAAGGTGCCAAGAAAACACAATGAAGAAAGTATTGTCTCTTTCACAAATAGTGTTAAAAACTTGGATATATGTAAAATTGGATCCTTATCTTACACTGTACACAAAAATCAACTCACAATACAGACTTTCAACCTAAGATCCGAAACTATACAATTTTAGAAGAAAACTGGGTAAGAGCTTCCTGACATTGGTCTTATCAATGACTTCTTGTATATGACACCAAAACACAAGCCAAAAAAATATAAAGAAAAGTGAGACTACATCAAATTAAAAGGCTTCTGCACAGCAAAATAAACAATCAACAGTGTAAAAGCAACTTCCAGAATGGGAGAAAATTTTTGTAAAAACAAGTATTTGATAAGGGGTTATCATCCCCAAAATAAAAGGAACTTTTACAACTTAATAGCAAAAACAAAGAAAAAACTTGAAAAACCATCTCTCAAAAGAAGGAATATAAATGGCTAACGAGTAAATGAAAAGATGCTCAACATCATAATCATCATTGAAATGAAAATCAAACCCTTAATGAGATGTCACCTCACATCTGTTCATATCGCTATTATAAAAAAACCAAAAAGTAACTAACGTTGGCCAGGATGTGGAAGAATTGGAATCCATCACTGTTGGAGGCAATGTAAAGTGGTGCAACTGCTATGGTAAACAGTACGGAAGTTCTTCAAAAACTTAAAAGTAGAAATTCCATATGAAACAGCAATCCTACTAGGATTACTAAATCCTTACAAGGTAACATGTAACCCTACTCCTACAGTCCGCCAACATTCATGCTCTTTACCCCTCCCCACACACAAGTAATTGAGTTAATATGTATCCAAGTTCTACTGGATAGTAGTCACATATATTTAGGTATATATCCAAAGTAATTGAAATCAGAATCTCAGAGATATTTGCACTCCCGTGTTAATTACAGTATTATTTACCATAGCTAAGTCTTGGAAAGGACATAAATGTCCATTGATGGTTGAATGCATAAAGAAAATGTGGTATAAACATACAATGGAATATTATTCAGCCTACAAAAAAAGAAATCCTGCAACATGTGGCAGCGGGGATGGACCTCAAGAACATTTTGTGAAGTGAAATAAGCCAATCACAGAAGGACAAATAGTGCATGGTTCCATGGTAATGACATATTTAGAATAGTTAGACTCATAGAAACAGAGTAGAGTGGTGGTTGGGAGTGACTGCTGGAGGGGAACTGGGAAATTCAGTGTATATAAAATTTTAGTTACACAAGATGAGTAAGTTCTAGAGATCTGCTGTACAACATTGTGCCTATATTTAAAAAGACTATATTGTGCTCTTAAAAAGTTTGTTAGAAGGGTTGATCACATGTTAAGTGTTCTTAGTACAGTTTTTTTTTTAATTCAACTATGAAGAAATATGGGTATTGAAAACATATAATAAAAGTAATATAACAACTTTAAGTATATTTTGAGTTAGTTTGGCATCTCCTCAGGGTGATTTTTTATTTTAAAATATTTAATTGACAAAGATTGCATATATTCAAGATGTACAATGTGATGATTTGCTTTAAGTATACATTGTGTAATGATGACTAAAATCAGATGAGCACATCTTAGGGTGCCCTTTTAATTAGATACTATTAGTTTAAAATAAGTACTTAGAATAGTACATGTGAATTTATACAATTACTATGTATTCAGAATTCAGTGTCTTTAGAGTTTTATATATAATTAAGCTATTTTCTGTTATGATACATTGAAATAAGGTAGGCGAGTATTGCCTACTTAGCAGATAGTCTCAGACAAATTTCTGTTTCCTTGCTAGTGCTTGTTAACCGAACACATGTCTCATGGAGGGAAAATATATATGTAGCACATTCTCTGATTAACAATCTTGATTTGTAGTCCTTTCACTTGACCTGGAAGAATAAATAAAAGAATAATCATTTTAAAAGATGTGAACATTATGCTTTGTTTTAAATTGTAAACTTGTAAAACACATGTAACAAAAATTACCATCTTAATGATTTGTAAGTGTTTTAGCGGTATTAGGAACATTCATATTGTTGTGCAACCATCACCACTATCTTATCTCCAGAACCCTTTTTATCTTGTTCAACTGAAACTCTATACCTATCAACCTGTGCTTTTAGATGACACTTAAAATACATTATACCATTTCTCTATTGTTGGACATTAAAGCTGCTTTTAGTTATTTTGGTATTCTAACAAACAATGCTATCGTAAACATCCACATTACGTAATACTTTATATTATTCATTCTGTTTCTGTTAAGTAGATTATCAGAAGTGGGGATTGCACAATTAAATGGTATGTATGTTATTAAATGTTGTTATATACTGTCAGACTTGTTTAAAATATGCTGTAGCAATTTATCTATTTTGCCAAAAACATGAAAAATGGGAGGAACTTGGAATTTCTAGCAAAATAGAAATTACCAAATTTCATTGAAAGGAAAAAACAACAATAGTCTTAGAAAAAATTACAGAATGATTACACATGTGCTACTAATAAAACAAACAGGAACAGGTGATTTTGTAGTTGAGTACTGTTATATAACCTTTAAGAAAACATAAGACATGGTGACTCACTCCTGTAATCCCAGCACTTTGGGAGGCCGAGGCAGGAAAATTGCTTGAGCCCAGGAGTTCAAGAGCAGCCTGTTCAACATGGAAAGACCCCAGCTAATTAAACAATCAGCTGGGTGTGGTGGCAGGCACCTGTGTTAGCAGCTACTCAGTGAGGTGAGAGGATCGCTTGAGCTCAGGAGGCGGAGGCCGCAGCAAGCCATGTTCATGTCACTACACTCCAGCCGAGGCAACAGAGCAAGACCCTGTCTCAAAAATAAAGAAAGAAAATATGTGTACAGCCAATGGCATTCCAACCATAAAAATGCATGTCTAACCATAAAACCTACTGAATCATTTTTATAACTTTATCTCTGAGCGAGTAGTCACATAAACTTAGCTCATCTTTTCAAAGCAGACTAATGTATATATTCATAGTTAGTCCATTTACCAGTAGAACTTGGTTATATATGGATTCATTTAGGTGTGTGGGGGGCAGGGTAGAGAACGTGAGGGTTGGCTGATTGCATGAGCAGGATTACATGTTAGCTCGTCAGGATTTAGAAGGGAATATGTGGTGGGAAGCTAATTGATGACTTCTGGTTTAGAATGTCAAAGCAAACCAAACCATCTTCCAAATACTGACCGTCATATATTAACATTTTGTCCTCATTTCTGCAATGTCTGTTCAAAAATATAAAACATGGATAACACTTCTCCGCAAATGAGGAAAAGTTAAAATTGTAACAAGCAGATGATTGAGGAAAAACCTCTGTCTTTCCTTACAAAAAACTGCATATGTAAAACAATACATTATTGTTTAATCAATATCAATGGAAAAATCATAGAGTTTCTTTCCCTTAAAGCATCCCGTGTCCCCAAATCTCTGCCTTGTGTTTATGAACATACTAAGTAATAAGACAATTCCTGTGAAAGCTGGTGGGACTCCTCTTTTATAGTTCTCAGTCATCCACATGAACCCACATAATAGAAAACAGGAACTGTGTACCCATTTTCTTCTGAGAGTAATCATCATTTTTCTGCTTTTTTGCATATGACAGTAGTTATATCAATTGCACATTGTATTTACAGGGTAAAATATCTTCATTTTCCATTTGCTCTTTTAATTTCTTAGTACTTGTCCTTTGCCACTGTCTAAAATATGCTCTTAAAAATATTTTTTATTATAAAATTTCCTTTCCATAATTATTTCTTTTTGGGGGTGGGGTGGTATAAAAATATTTTACTCTTATAAAATGTGATGAATATTCTACTATGATTTTTATTAATATTATACATTTACTTCCTTATTTTGTCCTTTAAACCTAATTCCTGTGCAATATCAGAGAGTGTAAATGGCAATACCAGAATCTGACAATGTGAAAACTCAAAGAAACTCCAAGGCTTAAAGTAAACTAATGCATCTGATCAGAGAAGAAACACACATTCTAATTACTTTGATTTTTCTCAATAAAGAATCATCGGTAATACTTACCTTTGGTTTATATTATAATCAAAATAATTATTTGTTGACTTGGAGCGATACTGAAGCTCTAGCACAGTTCCATTAGAGATACAGTTTAAAAAATTATATATATACATATTTCTCCAAATATGTTGAATTTATTTGGGAATTAGAAATGAAGTTTATAACCTGAGATACACAGCTATGCCAAGTCACGCATGCATCTGAAGAGGCAGGGTAAAGGGAAGCTGATATTGGCAAAAAAATAAGTTCACATAAACTACTTGGAAATAGAGTTCATTGGTTTTGGAGAAGCAAAGACAGAGTTGGTGTAAGTTCATTGGTGGAAATGTCATTACTTTACAGGTGCTCTTTTAAGAGCATCTTATATGAATTATTGCAGTATTGAAGAAATAATTTCTTTGAGAGTTATTTTATTTTTTTAAACTTTTTGTTTCCATAGGTTTTTGGGGGGACAGGTGGTATTTGGTTACATGAGTAGGTTCTTTAGTGGTGATTTGTGAGATTTTGCTGCAGTCATTGCCCCGGAAGTATACACTAAACACAATTAGTAGCCTTTTAGCTCTCACCCCCCTCCTACCCTTTCCCCCACGAGTCCCCAAAGTTCATTGTATCATTCTTATCCCTTTGCATCCTGATAGCTTAGCTCCCACTTATGAGTGAGAACATGAGATGTTTACTTTTCCATTCCTGAGTTACTTCACTTAGAATAAGAGTCTCCAGTTCTATCCAGGTTGCCACAAATGTCATTAATTCATTTCTTTTTGTGACTGAGTAGTATTCCATCATATACATATATACATTCATATGTGTGTATATATATATACACACACACACATTCATATGTGACACAATATCTTTATCCACTTGTTGATTGATGGGCATTTGGGCTGGCTCCATATTTTTGCAATTGTAAATTGTGCTTCTATAAACTTGCATGTGCAAGTATCTTTTTCATATAATGACTTCTTTTCCTCTGGGTAGATACCCAGTAGTGGGATTGCTGGATCAAATGGTAGTTCTACTTTTAGTTCTTTAAGGAATCTCCACACTGTTTTCCATAGTGGTTGTACTAGTTTACATTCCCACCAGCAGTGTAGAAGGGTCCTCTTTTCACTGCATCCATGCCGATGTCTATTATTTTTCAAATTTTTCATTATGGCCATTCTTGCAGGAGTAAAGTGGTGTCACATTGTGGTTTTGATTTGCATTTCCCTGGTCATTAGTGATACTGAGCATTTTTAAATATGTTTCTTGGCCATTTGTATATCTTATTTTGAGAATTGTCTGTTTATATCTTTAGCTGACTTTTTCATGGCATTGTTTGCTTTTTTTTCTTGTTGATTTGAGTTCCTTGTAGTTTGTGGATATTAGTCCTTTGTTGGATGTATACATTGTGAAGATTTTCTCCCACTCTGTGGGTTGTCTGTTTACTCTGCTGACTGTTCCTTTTGCTGTGCAGAAACCCTTCTAGACATTGGCTTAGGCAAAGACTTCATGACCAATAACTCAAAAGCAAATGCAACAAAAACAAAGATAAATAGGTAGGACTTAATATTAAAATTATACTTAAATTTAAATAGAAGGGACAAACCTACCTCAAAAAATCAAAGGATATAAGAGGTTCTGGTATTGTTACTGTTGACTGCAGTGTCCTGATTGTGGCTCAAGTTTTTTCTTTATTTGTTTTCATGGTTGTTAAAGTCTTAATTCTAGACTTTGGTTGCTGAAATAGCCTTGAAACTGATTTACTATTAAGACAAAAAAATCATTCATTAAAAATGTGGGAACATTTGTATTGGTTAATTTGTTGACCTCCTTGTGGCTCCAATAATACTGAAATAACCTTTAAAATGTTTGGATACATTGTTCATCAACTTAAGTGAACTCTCTGTTTCAGTTTGACTGCTAGGTAGTTCACCTTTGCTTCAACTCTTCCCCCCCACCAACACGACATGTATTTTTCTTCACATAACTGTTTATAGATCTTATCTCATTTTCATGACATTCAATATATGATGATATCGAGGTGCATTTTAAGATCTATTTGATCATTTTAAGATCTATTTGCAGTCCACTTACTTATATAAAGTATATTTATTAAGGTACTCCTATGTTTTAGGCACTATGCTTGGCCTAGGGGATAGAATGTTGAACAAGATAAACATGATCTCAGCTGTACATAGTAGTTTTTACATTCTAGAGGGGGGGAATATAATTTAGAAAAAATAAGAAATAAATGAATTTTATGACATGCTTACAAGAAGCATGGTGCTGGCCTCTGCTCAGTTTTTAGGGAGACCTCAGGAAGCTTTTATTCAAGGTGGGAGATGAAATAGGAGCAAGCACTTCACATGGTGAAAAACAGGTGCAAGGTGGGGGCGGGATGCCGCAGTTTTCAACAACCAGATCTTGCAACTCATTGTCTCCAAGACAGTACCAAGCCATGAGAAATCTGTCCCCATGATCCAGTCAGTTCCAACAAGGCCCCACCTCCAATATTGGGGATTACATTTCAACATGAAATTTGCAGTTAGATTCTTCAACTTCAACAAATAGTGGGGACAAATATCCAAAGTATGTCAGTTGATTTTGGTGGCTAAGTACAAATTATACAATCGCACCATCAGAACATGCATCAGGCACTTTACCCAAACTTGTTTTTATTGCTTTCCTGCCACTCATGAACTTGCCCATACTTATTTTTATTCTGTCGAAACTTTCCCATTTGCTTCACAATCCATGATGGCACAAGACAGCATCTAGTTTTCTTTATGACCTTTAAAAAACATTAAGACTTTATTTATATGTATGTATGTATGTATGTATTTATTTATTGAGATGGAGTCTCACTCTGCCATGCTGGAGTGCAGTGGCACGATCTTGGCTCACTGCAACTTCCACCTCTTGGGTTCAAGCAGTTCCCTGCCTCAGCCTCCCAAGTAGCTGGGATTATAGGCGCCCACCACCACGCCCTGGTATTTTTTGTAGTTTTAATAGAGACCGGGTTTCACCATCTTGGCCAGGCTAGTCTTAAACTCCTGACCTCGAGATCTACCCGCCTCGGCCTCCTAAACTACTGGGATTACAGGCATGAGCCACTGCACCTGGTCAAGACTTTATTTTGGAGCAGTTTTAGATGCTCAGCAAAATTGAGTGGATAGTGCAAAGTGCAAACAGAGCCTCCCTGCCATGATCTTGCACCAAAATGTTACATTTGCCACAATCAATGATCGAACATTGACACATCATTATCAACCAAAGTACATTTCCTTCTTTGTGTTGTACATTTTATAATGTACAAATGTAAATGACGAGTATGCACCATTACAGTATTATTCAAAATATATCACTTTCCTCCAAAAGTCCCCTGAACTCCACCCATTCATCTTTCTCTTCTCTGATACCCCTTTTCACAGTCTCCACAAGTTTTGTGTAGGGTGTAAAGTCTGCGTCTAGATTAATTTTTTCATGTGTATATCTACTGGTTCCAGAACTATTTGTTGAAATAAACTATCTTTGCTAAATTGTACTTTTCTCCTTTGTCAAAGATCTGTTTACTATATTTATGTGGGTTTATTTCTGGTTCTCTGGTCTGTTGCGCTGATCTGTTCGTCTATTCTATTGCCAGTACCACACTACCTTAATTACTATAGTTTTATTTTAAGTTTTGAAATTGAGTAGTGCCAGTCCTCCAACTTTCTTCTTCTCCTTAATATTGTGTTGGCTATTCTAGGGTTTTTACTTCTACATATACACTTTGGGATCAGTTTTTTGATAACCACAAAATAACTTCCTGTGATATAGATTGCGATTGCAATGAATCTGTAGATCAATTTGAGAAAAACTGATATCTTGACAATACTGAATATTTTTTATAGATGTTCTTTATCAGTTGGAGGAAGTTCTGTTCTATTACAATTTTTTGACATATTTTTATTATTAATGGATTTTGGATTTTATCAAATGCTTTTTCTGCATCTGTTGATATGATATGGTGATTTACATTCTGTAATCTATTGATGTAATGGAATATACTAATTCATTTTTGGATGTTGAACCAATGTTGCATACCTGAAAGTTAATAATTATTTGTGTACATTTTGCATTTAATTTGCTAATATTTTATTGAGGGTTTTTACACCTATATTCATGAGAGATATTCTTCTTTAGTTTTGTTTTCTTGTAGAGTCTTTATCTAGTTTTGCTTTAAAGTAATACTGACCTCATAGAACAAGTTAGGATAGGTTTCCTCTGCTTTTATTTGCTAGAGGAGATTGCAGATAATTTGCTATTTTTTCTTTAAATATTTGATAGAATTCGCCAACGAACCCATTTGGGAACAATGCTTTCTGATTTGAAGATTTTTAATTATTGATTAAACTTTTCTAATAGACACAGGCGTATTCAGATAGTCTATTCCTTCTTGTGTGAGTTTTAGAAAATTATATTTTGGAAGGAATTAGTCTGTTTCATCTATGTTATAAAATTTGTGGGCATACAGTTTATTTCTTTTTACCACTTTGATGTTCACTCATTATGGCTTCCCTTTTATTTTTGATATTAGTCATTTATGTCTTCTCTTTTATATTTAGTTAGCATGGCTAGAGTATTATACATTTTATTGATCTTCTCAAAGAAACAACTTTTGGTTTCATTGATTTTACTATGATTTCCTGTTTCCAAATTCATTGATTTATTTCAAATATGTGTTATATTATTTCTTTTGCTTACTTTGGATTCAGTTTACTCTTTTTCTAGTTTCATGAGGTGAAAGCTTAGATTACTCATTTCAGATCTTTCTTCTTTTTAATATTTAAATTCATATTAATTCACTGCTATAGATTTCCTTGTGAGCACTAGTTTTGTGGCATCAAATGATTTTTGGTAAGTTGTATTTTCATTTTCATTTAGTTCAAAGTAGTTTTAAATTTATCTTGAGACTTTTTTGTAGCCGTGTGTCTTACTTATTAGTGTGTTGCTTAATCTTTATGTATTTTGTGGTTTTCCGGCTCTCTGTTGTTGGTTTCTAATTATTTCCATTGTGTTCTGAGAGCACACATTGTATAATTTATATTCTTTTAAATTTGATTTAGTGTGTTTTGTGGCCTAGAATAAGGTCTATCTTGCTGAATCAGTGTAAGCCTGAGGATAATGTGTTTTCTCCTGTTGCTGGGTAAAATATACTGTAAGTGTCTATTAGATCCAATTGGTTGATAGTGTTAAGTTCAACTGTATCTTTCCTGATGCTCTTCTGGCTGGATCTGTTCATTTCTGACAGAGGGGTGTTGAAGTATTCCAATATAATAGTAGATAGTATCGTTCTCCTTGCATTTCTATTAGTTTTGCCACATCTATATTGACACTCTGTTTTTAGACACATTCATTAAATATTATTATGTCTCTTTGAGTAATTGACTTTTTTATCACTAGATAACAGTCCTCTTTATCCTTGACATGTTTTCTTGCTCTGAAGTCTACTCTCTTTGAAATTGATATAGCCACTCACTTTCTTTATTCCTTTACTTTTAATCTAGATGTGTCTTTATATTGAAAATAGTTCTTTTTTTTTTTAAGACAACACACAGTTGGGTCTTCTTTTGTATTCCACTCTGACAGTCTCTGTCTTTTAATTGGTATATTTAAATCATTGATGTTTAAGGTGACTACTGATATAATTTGGTTAATATCTGCAACATTGTTTACTGTTTTCTATTCATTATCCTTCTTTCTTTTGATTTTTATCTTCCATTTTTATTCTGCCTCCTCAATCTTAATTGATGATTTGATATGATTTTGTTTTCTCACCTTTCTTAGCATATACATTATACTTTTTTAAAATACTTTACTCTTCTTTAAACTGTTTTTACTTATTGGTTGCTGTAGAGACTAAAATATGTATTTACAATAAATGCAACTCTAGTTTCAAATAACACTATGCCACTTTGGAAGCAGTACAATTACCCTCTAATGAAGTATTGCTAATTTCTCCCTCCCATTCCTTCTGTAATAACTGTCATTCATTTAACTTATCTATAGCTATAATAATTATATGCATTGCTGCTATTATTATTTTGAACAAACTTGTTAGACTATTAAAAATAAGAAATATGCTTTATTTTACCTTCATTTATTCATTTACTAATGTTCTCGTTTTCTTTATTTAGATCCACGTTTCTGACCTGTGTTATTTTCCTTATTTTTAAATAATTGTTTTTAAGCTTTCTTGCCAGGTAGTCTTACTGGCAACAATTGCCTCAGTTTTTGTTTGTCTGGAAGAGTCTTTATTTGTCCTTCAATTTTGAAAATTAATTTGGCTGGATGGATAATTCGAGGTTGGTAGGTTGTTTTCAAGACTTTAAATATTTTATTGTACTTTCTTGTTGTTAGGACAGTTATTTTTTTAGAAAAAAAAGAGGAAAGTTTATTGAAATTTCAAGCTACATTTGAAAAATCAAAATTCAAATCCTGGAAACATACATCAGGATAAAGTTTTAGAAACTATCATACACTCCCTGTATTAGTCCTTTCTCGTGCTGCTATGAAAAAATACCAGAGACTTCATCATTTATAGAGAAGAGAGGTTTTAACTGACTCACAGTTCCACATGGCTGGGAAAATGCCTCAGGAAACTTACAAACGTGGTGGAAGTCATCTCTTTACAGGGCAGCAGGAGAGAGAATGAATGCCAAGTGGAGGGGGAAGCACTTTATAAAACCATCAGATCTCGTGAGAACTCACTCACTATCATGAGAACAGCATAGGGAAATCCACTACCGTGATTCAATTCTCTTCACCTGGTCCTGCCCTTGACACGGGGATTATTACAGTTCAAGGTGAGATTTGGGTAGGGACACAGAGCCAAAACATATCACTCCCCTACAGACAAGCTCCCTGCATACACCTCCCAGGCTCCACTGGATTAAAGCCATTCCCTTGTCCATCCCTCATCCACAGTAGGACACCTTCCTTCTTTACACTTGTAAGTTTTCCACATAATTATTTATTTATTTTAAAATAATTAAACATAATTTAAATGACACTGTGAAGTGCAAACTGATCTGTTCACCCCATTCTATGAAGTCATCACCAGTGAACGGTGGGTTTGGCATTCAAATGACTTCATGTGTCTTCAGTGGACAGCTGGGGAAAGGATTGCAGCAGTAAGGCATCTGTGGCTGCATTCAGAGGCTGGCACCCTCCCTGCCTTTACTTACGAGTTTTACTTAACCTGAAGGAGAAACGGAATCAATATGGCAAATGAATACAGTCAAAAGACTTAGCCTTAAGAGATAAGATACCAGTCAATACTCCCAAAGCTGTTTAGACCCTTGGACATGTAGGTGGATGAGTGTATGTATACATCACTACACTAAGACACAGATCAAGCCCTATGTGTGTATGTGTGTGCGCGTGTGTGTGTGTGTGTGTGTGTGCATTTGTGACTTTAAGAAAAACTATGCCAATACTAACCAAACAGAACTTTGTAAGCAGTCACCTTAAAGCTGTAATCTCACACTGCACTGTGTACAAAACCATGCTTTGTACCATATTAATCAACAGAAGGCTGACTTGGCTCAATCTGTCCCTTCTGTGTCCTCTGCTTTCACAAAGCAGAGGAGAAAAGGGAGGCTGCCTCTGCTTAAAACACAAGTGACTTATTCATAGGAACAGTTGTTGTCAGGTGAAGTTGTTGAAGACGTCCATGGAATGAGAAATAGGCCCCTTATACTTTCTGGAGAAAACTGGTGTCACATCTCAAACTACCCTTCCTCTTTGCCAGGTGCAACTAAGTTGCCCAGTCCCTGGGAGCCCCCAAGGTGCAGTAGCATTAGAGGCTCACTGGCTTGGAGTTACTAGACCCCATGCAACTCAGCCTCCAGAGATCTACTCTTTGTCGGGGATCTGTCACTAGAGTGGACCCAGGTGGCCATGTCCCTTTTTCTTTTTTTTCCATTTTCTTATTTATTTATTTATTTATTTATTTATTTATTTGACAGAGTCTCGCTCTGTCACCCAGGCTGGAGTGCAATGGCACAATCTCGGCTCACTGCAGCCTCCACCTACCAGGTTCAAGCAATTCTCGTGCCTCAGCCTCCTGAGTAGTTGGTATTACAGGCGTGCGCCACCACACCCCGCTAATATTTGTATTTTTTTAGTAGAGATGGGGTTTCACCAACTTGGCCAGGCTGGTCTTGAACTCCTTGCCTCAAGTGATCTGCCTGCCTCAGCCTCCCAAAATGCTGGAATTACTGGCATGAACCACTGTGCCTGGCCTGGCCATGTTCTTAGGACGTCTCTTGACACCAGCTATACAAGGTGTAAACTTCTCATGAGATGATGCTTGGGGAGCTAAAAACAAACTGGAAATAACTAGGTAAAACAAGTTTAGTGGCTTTGCTCACTCTGAGGACAGAACCACTTACACTGCAGAACCACCAAGGGCCTCAGGCACTTGGGATTCAGCAGTTTGCTCTTTAGGGCTCAGACCAGACTGGAACTTCTCCAGCTGCTCTGGCTTGCCAGGGTTTTCAAGAGGGTGTTCTTGCACTCCAGCTGGGAGTTCATCTCCACCAGCTCTAGTATCTGCTCCTTCAGAATCTCCACCTCTTCTCTCACAGCATGCATCAGATGATTCTTCATCAGATCCAGGATGGCCTGCTCTATCTTGTTGTCTACGGCCACCATGCTGGCTCTGGAGGCACTGACTTTAAAACTAGCTAGGAATTCCTTCTGGGCTGAGAAGCTTCCAGCCTTCTCCAAAGCAGTGCATGGTGGGCAACCAGAAACCTGCCCCACCCTGCCCAGCCTTGCCCAGCCCTGCCCACCTTTCCTCTGATTCTGGCTTACCTATGTGGCTGCAGCAGCTGGTTCTGATGGCACAGGCTGCAATTAAAAAAAGAAGTCCAATATAATTCTTATCCTTATTGCTTTCTGGTTAAGGTATTTTTGTCTCTTATGATCTTTTTCAAGATTTTTTTCTGTCTTTGATTTTCTTTATATGATTTTCGCAGGTGTAGACTTTTTGACATTTATACTGCTCTGTGTGCTTTGAAATGCCTGTAACTGTGGTTTGGTGTCTGACATTAATCCTAGTAGATTCTCAGTCATTATTGCTTCAAGTATTTCTCCTGTTCCTTTCTCTTTTTCTTCTTTTCCCAGTATTCTCATTACATATATGTTAATACCTTTTGTAGTCATCTCACATTTCTGTTCTTTTTTTTTTTTTTTTCTGTATTTTTGTTCTTTGCATTTCAGTTTGTGAAATTTCTATTGGCATTATCTTCCAGTTCACTGTTTCCTTCATGGGCCATGTTCAGTTTACTAATGAACCCATCAAAGGTATTCTTCTTTTTTGTTACAGTGTTTTTGATTTCTAGCATTTCCTTGTATTCTTTCTTAAAATTTCCATCTCACGGCTTACATTATCCATCTGTTCTTGCATGTTGACACTTTTTTCATTAGAATATTTGGCTTATTAAATCAGTTATTTTTAATTTTCTGTCAGATAATCCTCTGTGTCATATCTGAATGCAGATCTTACATTTGCTTTGTTTCTTCAAATTGTGTGGTCTTTTGTGATTTTTTGTTGGAAGGAAGTCATGATATACTGGATAACTGTGGCATAGAGGTCTTCACTGATGTACTGCTAGAATGTGGGTGGAAGGAGAATCATCATATTGCCCTGTGGTTTGACCTCAGCCTTTTAGTGAGCCTGTTTCCCTGAGCTATGACCTTTGTAATTGCTTCTCATCATTCCTCCACCACCTAGGTGATACAGGGGCTCCAGATATTGCTGGAGTTAAATACTTTTCTTCCAGGTTGGTTAGCCTCTGGTAAAGCCCCAGTGGATACAGCTTTGACAAAATAGTCTTTCTTGAGGGCAGGCCTTGTGAAAAACTGAATGCTCTCAGAGTATTTCCTAATGGCTGCTTTTCCTCTCCTCCTGCTGAAATAACTAAGACATTTTTCTCTGATGTTCACTGTGAGAACCTAGTTATCTCTTGGCAGTAAAACTCACAAAAATGTGAAAGCATCTCTAAGACTACCCCCACCTTGGAGCTTTTAACTCTCAAACTTTCTTCACACAAATCCTCCAAAAATGTATTAATTATTGTTTAGATTTTTCTACTCTGGATTGGTTAGCATGGGGATTTCTGTGCGTGCATTTCTGCTTCAATAAGTTGTTATTCTATCTGCTTATCTTCTGCTACAATTTTGGGGACAGTGGTTTGCCCTATGACCTAGGTTCTCTGATGAATCAATAATATGGTGTTGATTTTCAGTTTGTTCAGCTTTTGTTGTTGTTGTGTGGACAGGACGGTAGACCTCCACATTCTTTACATGATTAACTGGAAACTGGAAATTCCCTTTATGAACATTTCTTTTTTTTTTTTTTTTTTTTTTTTTGAGACGGAGTCTCGCTCTGTCGCCCAGGCTGGAGTGCAGTGGCGCAATCTCGGCTCACTGCAAGCTCCGCCTCCCGGGTTCACGCCATTCTCCTGCCTCAGCCTCCCGAGTAGCTGGGACTACAGGCGCCCGCCACTGCGCCCGGTTAATTTTTTTCTATTTTTTAGTAGAGACGGTGTTTCACCATGGTCTCGATCTCCTGACCTTGTGATCCGCCCGCCTCGGCCTCCCAAAGTGCTGGGATTACAGGCGTGAGCCACCGCGCCCGGCCTATGAACATTTCAAGTGGGAAAGTTTTCTGGGAACTTTTTGTCTCTGTATTGACATGTTAGTCCTTTTTTTTTTTTTTTTTTTTTTTTTTTCCTGAGATGGAGTTTCGTTCTTGTCGCCCAGACTGCAGTGCAGTGGCGCAATTTTGGCCCACTGCAACGTCTGCCTCCCGGGTTCAAGCGATTCTCCTGCCTCAGCCTACAGAGTAGCTGGGATTACAAGCGCTTGCCACCACACCCAGCTAATTTTTGTATTTTTAGTAGAGACGGGGTTTCTCCATGTTTGTCAGGCTTGTCTCAAACTCCTGACCTCAGGCAATCTGCCTGCCTCGGCCTCCCAAAGTGCTAGGATTACAGGCGTAAGCCACCACTCCCGGCAGTAATTCTTATAACAAGATTTTTGGTCATTTATGAGTGGAAGCTGGCATGATGTTAGTCCTTGGGAGAAATTACTAGTCCTGTGCATCTTGAGGCAGAATAAAAGTTCAATTCAGAGAAAAAAACCCTAACTATATAAAAACAATGAAATAGGTAAAGACAAATGCCAAAGTGATAAGTTTAGTTGTTTATCCAACAAGTTGCCTTTTATCAAGGTGACAGCTACAGTATTTTTGTTTTTGTGGTTGGAAAACTGGAGTATCCATTAAGATACTTTCAGCCACGTGTATTAGAATACCAGACTGAAATGGAATTAAACCCTAGAGGTTTATTACTTTCACATAAAAAATACCAGAGAGAGATGGTTCAGGTGTTGGTTAAGTGGCTTCTTTTATTCTCTCAGTCTTCCCTTTGAAGGATCTCATCCTCACATAATTATAACTGAAGCCCCAGGAATCTCAAGCTGACAGACTATATTTGATGCAGGGAAGGGCAAGGTAGAACATTTGCCTAGTTTATCACTCCTAATCGTGGAAGAAAACCTTTCTCTGAAGCCACATCCTAGCACAGAAGATTTCTTCTTGGATTCCATTGGCCCCAGTTGGTTTTCAGCCTCAAACCCTAGTGAAGAATCAGATATAAACATTAGGGCACCATAAAAATCGAGGATGTTTATGTCTGTTTCTGAGTAAGAATATGAGAATAGTGTTTATAATTTTTTTTGGAATAAAATGGCCTATTAAGAAAAAATATTTTACTTCTACATGAAATTTAGCATTTCAACATTGAAGTTGCTTTTTATATGCTTATTCTAAATGTATCCCCCCAATGATAAGCTTTGCTGATATAATTTAATTTGTATCTGCTACCAGTTCTTCAATACGTGAAGAAGAGAACTATCTTAACCATGAGTTTTTTGTTGAGTTAATTTCTTAGTTTAAACTGTTATCACTTGTGAAATTTATAACTACAGAGGAGCAGTATGTGAGAGACAGAGTAAAAATAGACATGTGAAGTCTGCTGTATTCGATCTAGCCGTAACATAATTATTTTGCAATGAAAGGTATAGTTCTGAATTTACTAGAACTACTTAATTCTTTTCAGTTACAATTCAGGATAATAAACTACTTGAAAACATATAATGAAACTGAAGGACATAGTTCCTTTTTTTACTTTAATAAGTGGATTCAGGTTAATTGCTTTTATTTTACATTGAAATGAATAGTTTGGTTGGGTCAGAGCTTAATAAAACATGAATGAATGTACCTGGTATAAAATCACATTTTTCTTGTTTTTTTTCTGATGTGTTTCAGATAGAGTGATTAACCATCCCTGCTAATGTGGAACAGAGAGGTTTCATGGGATACCGGACTTTCAGTGCTAAAAGTAGTAAAGTCTAAGGAAAGCCAAGAGGAATTGATCACTCTAGCTTCAGAGTGTCTTAAAGCTTGGAAGTATATATTTTGGGTTAGAATTCATGAATGAATTTTAGGCAGTTGGCAAATAAATGTATTTCATGAGAAGTCATCTTTCTGTCATCCTTAATATAAAACTCTTTGTTTTCTAACTTGGCTTTCTTACTAAATTATTTGGCTTCTTTAATAGTTTCTGTAGTCACATCTTATTATTCTTTTGGTCTTTGCCTCTCATTTCAAAATAATTCTGATAATAATTAAGTTACAACATAACACATAGTATTTATTAAAAGTGTGGACTTTGTGAGAAGCATAACTTAGAAACAGAATCCATTGACTGTGAGTGTAACATACCGCATTGTGTTTTCATCTACAGCTGGCTGGCAAAATGTAACAATGTGAAAGAAGAAAACTCTAGGAAGAAACTTCAACAGCAAAATGAAATGTCTGTTGATTTGCAGTTTAATATTTATTTAATACAATATTCCCCCAAATCCACATATTTTACTGGCAAAACTAGTCCTGACCCTTCCTAAAACTGTTTGACAATGAGAAGTTTATGGTAATGCATGGTAGTATGTTTTAAGATAATATTTAGCTAGTGGCACATTGCACCTCCTGTTATACTTAAAGTATTTTTTTGTGTTAAATACAAAATTTAAAAATGTTTGCTATGATAAATGTAATGTTTTGCTACAGGTTTTCTATGGAAAGTCTTCAGCATTGACTACATTGAAAATTCTTGGAAAATGTGTTTCAAATTTAAAAAACTTAATGTACTCAAAGTTTTTCAGTAACACTTCTTTTACTTATATTGTAGCTACTTAGTGTGAGTCTTTTGCTTGCTTTCAATTTATTTATTTAACAAATATTCACTATGGGCCAAGCACTATAATAGTAAACAAGTGATAGTGATGAACAAAACAAACACGTTCCCTATTTTCCATGGTAGTTTTCAAAGTCTTTTTATAAAATAAAACAATATTTCTCTGCCTTTCAGTGCTAGTTATTCCAAATTCTTTTAGAAATTAGATAAGGTGTAATCAAATAACAAATTTTAGTTGGATTAGATTACTGTTAATTTATGCAAAACTTCTCACATAATTATTGTACTGGTGGGAAGAATTTTTAAACCCGTTGAGGTTAGCTGTGCAATCAATTCCCATGAAGATAACAAAAGGTAATTGGACTCTGATCTGTTGAACAAAATTAAGTCATAATGCAAGTTATGTTTTCATTTATATATGAACTTCATATTCAATCACTTCCAAGAGAAACTGCTGTGAGGTCATTGATGGTTCCTCCTCCTCTTTACCATTCATGGACTACCCAATACCTATGTCTGTTTTTTTTTGCTGTTGTTGTTGTTTTTTAATGGATAACAGCCTGGGACATACTCCCAAGTTTCCTTGGGAGCGCTCCTTCCTATGTCTTAATTAAATCTATTTCTACTTCTTAATACATTTTCCATCTTTTTTTATATCCGTGTATTAGCTCAGGTACTTGTAATCTCTCACATGGTTTAATGGAGCATTCATATATTTAGTCTTCTTACCTCCAGGATTCTCTGTTCTCATCCCATCATTTACATTGGCATAAGAATAATCTAAAGATAGTGTAAATAGAATTATTTGTTTACAGAATAGAATGTAAATGTAAAATTTGTAGACTAGAATCTGAAAGTAAAATGCAAATACAATTTTGTTCATCTCTTGCTTGAATATCTTCTGTGGCTCCAAATATTTTCTTTTTCTTTTTCTTTTTTTTTTGAGACGGAGTCTCGTTCTGTCGCCTGGGCTGGAGTGCAGTGGCCGGATCTCAGCTCACTGCAAGCTCCACCTCCCGGGTTTAGCCATTCTCCTGCCTCAACCTCCCCAGTAGCTGGGACTACAGGCGCCCGCCACCTCGCCCGGCTAGTTTTTTGTATTTTTTAGTAGAGACGGGTTTTCACCATGTTAGCCAGGATGGTCTCGATCTCCTGACCTCGTGATTCGCCTGTCTCGGCCTCCCAAAGTGCTGGGATTACAGGCTTGAACCACAGCGCCCGGAGGCTCCAAATATTTTCACTATAAAGATAAATTAGTCATTGTAAACAAAGTCCTTCATGACCTGATCACAGTTAACCTTATTTGCTTCCTTCCCCGCTGTTCTTTACCACATACCATATCCAACTGCTTTATTGAAATAGTCTCTTCACCATTCATGCTTTTTTCATGTCATGTACTTTTATACTTCTGTGTTGTTCCCACTGTCTAGCATGTCTTTCTCCCTTTTTCTATCTGATCAACTCCTACTCACTTTGCAATATTCCTTCTCTGAAACATACTGTTATTTTCTGATAGAGGTATTCTCATTCCCTCATTTGATTTCCCATAGTATGTTACACAACTGTTTACTATAGAACTTGCCACATTTCATCATCACTTTACCTATCTTTCTGACTCTGCTACTAGTGTTTTAAGAACAGACACTAAGTCTTAAGAAACTTTGAAATCCCATCCCCTATCATAGAGATTAGCTAGTTAACTATCTAGGTAATATGTGTCTTACACTAATACTGTCTTCTGCTGATACTTATGCTAAGACATAGCAATATGTCTTAATCATCAAAAAAACTAAATTGCTTATTCAGGATAGCTTGATGAATAAATTATAAATTGTTTGCTTGCTAGAAAATATAAGTGATTTTACCATTTGGGCACTTTGAAAATACTGAAATTATTTGCAAAGAAGATGGAATCTTCTTTAATCTTCAACTTAAAATTGCTTTAACATTTAGAAGAGGACAGGTGCAATAGCGCTGCTCTACAACTTATTGTGAGAGCTTAGACAAGCTATTTAACCTTTGTAATCTTCAAATTGCTATGTTTCATGGAGATAAAACAGCATATACCTCATGGAGTTTATTAAGGAAAAACCTAAGACAAGTTAAATTCAACAAAGTTTATTTGAGCAAGCAGTAGCTTCTAGAACCAGGCAGCATTCTGGACCAAAGATTATTCAGAATGCACCCACCCCGAAAGTGGTGAGCTATATTTACAACCAGAAAACAGAAAATGACATATAGGGATTACTTGATTGGTGCAGTTTGCATTTGCCTTATTTGGGAATAATTTAGCAGCTTTTAGCAGCTTTTAGCAGCTTTCAGACCTTCAGCTGAAGGTCCGGCTGTTACAGTTGACTGAGACGCTGTTGCTTCGTTACAAGGGCATACTGCTGTGTATGCTGACAGCTTGTTTACACATCAAGCTAGGCCACGGTTCATTATGTAAAAATGCCACTTTAAACCATACTTCATTTAACAATTCCCCCCATTTGGTCATCCTCTCATCCAAAAGAGATTGACCAAAGCCTTAGACATGGGGAGTTACACCATCCTCTGCAGTCTTCATGATCACTCTTCTGGATCCAGCAATTGTCAACAATTTACAATTTCACGATGTAAAATAAGTTAGACGACTCTTATGTTTTTGTTATTACCATCCAATGCACAGAAGACAGCTGTATATGGGTATTTAAAATGTTTGAGTGAGGACAACACAATCCAACGCCAAGAAACTGAAACTCACCTTTCAGCAGGAGTCTCCATGAATTAACTAATCAAAACTGAACAACTGAAAATTCAGGCACTAAGTATAATTCATTAGTGTTTGAGTCCCATTAGTCATACTCCTTGTTTGGAATATGATAGAGAACGAGGCCCATAGCATGCTGCAAGATTGTCTGATCTAAAGAGGTATTCAATTTTGTGGTTAGTCTGGTGACACAATTCCTAGTGATCTGGAGATCCATTAACAGAAATGTAAATATTAGAAAACCTTAGAGCAGCCAAGCTTGCCATCCGTTTGTCAGAGGATAGCCTCTATGTATCTGAATCCCTGAGAGGTTTGATTGGCCACAAAGTCCACATTTTTTCCCAATTTATGAATTAGCTTTAAATTTCATACAACTGGCACCCCACTACTGCCAAAAGTGAAGCCCCAGAAACACGACAGGAACCTTTCCTCACTGGAAACAAATTTGTCCATATTCATTTCAACATGGATACTAATTTTGATTATTGACATTTTTGATGTCTGATTACAGAAAGTACTATGAAGATTTTTAGAAAAAGCTGTCTGGAAGACAGAAGGGAGACTGGACAAACAGCAAGATTTTAAAGTGAAGAGGCAGACCCAGTATAGGCCCTCGGGAGCTGGAAAGGAAGGCCACCTAGTGGCGTTTGAGCGAAGGTCAGTTACGTCTACTCAGTCAATAATCATAGCTCCTGAATAAAATACAAAAAGAAATTTGCTCTTAGGTGGCCCCTCTGTTGTATACTGTAGGTGTGCATAACCACACCTGTTGGTGAGTAGTGTTACATAGGCAGTTACTTGTACCCGCATAGGTAGTTCCTGGGTCTCTAATATTTGATGCCAGAAAGCACAGTATACCTTGTAAAAGGCATCATCCAGAGAGGATTTTTTTGTAAAGTTCCTCGTAGCAAGTAGGCTATTGATTGAAAATGTAAGAGTACTGCTTCTATAGATCATAGGAAAACAATAAATGGTGATGTTTAACATATCAGGGTTAACTTTTCACTCTTCCTTTGAGGTTTTCAAGGTGAGTAGGGGAACATGAAGAGGTATTGGCAATAATGGAATGATTTCTTAAGGGTTTTTCTTTTTGCGTTAGACCACAAATCCAACAATTATTTGGTTTCTTGCTAGAGCATAAGCTTTCGCTAAAGCCATCCGCAGGTTATTGTCCCATGAATTTTCCTGCATGAAAAGAGAAAGGGTGAGAACAGCAGAAAACAGGAGGAAAATTAAGGTCTTCATAATTGCAGAGAAGTCTTGGTCCATGATCTTAGGAAAGCTGTCCATGTATTACAATTCCATCTGCTTCTGGGAAAGAATTTCTTTGGTTAACATTACCTTAGAGTCTCCAACAGGTGCGCAGTTCCAGGAGCCTGGAGGGGCCCTCTTAAGTTGTGACTTGTAGACCCAAGTTTCAAGTCTCTTGAGCTTTGCTGTGGTGAGGATGAAGAAAAAAAACTTGGTAGGGGTCTTTTTATTTAAAAAAAAAAAAAAATTTAGGCTGAGCACAATGGCTCACACCTGTAATCTGAGCACTTTGGGAGGCCGAGGCAGGCTGATCACTTGAGGTCTGGGGTTTGAGACCAGCCTGGCCAACATGGCGAAACCCCGTCTCTACTAAAAATACAAAACAGTTTAGCTGGGCATGGTGGTTTGTGCCTGTAATCCCAATTGCTTGGGAGGCTGAGAAAGAATCGCTTGAACCCAGCAGGTGGAGGTTGCAGTGAGCCGAGATTGTGCCACTGCACTCTAGCCTGGGTGACAGAGGGAGACTCCATCTCAAAAATAAATAAATAAATAAAAATTGTTTTAGATTCAGGGATACATGTGCAGGTTTGTAATACAGGTAAACTAGTGTAATGGGAGTTTGATATAAAGATTATTTTGTCACCCAGATACTAAGCCTAGTACCCAATAGTTATTTTTTCTGCTCCTTTCCCTCCTCCCAGCCTTCACAGTTTGTTAGGCCTCAGTGTCTGGTGTTTCTCTCTTTATGTCCATATGTTCTCATAATTTAGCTCTCACTTATAAGTGAGAACATGCAATATTTGTTTTTCTGTTTCTGCGTTAGTTTGCTAAGGATAATGGCCTCCAGCTTTCTCCATGTTGTTGCAAAGCACATGACCTCGTTCTTTGTTATGACTGCTTAGTATTCCATGATGTATATGTACCACGTCTTTTTTCAACCAGTCTGTCATTGATGGTCATTTAGGTTGATTCCATGTCTTTGCTATTGTGAATAGTGCTGCAGTGAACATATGTGTGCATGTGTTTTCCATTATGATTGCTGTGAGATGGCATCTCATTGTGGTTTTGATTTGCATTTCTTTAATGATCAGTGATATTGAGTTTTTTTTCATATGATTGTTGGCTTCATGCATGTCTTCTTTTGAAAAGTTTATGTTCATGTCCTTTATCCACTTTTTAATGGAGTTGTTTTTTTTTTCTTGTATATTTGTTTAAGTTCCTTATAGATACTGGATATTAGACCTTTGTTAGATGCATAGTTTTCAAATATTTTCGCAAATTCCGTAGGTGGTTTGTTTACTGATAGCTTACTTTTGCTGTGCAGGAGCTCTTTAGTGTAATTAGATCTCATTTATACTTTTTTGCTTTTGTTGCAGTTGCTTTTGGCATCTTCGTCATGAAATTTTTGCGAGTTCTTATGTCCAGAATGGTATTGCCTAGGTTGCCTTCCAGGGTTTTTAAAAATAATTTTGGATTTTACGTTTAAGTCATTAATCCATCTTGAGTTACTTTTTGTGTATGGTTTAAAGAAAGGGTACACTTTCAATCTTCTGCATATGGCTAGCTAATTATTCTAGCACCATTTATTAAATAGGGAATCCTTTCCCAATTGCTTATTTTTGTCAGCCTTGTTGAAGATTAGATAGTTGCAGGTGTGTGGCCTTATTTCTGGGCTCTCTGTTTTGTTCCATTGATCTGTGGGTCTGTTTTTGTGCCAATTCCATGCTGTTTTGGTTGCTGTAGCCCTGTGGTTTAGTTCGAAGTTAAGTAGCGTGATATCTCCTGCTTTGTTCTTTTTGCTTAGGATTGCCTTGGCTATTCAGGTTGGGTTTTTTTTTTGTTTGTTTGTTTTTTTCATTCCAAATGAATTTCAAAATAGTTTTTGTATAGTTTTGTGGAGAATCTCATTAGTAGGTTGATAAGAATAGCATTGAACCTATAAATTTCTTTGTGCAGTATGGCCATTTTAGGGATCTTGAGTCTTCCTATCCATGAGTGTGGAATTTTTTTTTTTTAATTTTTTTTCTCATCTCTGATTTATTTGAGCAATGTTTTGTAATTCTACTTGTAGAGATTTTTCGCCTCCCTCATTAGGTATATTCCTAGGTATTTTATTATTTTTGTGGCAATTGTGAATGGGACTGTGTTCCTGATTTGGGCCTCTGCTTGGCTGTTGTTGGTGTATAAAAATAGTAGTGATTTTTGTACATTGATTTTGTATCCTGGAACTTCACTGATGCTGTTTATCAGCTTAAGGAGATTTTGGGCTGAGACTATGGGGTTTTCTAGATATAGAATTATGTCTTCTTCAAATAGGGATAGTTTGTCTTCCTATTCAGATGTACTTCATTTCTTTCTCTTACCTGATCTCTCTGTTCAGGACTTCCAATATTATGTGGAATAGAACTGGTGAGAGAGGGCATCCTTGTCTTGTTCCAGTTTTTAAGAGGGGTGCTTTTCGCTTTTGACTGTTCAGTATAATATTGGCTGTGCATTTGTCATAAATGGCTCTTGCTGTTTTGAGGTATGTTTCTTCAGTAACTAGTATGCTGAGAGCTTTTAACGTGAATGGATGTTGACTTTTACTGAAAGTCTCTTCTGCCTCTATTAAGATCATCATATGGGTTTTTTTTTTCTGTTAATGTGATGCATTACATTTATTGATTTGCATGTAGTGAATCAATGTTGTATCCTAGGGATAAAACTTACTTGGATTGTAGTGGATTCACTTTTTGATGTGCTGCTGGATTCAGTTTCCTTCTGTTTGGTTGAGGATATTTGCATCAATGTTCATCAGGGATATTGGCCTGAAGTTATCTTTCTCATGTGTGACTCTGCCAGGTTTTGGTATCAGCATGGTGCTTACCTCATAGAATGAATTGGGGAGAAGTCCTTCATCCTCAATTTTTTTGTAATAATTTCAATAAGAATGGCACCAGATCTTTTTTTGTACCTCTGGTAGAATTCAGCTGTGAATCTGTCTGGTCCAGGGCTGTTTTTGATTAGCAGGCTATTTATCACTGATTCCTTTTGGGCCTCATTATTGGTCTGTTCAGGGATTCAATTTTTTTCCTGCTTCAATTTTGGGAAGGTGCCCAGGAATTTATCCATTTCTTTTTGATTTTCTAGTACGTGTGCATAGAGGTTTTCATAATAGTCTCTGATAGTTATTTGCATTTCTGTGGGGTCAGTGGTAAGATCTTCTTTGGCATTTCTGATTGTGTTTATTTTAATCTTCTCTATTTTCTTTTTCATTAGTCTAACAGCCTATCTATCTTATTAATTTTTTCAAAACATCAGTTCCTGGCCCTGTTGGTCTTTTGAATGACTTTTAATTTCTCAATCTCCTTCACTTCAGCTCTAATGTGGGTCATTTCTTGTCGTCTGCTAGCTTTTGGATTGGTTTGCTCTTGCCTCTCTAGTTCTTTTTGTTGTGATTTAAGAGTGTTAACTTGAGATCTGTTTCACTTTTCGTTGTTGGCATTTAGCGCTATAAATTTCCCTCTTAACACTGCATTAGCTGTGTCTTAGAGATTCTGGTATGTTGTATATTTGTTCTCATTCACTTCAAAGAAGTTCTTGATTCCTGCCTCAATTTTATTATCTACTGTAAAGTCATTCAGAAGTGGGTTGTTTAATTTTTATGTAAATATATGGCTATGAGCTATTTTGATGATATTGAATTCTATTTTTATTGTGCTGTGGTCTGAGGGTATGGATTTTTTTTTTAATTTGCTGAGGATTGTTTAGTGTCTGATTTTGTGGTCTATTTTAGAATATGTGCCATGTACAGATGAGAAGAATGTACATTCTGTTGTTTTCAGTGGATAATTCTATAGATGTCTATTAGATCCATTTAGTCCTGTTTTGAGTTAAGGTTCTGTATATCTCTGTTAATTTTCTGCCTCAACGATCTGTCTAATATTGTCAGTGGGATGTTAACGTCTCTGACTATTATTGTGTGGAAGTCTAAGTCTCTTTGAATGTCTCTAAGAACTTGTTTATGGGCCAGGCGCGGTGGCTCACACCTGTAATCCCAACACTTTGGGAGGCCGAGGAGGGTGAATCACCTCAGGTGAAGAGTTCAAGACCAAGCCTGGTAAACATGGTGAAACCCTGTCTCTACTAAAAATACAAAAATTAGCTGGGTGTGGTAGCTGGTGCCTGTAATCTCAACTACTCAGGAGGCTGGGGCAGGAGAATCACTTTAACCTGGGAGGTGGAGGTTGCAGTGAGCAGAGATTGCACCAGTGCACTCCCCCTGGGTGACAAGAGCAAGACTTTGTCTCAAAAAAAAAAAAAAAAAAAAAAAAAGAATCTGGGCTCCTGTGTTGGGTGCATATATGTTTAGGATAGTTAGCTTTTCTTGTTGAATTGAACCCTTTATCATTATGTAATGCCTTTCTTTGTCTTCTTAAATTTTTGTTGACTCAAAGTCTGTTTTGTCTGAAATCAGGATCGCAACCCCTGCTTTTTTTCTGTTTGCCATTTGCTTGGTAGATTTTTCTTTGTCTCCTTATTTTGTGCCTATGGTTGTCACCGCATGTTACATGGGTCTCATGAAGATACCCTTGGGTCTTCGTCCTTTATCCAGTTTGCCACTGTGTGCCTTTTAATTGGGGCATTTAGCCCATTTACATTCAATGTTAGTACTGATATATATGAATTTGATCCTGTCATTGTGCTATTAGTTGTTCATTATGCCGACTTGTTTGTCTGGTTGCTTTACAGTGTCATTGGTCTGTGTCCTATAACGTGTGTTTTAGTGGCTGGTAATGGTCTTTCCTTTTCATATTTAGCACTGCTTTCAGGAGCTCTTGTAAGGTGTGCCTGGTGGTAGCAAATGTCTTCAATATTTGCTTGTCTAAAAAGGATATCTTATTTCTCCTTCATTTCTGAAGCTTGGTTTTCTCAGATAGGAAGTTCTTGGTAGGAATTTCTTTTCTTTGAGAATGTTCAATATAGGCCCCTAATCTCTTCTGGCTTGCAGGGTTTCTGCTGAGTGGTCCACTGTTAGTCTTATGAGCTTCCCTTTATAGGTGACCTGTCCTTTCTTTCTAGTCGCCTCTAGTATATATATTTTTTTCATTTCAACCTTGGGGAATCTTATGATTATGTGTCTTGGGGATGATCTTGTAAAGTATTTTGCTGGGGTGGTCTGCATTTTCTGAATTTGAATGTTGGCCTCTCTAGCTAGATCGGGGAAGTTTTCATGGGTAATATCCTGACATGTTTTCCAAGTTGCTTCCATTCTCCTCATCTCTTTTAGGAACACCAATGAGTCATAAATTCAGTCTCTTTACATAATCCCATATTTCTTGGAGGTTTTGCTTTTTCTTTTTTGTTCTTTTTTCTTTATTCTTGCCTGACTTTCTTATTTTAAAAATCCAGTCTTCAAACTCTGGGATTCTTTCCTCAGCTGTTAATACTTACGATTTTGTTATGAAATTCTTATAGTGTTTTTCAGCCATATCAGGTCAGTTACATTCTTAACTATACTGATTCTTTTGTCTGTCAGCTCCTATATCATTTTATTGTGATTCTTAGCTTCCTTACATTGAGTTTCAACATTATCTTGAATCTCAGTGGGTAGGATTCTTTCTAATGAGGTTCAAGGGCAGTCTTTCTCTGATGTCATTTCCAGAATACCCAGTCTCCAAAGTTCTAGATTTTGAGAGATCTCGTTTTCATCAGTTGATGGGTCACAAAAAGCTTTGTTTACTTAATGAAAATACATTCTGGCATAATGCATCCGTAATGCCTTATAATTTGCCCAATAAAATGGGTTTTTCCTTCACTGAAATTTTCTACAGGGATTCCCTGTAAAGGGAAGGAAACGTACCTGCTAAAAGCTTTCCAGCCACTCTCACTGCATCTGTGCTCCTACACGTAAAAGCTTCTGTCTAACCAAAATACATACAGACCATTTCAAGTATATACATATATGGTTTAATATTTATTTACTATTAAATTAAATAAAGATGAAGGTGGCAACCGAATGAAGTCTATCAACAAATATTCAAATTATCCTTCAGGTTGTGGAAATGTACCACCTGAAATTTTTATTTTCTTCCAAAGATTTTGCGTTTCAAAAACCAGACATTGATTACAAACTATTTTAACTATTTTAGAACAGTTATTCCACCAATTGTTTTTTCAATTTGGATCAGCTTGCCCATTCCATGATGAGTTGTGAAGTGCAAGACTTTTAAAAATTATTAAATTGGTTAATTACTTCAATTGATTTTCTAATGACATACCAGTTTTATGTTCCTCAATTAAATCTAACTTGCTAGATTCACTTTGTTATTATTTTATTTAATTATTTTGCCTACAATGCTCATTATCTGGCTGATGGGGTCATTTGTACCCCAAACTTGAGCAATTAGGCAGTGCACTCAGGAAACTAACCTTCATATGCACCCACAAATACAAACGGTAAAAATAAATGGCCCATATATGCATGAATGATATTGGCTAGTACATTTTTTCTCCCATTATTTTTCTCAGGTTTTAGAATCATAGTTATACAAGTGTTATATATTATGAAAAACTTTGGGTATTATGGTAGTACTGGCTTCACTGAAAGTTCTGTAGAACTTACAAAGTTGATAGACCTCGGATTTGGGAGTGGACGATTTTTGACTTCTCATTCAATTTAACGGAAGTTATACAACTACTCATAAGCTGTGGCTCTTCGTGAGTTAGTTTGGTAAGCTATAGTTTTCAAGGAGTTGTCCATCGCATATGAAGTATCAACATTTGTTGATGTAATACAGTTAAAAATAAATTGTATTATCTTTACAAGGTCTACAGCATCATATTTAGGTGCCAAATTTTATTACTAGTATTGTTTATGCCTTCACTTTTTTCATCCTAATCATCTTGCCAAAGGCATATCAATTTTTAGCCGGGCATGGTGGCTCACACCTGTAATCCAAGCACTTTTGGAGGCTGAGGCAACTGGGTCACTTGAGGTCAAGAGTTAGAGACTAGCCTGGCCAATATGGTGAAACCCCATCTCTCCTAAAAATTAAAAAATTAGCCAGGTGCAGTGGCACGTGCCTGTAATCCAAGCTACTAGGGAGGCTTAGGCATGACAGTCGCTTGAAACTTGGGAGACAGAGGTTCCAGTGAGCCAAGACAGCACCATTACACTCTAGCCTGGGTGACAGAGCGAGATTCTGTCTCAAAAAAAAAAAAAAAAAAAGGCATATCAATTTTATTAATCTTTGCTAATAATAAATGTTTGGTTTAGCTGAGACTGTGTATTGCATTTCTTTCTATTTTATTAATTTCTACTGTAGTCTTTCTATTTTTCTTCCACATCCTAGATTTATTTTTTATTTTAAAATATTTTTTATTTATTTTTATTTCCAACTTTCATTCAAGGTTCAGAGATTATATGAGATGGCCAGACACATGTAAACTTAGAGTCATGGGGGCTTAGTGGGCAGATTATTTCACCATCCAGGCAATAAGCATCATACCTGATAGGTAGTTTTTTTGATCCTCACCATCCTCCCACATCCCATGCTGAAGGAGGCCCAGGTGTCTTGTTCTCTTCTTTGTGTCCATGTGCACTCAGTGTTTAGCTCTCACTTATAAGTGAGAAGACGGGTTATTTGGTTTTCTGTTTTTGCGTTAATATTCTTAAGATAATGACCTCCAGCTCCATCCATGTTGCTGCAAAGGACATTATCTCATTTGTGTTCTGACAGTGTGGTATTCCATGGGGCATATGTACCACATTTTCTTTAGTCCAATATTGATGGGCATTTAGGTTGATTCCATGTTTTTTCTATTGTTAATAGTGCTGCAAATGAACCTATGTGTGCATCTGTCTTTATGGTAGAACAATTTATATTCCTTTGGATCTATACCCCAAAATAGGATTGCTGGGTAGAATGGTAGTTTTTTTGTATGTTCCTTGAAAAATCTCCAAACTTCTTTCCATAGTATATGAATTAATTTACATTCCCATTTGCAGTGTATAAGTAGTCTGTTTTCTCTGAAACCTCAACAGCATCAGTTATATTTAGACTTTTTAATAATAGCCATTCTGAGTGGTGTGAGATGGTATCTCACTGTGGTTTTTATTTGCATTTATTTTATAATCAGTGATGTTTACTTTTACATATGTCTTCTTTTAAGAAGTGTCTACTCATGTCATTTGCCCATTTTTAATGACTTTTTTTTCGTTTTTTGCCTGTTAATTTGTTTAGGTTCCTTATAGATTTGGGATAGCAGACGTTTGTCAGATGCGTAGTTTGAAAAAATTTTCTCCTATTCTTTAGATTGTCTGTTTATTACTCTATTGATAGTTTATTTTGCAGTGCAGAAACTGTTTAATTTAATTAGGAATGATTTGTCAATTTTTGTCTTATTACAATTGCTTTTGGAGGCTTTGTGATAAAATCTTTGCCATGACTTATATCCAGAATGGTATTTCCTAGGATTTCTTTTAGGGTTTTTATCGGTTTGGGTTTTACATTTAATTCTTTAATTCATTTTAAGTTGATTTTTGAATATTAGGGAAAGGGAGGGGGTCTAGTTTCAGTCTTCTGCATATGACTAGCCAGATATGCCAGTACCATTTATTTTGTAGGCAGTCCTTTCCCCATTGCTTGCATTTGGAGATTTTGTCAAAGATTAGGTGGTTATAGGTGTGTGGCTTTATTTCTGGGTTCATTAACCTGTTCCATTATTCTAAGTGTCTGCTTTTTGTACCAGTACCATGGTTTTTTTGCTTTGCGTAGCCTTGTAGTATAGTTTTAAGTCAGGTAATGTGATGCCTTCTGGTTTGTTATTTTGGCTTAAGATTGCTTTGGCTGTTCAGGCTCTTTATTCATTCCATATAAAATTTAAAATAGGTTTCTCCACTTCTGTTAAAAATGCCATCGGTAGCTTTAAAGAAATAACATTTCTGTAAATTGCTTTGAGCAGTATGTCCATTTTAACAATATTGATTCTTCCCATCCATGAGCATGGAATGTTTTCCACTTGTGTCATCTCTGATTTGTTTCAGAAGTGTTTTGTTATTTTCATTGTGGATGTCATTCACCTCCCTGGTTAGATCTATTCCAGGGTGTTTTATTTTGTTGCCACTCTTGTGAATGGGATTGTGTTCTTGATTTAGATCTCAGCTTGACTATTGTTGATGTATAGAAATGCAACTGATATTTGTACATTGATTTTGTATACTACAAGTTTACTGAAGTTGTTTATCACTTCTAGAGGCGTTTGGGCAGAGACTATAGGGTTTTCTATGTATAAAATCATATTATCTGTGAAGAGAGATAGTTTGTCTTCTCTTCCTATTTGGATGTATTTTTTTTTTTTTTCTCTTGCCTAACTGCTCTGGGTAGGACTTTTAGAACTATGTTGAATAGGAGTGGTGAGAGTGGGCATCCACGTCTTGTGCCAGTTTTCCAGGGGAGTGCTTCTAGTTTTTGCCCACTCAGGATGATATTGGATGTGGGATTTTCATAGATGACTCACTATTTTGAGGTATTGTCCCTCAGTGCCTAGTTTGTTGAGGGTTTTTAACATGAAAGGATGTTGACATCTATCTAAAATCTTTTCTCTGTCTATTGAGATGATCATGTGATTTTGGTTTTTAGTTCAGTTTATTTGATGAATCACATTTATTGATCTGCATATATTTAACCAGCCTTGTATCCCAGAAATAAAGCCTACTTGATCATGGGGAATTAGCTTTTCAATGTGCTGCTGGATTCTTTCTGCTTGTATTTTCATGAGGATTTTTGATGTATGTTCATCAGGGATATTGGCCTGAAGTGTTCTTTTTTTGTTTTGTCTTTGCCAGGTATTGGCATCAGCATGATGCTGGCCTTGTAGAATGAGTTAGGGTGAAGTCTGTCCTCCTCAATTTGTTGTAGTAGTTTTCATACGATAGGCTCCAGCTGTTCTTTACATGCCTGGCAGAATTCAGCTGTGAATTCATCTGATCAGGGCTTTTCCTGATTGATAGGCTTTTTATTAGTGATTCAATTTTGGAAATTATTGCTCTGTTTAGGGTTCAATTTCTTCCTGGTCCAATCTTGGGAGGCTGTATGTTTCCAGGAATGTATGCATTTCTTCTTGGTTTTCTACTTTGGGTACATAGAGGTGTTCATAATAGTCTCTGAGGGTTTTCTGTATTTCTGTGAGGTCAGTGGTAATGTCCTCTTTGTTATTTCTGATTGCGTTTATTTCAGACTTCTTTTTCTTTTTCTCTATTAGGCTAGCTAGTGGTCTATTAATATTTTTTATTTTTAATAGAACCAATTTATGGTTTCATTGACCTTTTGTATTTTTTTTTTGCATCCTAGTTTTCTTCAGCTTAGCTCTGATTTGCTTATTTCTTCTCTTCTGCTTGTTTTGGTATTGATTTGCTCTTGATTTTTTTAGTTGCCCTAGGTGTGATATTAGATTGTTAATTTGAAGTCTTTCTAATTGTTGATATGGGCATTTAGTACTATATGCTTTCCTGTTAAATCTGCTTTAGTTGTGTCCCAGAGATTCTGGTATGTTTTTATCTGTTTTTCAATAATTTCACTAATTTCAAATAACACTTGATTTCTGCCTGAATTTTATTTTTTACCCAAAACTCATTCAGAAGCAGGTAAATTTCTATGTAATTGTATGGTTTTGAGAGATCTTCTTAGTATTTATTTCTATTTTTATTGCACTGTGTTCAAAGAGTGTGGTTGGTATGATTTTACGTTCTTTCAATTTGTTGAGAATTGTTTTATTCTACAGTGTGTGGTCAAATTTGAAGTATGTGCCATGTGCTGATGAAA
This sequence comes from Chlorocebus sabaeus, assembly GCF_047675955.1. NCBI lineage: Eukaryota > Metazoa > Chordata > Mammalia > Primates > Cercopithecidae > Chlorocebus > Chlorocebus sabaeus. The sequence continues at coordinate 61,612,563 of NC_132933.1, forward strand.
ATATATATCCCCCCCTTTTTTTTTTTTTTTTTTTTTTTTTTTGCTTTTTACGAATTTCGACTTATATTCTAGATACAAGGGATACATGTGCAGGTTTGTTACATGGGTATATTGTACCCAGGGAGTAAGCATGGTACCCAATTTGTAGTTTTGTACCTATGACCCCCTCTTTCCCTCTCCCCTCTGGTAGTACACAGTGTCTATTGTTCCCACGTTTGTGACCATGTGTGCTCAATGTTTAGCTCCCACTTATGAATTAGAACGTGCAGTATTTTGGTTTTCTGTTCCTGCATTAATTCATTTAGGATGGCCTCCAGTTCCATCCGTGTTGCTACAAAGGACATGACTCTATTCATTTTTATTGCTGAATAGGATTCCATGATGTATATATATATGTATCACATTTTCTTTACCCAGTCCACCTTTGATAGGCACCTTACTTGATTTCATTTCATTGCTATTGTGAACAGTGTGGTGATGAACATCGAGTGCATGTGTCTTTTTGGTATAATGATATGTTTTCCTTTGAGTATATACCCAGTCATGGGATTGCTGAGCCAAATTGTAGTTCTATTTTAAGTTATTTGAGAAATCTCCAAACTGGTTTCCACAGTGCCTGAACTCATTTACATTCCAAACCAACAGTGTATATAGTTGTACCCTTTTCTACACAGCCTTGCCAGAATCTGTTGTTTTGACTTTTCAACAATAGCTGTTCTGACAGGTGAGAGATGGTATCTCATTGCAATTTTGATTTGCATTTCTCTCATGACTAGCAACGTTGAGCATCTTTTATATACTTGTTGGCTGTGTGTATCACTTATTTGTGTGTGTGTGTGTTTAACTCATTCATTTATTCAACAAATGTATATATATATTTTTAATTTTCCATAGGTTATTGGGAGAACAGATGGTGTTTGGTTACATGAGTAAGTTCTTTGGTGGTGGTCTGTGAGATTTTGTTGCACCCATCACCAGAGCAGTATACAGTGCACCCAATTTGTGGTCTTTTATCCCTCACTCCCTTCCCTTCCTTTCCCCCTGAATCCCCAAGGTCCATTGTGTTTTTCTTATGCCTTTGCATCCTCATAGCTTAGCTCCCACATATGAGTGACAACACACAATATTTGGTTTTCATTCCTGAGTTACTTCACTTAGAATAATGTTCTCCAATCTCTCATAGCTTAGCTCCCACATGTGAGTGACAACATACAATATTTGGTTTTCATTCCTGAGTTACTTCACTTAGAATAATGTTCTCCAATCTCATCCGGTGGCTGTGAATGCCATTAATTCATTCCTTTTTATGGCTGAGTAGTATTCCATCTTATACCACAGTTTCTTTATCCACTTGTTGATTGACAGGAACTTGGGTTGGTTCCAAGTTTTTGCAATTGCAAATTGTGCTGCTATAAACATGCCTGTGCAAGTGTATTTTACATATAGTGACTTCTTTTCCTCACGATAGATACCTAGTAGTGGGATTTCTGGATCAAACGGTAGTTCTACTTTTAGTTCTTTAAGGAACATCCACACTCTTTTCCATAGTGGTTGTACTAGTTTACATTCCCACCAGCAGTGTTAGAAGTGTTCCCTGTTCACTGCATCCACGCCGACATCTATTATTTTTTCATTTTTTGATTATGGTCACTCTTGCAGGAGTAAAGTGGTATCTCATTGTGGTTTTGATTTGCATTTTCCTGATCATTCGTGATATTGAGCATTTTTTCATATGTTTGTGGGCCATTTGTGTATCCTCTTTTGAGAATGGTCTAATTGTATTCTTAGCTCACATTTTGATGGAATTTTTTTTCTCGCTAATTTGTTTGAGTTCTTTGTAGATTCTGGATAGTCTTTTGTCAGATGTATAGACTGTGAAGATTTTGTCCCGCTCTGTGTTTTGTGTGTTTACTCTGCTGACTGTTCTTTTGGCTGCGCAAATGCTCTTTAGTTGGCCAGGTGCAGTGGCTCACGCCTGTAATCCCAGCACTTTGGGAGGCCGAGGCGGGTGGATCACAAGGTCAGGAGATCGAGACCACAGTGAAACCTCATCTCTACCAAAAATACAAAAAAAAAAATTAGCTGGGCGCGGTGGCGGGCGCCTGTAGTCCCAGCTACTCAGGAGGCTGAGGCAGGAGAATGGCATGATCCCGGTAGTCGGAGCTTGCAGTGAGCCGAAATTGCGCCACTGCACTCCAGCCTGGGGAACAGAGCGAGACTCTGTCTCTCTCTCTCTCTCTCTCACACACACACACACACACACACACACAAACACAAATGCTCTTTAGTTTAATTAAGTCCCAGCTATTTATATTTGTTTTTATTGCATTTGCTTTTGGGTTCTTGGTCATGAAATTCTTGCCTAAGCCAATATCTAGGAGAGTTTATCCAATGTTGTCTTCTAGAACTTTTACAGTTTCAGGTCTTAGATTTAAGTCCTTGATCCATCTTGAGTTGATTTTTGTATAAAGTGAGAGATGAGGATCCAGTTTCATTTTCTTACATGTGGCTTGCCAATTATTCCAGTACCATTTGTTGAATAAGGTGTCTTTTCCCCACTTTATGTTTTTGTTTGCTCTGTCGAAGATCAGTTGGCTGTAAGTATTAGGGTTTATTTCTGGGTTCTCTATTCTGTTTCATTGGTCTATGTGCCTAATTTTATATCAGTACCATGCTGTTTTGGTGACTATGGCCTTATAGTATAGTTTGAAATCAGGTAATGTGATTCATCCAGATTTGTTATTTTTGCTTAGTCTTGCTTTGTCTATGCAGGGTCTTTTTTGGTTCCATATGAATTTGAGGATTGTTTATTCTAATTCTGTGAAGAATGATGGTGGCATTTTGATGGGAATTGCGTTGAATTTGTAGATTGCTTTTGGCAGTATGATCGTTTTCACAATATTGAGTCTACCTATCCATGAGCATGGGATGTGTTTCCATTTGTTTGTGTTATCTATGATTTCTTTCAGCAGTGTTTTGTAATGTAACTTGCAGAGGTATTTCACCTCCTTCTTTAGATGTATTCTTAGGTATTTTATTTTATTTTTGCTGCTATTGTAAAAGGGGTTGAGTTCTTGATTTGCTTCTTAGCTTGGTTTCTGTTGGTGTATAGAAGAGCTATAGATTTGTGTACATTGATTTTGTAACTGGAAACTTTGCTGAATTCTTTTATCAGTTCTATGAGCTTTCTGGAGAAGTCTTTAGGGTTTTCTAGGGAAACAATCATCATCAGTAAAGAGCGACAGTTTGACTTCCCCTTCAGCAATTTGGATGCCCTTTATTTCTTTCTCTTGTCTGATTGCTCTGGCGAGGACTTCCAGTACTATGTTGAAGAGGAGTGGTGAGAGTGGCCATTCTTGTCTTGTTCCAATTCTCAGAGGGAATGCTTTCAACTTTTTCCCATTCAGTATCATGTTAGCTGTGGGTTTGTCATAGATGGTTTTTATTACATTGTACTACATTTTATTATATTACATCCCTTGTATGTTGGTTTTGCTGAGAGTTTTAATCATAAAGGATGCTGAATTTTGTTGAATGCTTTTTCTGTGTCTGTTGAGGTGATTGTGTGATTTTTTTTTTTTTGATTCTGTTCATATGGTGTATAATGTTAATTGACTTATGGATGTTAAACCATCCCTGCATCCCTGGTATGAAATCCACTTGATCATGGTAGATTATTATTTTTTTTTTATATGTTGTTGGATTCAGTTAGCTAGTATTTTGTTAAGGATTTTAGCATCTATGTTCATCAGGGATGTCGGTTTGTAGTTTTTTTTCTGTTTTTGTTTATGTCCTTTCCTAGTTTTGGTGTTAGGATGATACTAACTTCATAGAATGATTTAGGGAGGGTCCCCTCTTTCTCTATCTTGTGGAATAGTGTCAGTAGGACTGGTCTCAATTCTTCTTTTGAATGTCAGTAGATTTCTGCTGTGAATCCATCTGATCCTGGACATTTTTTTGTTGGTAATTTTTTTTAATTACCATTTCAATCTTGCTGGTTGTTGTTGGTCAGTTCAGAGTATCTAATTCTTCCAGATTTAAGCCAGGAAGGTCATATCTTTCCAGGAATTTACCCAACTTCTCTAGGTTTTCTAGTTTATGTGCATAAAGGTGTTCATAGTAGCCTTGAATGATCTTTTGTATTTCAGTGGTGTCAGTTGTAATATATCCCATTTCATTTCTAATTGAGCTTATTTGGATTTTCTGTCTTTTTGGTTAATCTTGATAATTGTTTATCAATTTATCTTTACAAAGAACCAGTTTTTTGTTTCTTTTATCTTTTGTATTTTGTTTGTTTGTTTGTTTCAATTTCATTTAGTTTTGCTCTGATCTTGGTTACTGACTTTCTTCTGCTGGGTTTGCGTTTGGTTTGTTCTTATTTCCATAGTTCCCTGAAGTGTTACCCTAGATTTTCTGTTTGTGCTTTTTCAGACTTTTTGATGTAGGCATTTAGGGCTATAAACTTTGCTCTTAGCACCACCTTTGCTGTATCCCCTTGGTTTTGATAGGGTGTGCCACTATTGCCAATCAGTTCTCAGAATTTTTTAATATCTATCTTAATTTCATTGTTGAGTCAGTGATCATTGAGGAGCAGGTTATTTAATTTCTATGTATTTGCATGGTTGTGAAGGTTTTTTTGGAGTTGATTTCCAGTTTTTTTCCACTGTGGTCTGAGAGGGTGCTTGATATAATTTCAATTTTCTTGAATTTATCAAGGCTCATTTTGTGACATATCATATGGTCTATCTTGGAGAAAGTTTCATGCACTGTTGAATATAATGTATATTATGCAGTTGTTGGGTAGAATTTTCAGTAAATACCTGTTAAGTCCATTTGTGCCAGGATGTAGTTTAAATACATTGTTTCTTTGTTGACTTTCTGTCTTGATGACATGTCAGTGCTGTCAGTGGAATATTCAAGTTCCCCACTATTATTGTGTTGCTTTCTATCTCATTTCTTAAGTCTATTAGTAATTATTTTATAAATTTGGGAGCTCCAGTGTTAGGTGCATATATATTTAAGATTGTGATATTTTCCTATTGGGCAAAGTCTTTTATCATTATATGATGCCCCCTTTGTCTTTTTTAACTGCTGTTGCTTTAAAGTTTCTTTTGTGATATAAGAATAGCTACCCCTAGCCGGATGTGGTGGCTCACACCTGTAATCTCAGCACTTTGGGAGGCTAAGGCAGGTGAATCATGAGGTCAAGAGATCGAGACCATCCTGACCAACATGGTAAAGCCCGGTCTCTACTAAAAATACAAAAATTAGCTGGGCGTGGTGCTGTGTACCTGTAGTCCCAGGTACTTGGGAGACCGAGTCAGGAGAATCACTTGAACCTGGGAGGCAGAAGTTGCAGTGACCCAAGTGCCAGCTTGGTGACAGAGCAAGATGCCATCTAAACAAACAAATATAAACAAAAAACTCTGGTCACTTATGGTGTCCTTTTGTTTGCATAGGACGTCTTTTTCCATCCCTTTACCTTAAGTTTATGTGAGTCCTTATGTGTTAGGTGTGCCTCTTGAAGGCAACAGATGGTTGGTTGGTGAATTATTATCCATTCTGCAATGCTGTACCTTTTAAGTCGAGCATTTAGGTCATTTACATTCAATGCTAGCATTGAGATGTGAGGTACCATTCCATTCATCATGTTATTTGTTGCATGTGTACCATGGCTTTTTTTGTTTTTTTTTTTTTTTTTTGTATTTTTGTTTTGTAAGTCTTGTGAGATTTATACTTTAAAGAGGTTCTGTTTTGATATGTTTCCAGGATTTGTTTCAAAATTTAGAGCCCCTTTTAGCAGTTCTTGTAATGTTGGCTTTCTGGTGTCAAATTCTGTCAGCATTTGTTTGTCTGAAAAAGACTGTGTCTTTCCTTCACTTATGAAGCTTAGTTTCACTGGGTACAAAATTTTGAGCTGATAACTGTTTTGTTTGAGGAAGTTGAAGATAGGGCTCTGATCCATTCTAGCTTGCAGGGTTTCTGCTGAGAAATATTCTGCTAATTTGATTTATTTTCCTATATAAGTTGCCTGATGTTTTTGCCTCACGGCTCTTAAGATCCTTCCCTTCATCTTAACTTTAGATAACCTGATGACAATGTGCCTAGGCAATGATCTTTTTGCTATGAATTTCCCAGGTGTTCTTTGAGTTTCTTGTATTTGAATGTCTAGGTCTCTAGCAAGGCCAGGGAAGTTTTGATTATTCCCTCAAATATATTTTCCAAACTATTAAATATCTCTTCTTCCTCAGAAACACCAATTATTCTTAGGTTTCGTCATTTAATATAATCCCAGACTTCTTGGATGCTTTGTTCATATTTTCTCAACTTTTTTTCTTTGTCTTTGTTGGATTGGGTTAATTTAAAAACCTTGTCTTTGACCTCTGAAGTTCTTTGTTCTGCTTGTTTTATTCTATTGTTGAGTTTTCCCAGAGCATTTTGCATTTCTATAGGTGTATCCATTGTTTCCTGAAGTTTTGATTGTTTCTTATTCACGCTTTCTATTTCATTGACTATTTCTCCTTTCACTTCTTGTATCATTTTTCTTTTTATTTCCTTACATTAGGCTTCCCCTTTTTCTGGTGCCTCTCTGATTAGCTTAATAACTAAACTTCTGAATTCTTTTTCAGGTAGATCAGAGATTTATTCTTGGATGGATCCATTGCTGGAGAGCTAGTGTGATTTTTTGGGGGTGTTAAATAACCTGGTTTTGTCATATGACCAGAGTTGGTTTTCTGGTTTCTTATCATTTGTGTAGGCTCTGTCAGAGGGAAGGTCTAGGGTTCAAGGCTGTTGTTTAGTTCCTTTTGTCCCACTGGGTATTTCCTTGATGTAGTACTCTTCCCCCTTTCCTAGGGATGTGGCTCCCTGAGAGCTGAGCTGTAGTGATTGTTCTCTCTCTTCTGGATGTAGCTACCAAGCAATTCTACCAGGCTCCGGGCTGGCACTGGAGGTTGCCTGCACAGAGTCGTGTGGTATGAACCGTCTGTGGGTCTCTCAGCTGTGGATACCGGCACCTGCTCAGGTGGAGGTGCCAGGGGGGTGAAATGGACTCTGTGGGGGTCCTTAGCTTTGGTTGATTAATGCACTGTTTTTGTGCTGGTTGGCCCCCTGCCTGGAGGTGGCACTTTCAAGAGGGCATCAGCTGTGGTAGTAGGCAGAGGAAAAGATGGTGGGTGGGGCCTTAGAACTCCCAAGAGTGTATGCTCTGTCTTCAGTTACCAGGGTGGGTAGGGAAAGACCAATAGGTGGGCACAGAGCTAGGCATGTCTGAGCTCAAACGCTACTTGGGCTGGTCTTGCTGCAGCTGCTGTGTGTGATGGAGGTGAGGTTCCCACATCAATGGAGTTATGTTCCTAAGAGGATTATGGCTGCCTTTGCTGTGTCATGCAGGTTGTCAGGGAAGTGGGGGAAAGCCGGCAGTCACAGGCCTCACCTAGCTCCCACACAACCCAAAGGGCCAGTCTCACTCCCACTGTGCCCCACCCAACAGCATCAAGTTTGTTTTCAGGCAGTGAGCAAGCAGGGCTGAGAACTTGTGCCAGGCTACCCTAGCCTTCCAGCTGTGAAAATAAGTAGGGTTTTCTTTCTTCCCCTGCCTGTGGAGTCTGCATACCAGATTCATGCCCTCCCACAAGTTCTGGCCAGGAGACTTCTCTATCAGTTCAAATTGTTACAACGTTCAGCTGGACGTTTCTTTCTCCTCCTGGCCTTTTCCCAGTGCCTCTGACAGCCCTCCTCAAGGACCCTTGTGACGCAAGGGAGAAATGGCTTGGTAGGGGACCCAGCGAGCCCACAGGGATTTTTCTGCTGCTTTCTCTACCCCTCTATTTCACTCTGCTCTCTAGTTTAACTCAGCTCTAGGTAAGGTCAAAATCTTCTCCTGTGATCTAGACCTTCAGGTTCCCTAGTGGGGCTGTGTGTTACAGGGTAGATGATCTCCTTTTCCCACTTCCACAGTTTGGGCACTGACTTTATTTGGGGTGTCTCCCGGGTCCTGCAGGGAGCAATCTGCTTCCTTCAGAGGGTGTCTGGGTTCTCTTGGCTTTCCTAATGTATTCCTGAAGCTGGTGTGGAGCAAAAGTTCACGATGCGGGCCTTCACAAGGTGTTCTGTCTGTCCAAATGGGAACTGCCATCTAGTCTTGCCTCCCGTCCACCACGATATCGAGAATGTATTTTCTGTTTTTGTTGGGTGGAGTGTTCTGTAGATGGCTGTTAGGTCCATTTGGTCAAGTGTTTAGTTTTAGTCTTTAATATCTTTGTTAGTTTTCTGCCTGAGGGATCTGTCTAATACTGTCAATGGGTTGTTGAAGTCTCCAACTAGAATTGTGTGGTTATCTCAGTTTCTTCATTGGTCTCTAAGAACTTGTTTTATGAATCTTAGTGTTACAGTGTTGGGTGTGTATATATTTAGGATAGTTAAGTCTTCTTATTGAACTGAATCCTTTATCATTATGTAATGCCTTTCTTTGTCTCTTTTCATCAGTGTTGGTTTAAAGTCTGTTTTGTCTGAAATTTGAATAGCAACCTTTGCTCCTTTTTAGTTTCCATTTTCTTGGTAGATTTTTCTCTATCCCTTTATTTTGAGTTTGTGAGTGTCATTGCATAGAGTTGAGCCTCTTGATTACAGTACAGAGTTGGGTCTTGCTCTTTTATCCAATTTGTGTCTCTGTGCCTTTTAAATGGTGTGTTTAATTCATATTCATTGATGATTAACATCGATATGTGTATATTTGATCCTGATATTATGTTGTTAGCTGGTTGTTATGCGGACTGATTGTGTAGTTGCTATATTGTATCAATTATCTTTGTACTTACATGTGTTCTCGTGGTGGTTGGTAACAGTATTTCATTTCCATGTTTAGCACTCCCTTATGGACCTCACTTAAGGCAAGTCTAGTGGTAATGAATTCCCTAAGCATTTGCTTATCTTAAAAGGATCTTATTTCTCCTTTGCTTATGAAGCTTAGTTTGGCTGGATATGAAATTATTGGAATTTATTTTCTTTAACACTGCTTAATTGTTAAAGTCGCCTAATCTCTTCTGGCTTGTAGGGTTTCTGCTGAGATATCTGATATTATCCTGATGGGGTTCCCTTTTAGGTGACCTGCAATATCTCTCTAGATGTTTTTATTATTTTTTTCTTTCATCTTGACCTTGGAGAATCTGATGAATATGTATCTTGGGTATGTTCACTTTTTTGTAGTATCTCTCAGCAGTTGTCTGCATTTTTTGAATTTGAATGTCAACCTTTCTAGCTAGGTTGGGAAAATTTTCATGGACAATATCCTTAAATATATTTTTCATGGTGCTTGCTCTCACTCCTTGTCTTTCTGGGACACCAATGAGTCATAGCTTTGGTCTCTGTAAAGAGATAATCTCATGTCTTTTAGAGGCTTTGTTTGTTACTTTTTATTTTTTGTCTGATTGAGTTGATTCAAAGAACCAGTATTTGAGCTCTGAAGTTCTTTCCTCAGCTTTGTCTATTCTACTGTTAATACTCCTGATTGTATTATAAAATTCTTGTAGTGAGTTTTTGAGCTCTATCAGATCAGTTTGGTGCTTTCTTAAAATGGTTCTTTTGGCTTTCATCTCTTGTATTGTTTTCTTGGATTCCTTGGATTGGGTTGAGACTTTTTCCTGAATCTCAATGATTTTCATTTCTATCCAGATTCTGAATTCTATGTCCATCATTTCAGCCAATGTAACCTGGTTAAGAACCATTGCTGGGGTGCTAGTGTGATCATTTGGAGATAAGAAGACACTGTGAGTTTTTGAGTTGCCGCAGTTCTTAGGCTGTTTTGTTTTTGTTTTTGTTTTTTTTGTTTTCATTGAGATGGTCTGATATTCCTTTAATTTTTGAAGTTGCTATATTTTCAATGGATTATTTTGTTTTTATATTATTTCATGCCCTTGAAGATTTGACTGTGGTTTAAGTTGGGTTGAGTAGACTATCTTTACTTCTGTAAGGTTTTACTGGGCCAAACCTCAGCTTAACACCCCTGGGCTACATGCTCTAATCATGGTGGGGCTGAACCAGGCTCACAGCTTTGTCATCTGGCCTCTCAATATTAAGCACCTGCTGCAATTGAGGAGCCAAGGTGTTTCTGATATGCTGGCAACAACACCTTGGTGAGGGTGATCGCCAAAGTGCTGCTTCACAGTTGTGGCAGCAGAGATCACACTCATCTGTGCATGCCAGTGGTGGCAGTGGCACAGCTTCTGTGCTTTTAAAAATGGAGGCTTTAGAGTCTTGAGGATGTCCTGGCAGCTGTCATGCCCCCTTATGAATCTACACTTAGGATTGAATTTACATCCTTTTAGATATCACTTTTATTTTTTCTAATCATGTGCATTGCACTGTTTATTAAATATATCACAATAGGAAAGTTGACTTGGACCAATCTTATAGAGTTCATTCCAATTACATATCTCACAAATTTCCATACAGGTTGGCTTAGCGTAAAAACCTGCATTTCCTTGGTATTCAGTTTATTCTTGTTCTACTTTGTGCTATGTTAGCAGTTTTATGGAAGCAATCAATTAGAGTTCTGAGAACTTCATTAGAGTTCTGAGAACTCCCACGTAGTCCAATGGTATGATGGGATTTCTAGAAATTGTATTATTAGTATATTTTTGATACCAATACTGATTTTCTTAGGAATATTTATAAATAATGTCCTTCTAACCTTAGCCAGCTTGATTATACATAAAGTTCCTTTCACAAGATTAATCTTCCACACACCTACAACTCTCATATCCATTCACTTTTGTCCTTCTCCCATTCTGGAACAATCCAGCAACTTCTTTAGGAAAAGATTTTCTCTCTTCTTTCCCTCAATAAAACAAAATAGAACATCCTCACACTGTTAGCCTTTCCTTATCAAAGACACATCGTACCTTCTCTGTATACTTGTATATATAGTTTTTTTCCTTATGCATTTTACTCATTTTAATTACACATATTAATTAAAATTATTAATACATAGTGACCTTAATTTCTAGTGAACATCAGAAGCAAGCAACTGTGTTTGATGTTTGCTGTCACACTGTGTGATGCCATCACACCAGCAATCTGTAAATTGGCAATCGATAATCACAATTTCTAGAAGCGTGTGCTTTCCCATAGTGCAGTTTGTTAATCAGAGCATGTTAAGATGTGAGTCCTAATTATATGATTATAGAATGCTTCCCCTTCCTAATACATCAACTGTGCTGATGTATAATAATAGATTACACATGCAAGAACTACCTGGCTTTGAAACTATTTAATAAAAAGTTTCTAGGGAAACTGAAAGAGAGCAAGGGAGGCAAAACAAAGACAAAAGAGGAAATTGTTGCCTCACACACATATAGCTACAGAAAACAATAAACTCAACCTAACTCATAGCCAGATAAATATAAAATTTTACACTAAAGATCTGTTTACTTCAGATCCTGTTAAACAATACACAGTGTTTGACTTTTACCAAATGATTACAAGAAATACTAAAGGTAAGAAGAAGAAGTGATTGAAGAGACAAAGGAAACATTAAAACAGAACTAGATATGACACAGATTTGGGGATTATCTGATAAAGAATTTAATTATCTCTATTCTAATTATCAAACAATCTGATTATCTGATATGTTAAGGGCTCTAGTGAAAAAAGCAGACAACATGTGAGAACAGATGGGTAATGTAAGCAGAGAGAATTGAAACTATAATACAGAATCAAAGTAAAATGCTAGAAATCAAAACCACTCCAATAAAAATAATGTCTTTGATGGGATCACCAGTAGATTGGATACAGCCAATAAAATAATCAGTGAGTTGAAAATATTTCAATATAAACTTTCTAAACTGAAATGCAAATAGAAATAATACTCAAAAAAGTATACACAAAATATTCACGAACTGTGGGACAATTCAAGTAGCATAACGTATTTGTATTGGAAATACCATAAAAAGAGATAGAGAAGTATTTAAAGCACTTATGGCTGAGAAGTTTTAATAAGCAATGACAAACCACAACGCTCAGGAAAGCCACAGATTCAGGAAACTTAGGGAAGACCAACAAGATAAATACTAAAAGTGTACAATTAGGCGTATTATATTTGAGTGGCAGAAAGTCAAAGACAAGTAAAAAAATCTTGAAAGAAATCAGGTGCTATGATCTGAGTATTTGTGTACCCCTCCCAAAATTGATATGTTGAAACTTAACCACCAACATGATAGTGTTATGAGGTGAGACTGTAGATGATTAGGTCATAAGGGTAGAGACCCCATGGATTAAGAAACTTAAAAAACAGGCCCAGAGAGACCATTTTTTACCCTTCTGCCATGTGAGAATGTAGCAAGAAGTTGCCATCTGTGAACCAGAAAGTAGGCTCTCACCAAACACTGAATCTGATGGCTCCTTTGATATGGGGATTCCCAGGCCCCAGAACTATAAAAAATATTCTGTTGTTCGTAAGCCACTCAGTATTTTATAATTCCAGCCTGAACAAACTAAGGCACTAGATATGGGAACTTTGCCTACAGATGAACATAAATGTTTAAAGAAGTTTTTCATAAAGAAAAAATATAGTAAGGTCCAAAACTCACACCTGTGTTTAAAAAGAACATTAGAAAAGGAATAAAGGAAAGTAAATTAATCCTAATGGATGTAATAGAAAATCATTTGTCAAAATAATAGCAACAATTAGGTTATTATAACTCATGGATAAATGAAATAAATGACAGCAATATGATAAGGGACAGGTTGGAGGGAGGAGTTTAAATACTCTGGTATAAGGAACTTGCACTACTCATGAAGTGGTATGTTATATGAAAGTAGACTTGGATTAGTTGTAAATGTATATTGCAAACTATAGGGCAAATAATAAAAATAAATGAGGAAGTACAATCAGTATACTAATACAGGAGAAAAAAAAATGAAATCTGCTAAGTATATAGTTGAACTGAACAGTGCCACTTTATGAGTCAGAGTTCTCTAGAGAAACAACAAATATATGTATATACGTACACACACAAAATCATGTGCTGTATAATGACCTTTTGGTCAATGACAGATAACAGATCACACACATATATGACAGTGATCCTATAAGATTATAATGGAGCTGAAAAATTCCTGTCACCTCATGTCCTCATATTCATTGTAATGAAGTAGTGAAACACATAACATTAACTCACATGTTTGTGATGATGCTGGCGTAAACAAACCTAATGTGCCGCCAGTTATATCATATAAAAGTATAACACATACAATTATGTGTAATATGGTAATATTAATAATAGTACATGAATATGTTACTGGTTTATGTACAGTTGACCCTTGAACAATATGAGGGTCAGGGACTCCAGCCTCTCTTTTTCATAGTTGAAAATGTATGTATAACTTTTGACTACCCCCAAACTTAATGACTAATAGCTTGCTGTTCACCACAAGCCTGCTGATAATGTAAGCAATTGATTAGCAAATATTTTTGTTATATGTATTATATGCTATATTCTTAAGACCAGCTGGAGAAAAAAATGTTATTAAGAAAATAATAATGTACATTTGGAATCTTCACAGAAAAATTCATAAAGGAAGAGAAAATATATTTAATATTCATTAAGTGGAAGTAGATCATCACAAAAAACTTCTCATTGACCTCAAGTTTTGTAAGTTGAGGAGGAGGAGGAAGAGGTCTTGCTCTCTCACCGGTAGCAAAGATTAAGGTGGGAGAGATAGAAGAGGCTGAAGGGGAGGCAGGAGAGGCAGGCATGCTCTGTGTAATTTCATGCAAATACATTGTAAATTCTGATTTTTTTGTTTTTCAATTGTTTAAAAATATTTCTATATAGTGCCAACCCTTCTTCCACCATCAGATTCGGTGGCAATATCCATAAAAGTGTTCATGTTATTTAAAAAAGGCAAAAAGAATCTTGAATAATCAGGACCTTCATGCCGGATTGTCTAATGTCAGTTTGTTTTCTGGCACTGCTTCTCCTGTGTTTTTTCCTCCTCATCCAACACTGGTTCAGAAGCACTCATCTCTTTCAAGTTGTCTTCTGTTTTTTTCTTTTGATATACTAGCTTCTGATTTTCTGCAAGATCTGTATTTTGAAACGCTTCATATAACCCCTCACATAGTTTGTTTGACCATATCCACAAACTCTTTTAAAATTTCCTTGAGTGGCCCTGTTATAATGCACAATGTTTGGATACAGTTTTCTCCAGCAGGAATTTGTTGTTTGGAGCTTGATGGCTTTCATGGCTGTTTCTACAACAATGATGACATCTTCAATAGTGTAATCCTATTAGACTTGCTTGATTCTGTCTCTATTGGGGTCATTTTTCATAGAAATGTCAATCTTTTTTCATAGAGTATCATGTGTAATGAGCCTTAAAGCCTCGTTATCCTTATTATCTCATTATCTAGAGACTGAATTAGAGATGTTGTGTTTGGCAGCAAGCAGACCATGTTGACATCCACTCAAAGGCTTATGGTGGCTAGGGCTGTTTTCCAATATCAAAAGAACTTAAAAGACAGTTTCTTACTGGAAAGATGCTTCTTGGCTACAGGGACAAAGCATCAATTGAACTAATCCAGAAAAAGGATTATTGCCCAGACATTCTTGGTGTACAACCAAGAGAATGTCAGCCGGTATTTATCTTTTCCGTTTAAGTCTCTGAGGCTAGCAGCTTTATAGATAAGAGCAGTCTCGGTTATAAATCTGACTATCTGCACAAGATAGGAGTTAGCTTATCTCTTCCTGCCTTAAATCTTTGTGCTTGCCTCTTCTCCTTCCGGCCTTCCCCTCCCCCTAGTATAGGGGACTTTCGTTTATAGACAAATATCCTTTCTCCTCAATGATTTTCTCAATGGCATCTGAGAACTTATCTACTGCCTCTTAGTCAGCAGAATCTGCTTCTCCTGTTATCTTGACATTTTTTAAAGCCAACTCTCTTTTCAAAATTATCAAACCATCCTTTGCTAATATTAAATTCTCCCAGATTCGATCTTTCACCTTCTGTTTGCTTTATGTTGTCATATAATGACGTTGCTTTTTCTCAAAATTATGAGTTGATAGGCACGTCTTTCTTACAGCAATCCTGCAACCACATAAAAATTACATTCTTAATACAAGATTAAAAGATATTTTGCAAAAACTGCAAGATATTTAATACTTACTGCTGGCGTATCTGCAGCTACAGACGTGTGAATTTCCTTTTTATTTTTTGCAATGGTCCTTATGCTGGATTCATTTACCTTGAAATGGTAGGCAGTTGCAACTGCAGATCTCAATCTACAGTACATATTAAGGAATTCAACTTATTCTTGTCATGTTATGACTTTTCTCTGCTTCTTAGGAGCACTTCCGGCATCATTAATGCCACTTCATATGGGTCCTATGGTGTTATTGAAGGTTTACGGTATTGTACTAAATATGATGAGAAATAGGCAAGAGCTGCCAGAAATCAATTATTTTACTGCAATACAGAACTTACTGAGGAGACGAACTGTTCATTTGGAGATGATAAGCATCATAGGGCACTTTAATTGAATGTTGGCAACACTTGAGCTCACTGCAATAGCATCAAGAGGTAGTTATGAAATGTTTACTGTAGTATATACTACAGACTAGAGTTAATGTTACCCAGTTACGATTTAATACTGCATCTTTATGTTTGTTTACATTTTTCTTGACTGTGAATGGAACATTTCTCTTGATTGTGAATGGCCGTATGTATATCTGTGCCCGGTTTTTTTTTTTTTTTTTTTTTTTTTTGAGACAGGTTCTTGCTCTGTCACCCAGGCTGGAGTGCAGTGGCAAAATTTTGGCTCACTGCAAACTCTGCCTCCCTGGTTCAAGTGTTTCTCTCACCCTAGCCTCCCGACTATAGGAAGTGTAGATGTGCTGAGACTACAGGTGTGCACTACCATGTCCGGCTAATTTTTGTGTTTTTTTGTTTGTTTGTTTTTTGTTTTTTTGTTTTTGTAGAGACAGGGTTTCACCAAGTTGGGTAGGCTGGTCTTGAACTCCTAACCTCAGGTGATCCACCCCACTCGGCCTCTCAAAGTGCTAGGATTATAGGTGTGAGCCACCATGCCCGGCCGTAAGTTTTGATAAATTTTAACTTTAATATGTTTATGTACATTATATGGTAACAAAAAATAAAATAGACTAATATCTACTTATATTTTATGCATTTATAGCATATTAAACTTTTTAAAATTTTTGATATATCTAGGCAGTGCCTTACAAATTTTTACCTTAAAATTTTTTCAATATATTTACTACAAATGTCTGTGTATAAACGAACCTGCACAGTTTAAACCTATGCTATGCAAGGGTCAACTGTATTTACTACAATCTACTTTTAAAAATTATATAAGCATATACTCCTTCTACTTTAAAATAGTAGTTAACTGTAAAATAGCTGCAGGCAGATCCTTCAGAAGGTATTCCAGAAGAAGATATTGTTATCATAGGTTTTAACAGCTCCATGCTTGTTACCGCTCATAAAGACCTTCCGGTGGGACAGGATGTGGAAGAGGCAGACAGTGATTTCGACAGGTTTTACCTTATGTTGGCCTATATTAATGTGTGTGTTTGTGCCTTAGTTTATAACTACAATTTCAAAAATTAAAAGACTAATTGTAAAAATAGAAAAAAGCTTATACAATAAGAATATAAAGAAAGAAAATAATTGCTTTATTTTTTAAAATTTTTATGAGTACATAGTAGGTGTATGTATTTATGGGTTACATGAAATATTTTGATACAGGCATGCAATTTGTATTAATTTCATCAGAGTAAGTAGAGTATTCATTACTTCAAGTATTTATCCCTCATGTTTAAAACAATCTTATTATAGTCTTTTAATTATTTTAAAATGTACAGTTGGATTATCTTTTTACCATAGTCACCCAGGTTGTGCTATCAAATACTAGGCATTTATTCTTTCTATTCATTATACCCATTCACAACCCTTCCTTCACCCCCACCCCTCCAGATACCCTTCTAAGCCCCTGATAACCATCCTATTCTGTCTCCATGAGTTCAATTATTTTTATTTTTACCTGGCACAGATAACGTGAGAAAATGTGATGTTTAGCTTTATGTGCCTGGCTGATTTCACTTAACACAATGACCTCCATTTCTATCCATGTTGTTGAAAACGTCAGGATCTCATTCTTTTTTATGGCTGAATAGTACTCCATTGTATATATGTACCACATTTTCTTTATCCATTTGTCTGTTAATTTATAAGCACTTAGGTTGCTTATAAATCTTGACTATTGTGAATAGTGCTGTAAAAACAAAGAGTAGAAATATCTCTGTAATATACTAATTTTCTTTATTTGGAGTATATACATAGAATTGGGATTGCTGGATCCTATGGTAGCTGTGTTTTTAATCTTTTGAGGAATCTTCAAATTGTTTTATATAGTGGTTGTACTAATTTACATTCCCACCAACAATGTATGAGGGTCCCTTTTTCTCCACATCCTCACCAGGACTTTTTATTATGTGTCTTTTGGATAAAACCCACTTTAACTAGCGTAAAATGATACCTCATTGTAGTTTGTGATTTACATTTTTCTGATGATCAACGATGTTGGGCACCTTTTCATATACCTGTTTGTCATTGATATGTCTCCTTTTGAGGTATGTCTATTCAGATTGTTTGTTTATTTTTAAATTAGATTATTAGATTTTTTCTTATAGAGTTGTTTGACCTACTTATATATTCTGGTTATAAGCCCCTTGTCAGATGGGTAGTTTGCAAATATTTTCTCTTTCTGTGGGTTGTCTCTTCACTTTGTTGATTGTTTCATTTGCTGTGCAGAAGCTCTTTAACTTGAGGTGATCTCATTTGTCTATTTTTGCTTTGGTTCCCTGTGCCTGTGGGGTATTGCTCCAGAAATCTTTGCCCAGTCTAATGTCCAGGAGAATTTCCCTAATATTTTATTTTAGTTGTTTTATAATTTGAGGTCTTAGATTTATGTCTTAAATTCATTTAGATTTTATTTTTTTGTATATGGTGAGAGATAGGGTTCTAGTTTCATTCCTCTGCATACGAATATCCAGTTTTCCAAGCACCACTTATTGAAGAGACTGTCCTTTTCCCAATGAATGTTCTTGAAACTGTTGTTGAAAATGAGTTTACTGTAGATGGATGGATTTATTACTGGGTTCTCTGTTCTGTTTCACTGGTATTTGTGTCTGTTATTATGCCAGATCCATGCCATTTGGTTTACTAAAGTTCTGTAGTATAATTTGAACTCAGGTAATGTGATGTCCTCGAGTTTTTCTTTTTGTTTAAGATAGTTTTGGCTATTCAGGGTGCTTTGTGGTTCCGTATGAATTTTAGGATAGTATTTTTCTATTTTTGTGAAGAATGTCATTAATATTTTTATAGAAATTGCATTGAATCTATAGATCGCTTTGGGTAGTAGGAAAATTTTAACAATATTGATTCTTCCAATCTGTAAGCATGGAATATCCTTTTTTTGGTATCCTTTTCAACTTATTTCATCAATAATTTATAGTTTTCTTTGTAGAGATCTTTCACTTATTTGGTTAATTCCTAGGTATTTTATTTATTTCTAGTCACTAGAAATGGATTATTTATTTTTTTTCAGATTGTGTGATGTTGGCATATACACATGCTACCAGTTTTTCTATGTTGATATTTTATATTACAACTTTACTGAATGTATCATTTCTAATAGTTTTTTGGTGGAATCTTTAGGTTTTTCCAAATTTAAGATCATATCATCTGCAAACAATTTGGCTTCTTCCTTTCCAGTTTGGATATCCTTTATTTCTTTCTCTTTTCTGATTGCTCTAGCTAGGACTTTCACTAATATACTGAATAACAAAAGTGAAAGTGGGCATCCTTGTCGTGTTCCAGATCTCAGAGGAAAGGCTTTCAGTTTTCCCCCCTTCAGTATGATACTAGCTGTAGGTCTGTCATATATGGCTTTTATTACATAAAGGCATGTTCCTTCTATCTCAAGTTTTTAAGTGTTTTTATTATGAAGGGACATTGAATTTTATCAAATGCATTTTCAACATCAATTGAAATGGTCGTATGATTTTTGTCCTTCCTTCTGTTGATATAATGCACAATGTATCATATTAACTGATTAGTGTACTTTGAACCATCCTTGCATCCCTGGGATAAGTTCCACTTGGTCACGTTGAATGATCTTTTTAATGTGTTATTGAATTTCGTTTGTCAGTTTTTTTGCTGATAATTTTTTATTAATATTTATTGGAAATATTGTCGTGAAGTTTTCTTTTCTTCATGTGTCTTCGTCTGGTTTTGCAATTGGAGTAGAAGAATTAGTTTGGAAGTATTCTGTGCTCATATATTTTATGGAATATTTTCAGTTGGATTGGCACTACTTCTTTAAATGTTTGGCCAAATTCAGTAGTGAAGTCATTGAGTCCTTGGCTTTTGTTTTTTTTAGAAGACTTTTTATTTTGGCTTCAACCTTATTACTTGTTATTAGTGTCTTCCTTATGTTTTGGATTTCTCCATGGTTCAATGTTGGTAGACTGTATGTGTCTAGGAACTTGTACCTGCCTTCTAAATTTTCTAGTTTGTTGGCATGTAGTTGCTCATAGTAGCCTCTAGTGATCCTTTGAATGTCTGTGGTATCATTTATAATATCTCTTTTTTCTTCTCTAATTTTATTTGTATCTTCTCTCTGTGTTTCTCAGTCTGGTTAAAGGTTTATCAATTACGTTTATCTTTTCAAAAAATAAAAAAACAAAAAACCAAGCTTCTTGTTTCATTGATCTTTTGTATTTTTTTTTTCATTTCAATTGCATTTATTTCCACTCCAATCTTTATTATTTCTTTTCTTCTACTCATTTTCAGTTTGATTTGCTTTTGCATTTCTAGGTATTTAACTTGCATTGTTAGGATGAATATTTGAAGTTTTTATTCTTTTTTGATGTAGACACTGATAGCTGTGAACTTCCCACTTAGTATTGCTTTTACTCTATACAATAGCTTTTGGAAGTTATGTTTCTATTATCGTTTGTTTCAAGAAATTTTGCAATTTTCTTCTTAATATCTTCATTGACCCTCTGGTTATCTAGCAGTATATTATCTAATTTCTGTTTGTTCATATAGTTTAAAAATTTCCTTCTGCTATTGATTTCTAGCATTATTACATTGTGCTCTGAGATGATCTTTGATATTATTTCATTTTTTGAATGTTTTAAGACTTCTTATGTGATCTAACATATGGTCTAACCTTGAGCATGGTCTGTTTGCTAAGAAACAGAATGTGTATTCTGCAGCCATTGTTTGAAATGTTCTGTAATTATCTGTTAGGGCCATAGTGTGAATTAAGTCTGATGTTCCTTCATTTGTTTTCTGTCTGGAAGATATGTCCAATGCTGCAAATGGGGTATTGAAGTCTCTAGCTATTATTGTATTGGGGGCTATCTCTCTCTTTAGCTCTAATACTATTTGTTTCATATGTCAGGGTGCTCCAATTTTGGGTCCCAATATATTGAAAGTTGTTGTATCCTCATCCTGAATTAATACCTTTATCATTATATAGTGACCTTATTTATCTCTTTATATAGTTTTTGTCTTGAAATATATTTTGTCTCATGTAAGTATAACTACTTCTGCTCCTTTTTAGTTTCCATTGGCATGGAATATCTTTTTTCCATACATTTATTTTCAGTCTATGCATGCATTTACAGGCGAAATGTGTTTTTTTTTGGTTGGCAACAGGTTTTTGTGTGTGTGTGTGTGTGTGTCTTTTGATTGGGAAGTTTAGTTCACTTACATCCCATGCTATTGATAAGCAAGGACTTACTTTTGCCATTTTGTTATTTGTTTTCTGGTGATTTTGTGGTCTTCACTTTCTTCTTTCTTTCCTTCCTGTCTCTTTTTAGTGAAGGTGATTTTCTCTGGTGATATGATTTAATTCTTTGACTTTTATTTGTTGTGAATCCATTGTATGCTTTTGATTTGAAGGTACTATGAGACTTGCAAACATTATCTTATAACCCATTATTTTAAGCTGATAACAACTTGACGCTGCATAAACAAAGAAACAAACAAGCAAAAAAAAACTAATAAACACCCTATGTCTTAATTTCATCCCCCGTTTTAACTTTTTGTTGTTTCCAATTATATTTTATTTTACTGTCTTTATCTTGAAAAGTTATTGAAGTTATTTTTTATTACTTCATAATTTAGCCTTTCTACTTAAGATAAGAGTGTTTTACACACCACAGTTACAGTGGTATAATATTCTGTGTTTTCTGTGTACTTACTATTACCAGTGAATTTTGTACCTTCTGGTGATTAGTTATTGCTCATTAGTATTCTTTTCTTTCTGATTGAAGTACTTCCTTTGGTGTTTCTTGTAGAATGAGTCTGGTATTGATGATATCCCTCAGCTTTTGTTTGTCTGGGGGATAACTTTATTTTTTATTAATAATAATTTTTAATAGTTGTATTATTTATTTATTTCTGAGTCTTTATTTCTCCTTCGTGTTTGAAGGACATTTTCACTGAATAGACTATTCCATGCTAAAGGTTTTTTTGTTTGTTTGTTTTGTTTTCTTTAGCACTTTAAATATGTCATACTACTCTCCCCTGATCTGTAAGGTTTCCACTGAAAAGTCTGCTGCCAGACATATGACAGCTACATTGTGTTATTTATTTCTATTCTCTTTGTGACTTTAGGGCATTTCTTTATCTCTGTCCTTTGAGAGTTTTATTAAATGCCTTGAGGTAGTCTTCTATGGGTTACATCTGCTTGGTGTTCTAAAATCATCTTGTACTTGGTTGTTGGTATCTTTCTCCAGGTTTGGAATGCTCTCTGTTATTATTTATTTGAATAAACTTTATACCCCCAAGCTCCTCTTGAAGGTCAGTAACTCATAGATTCGCCTTTTTGAGGCTGTTTTCTAGATCTCGTAAGTGTGTTTAATTGATTTTTATTATGTTTTTGTCTCCTGTATTGGGTCCTTCTTGCATTGTTGTAAAGAAATATCTGAGACTAGGTAATTCATAAAGAAAAGAGGTTTAATTGGCTCTACAGGAAGAGAGCAGACCCTACAGGAAGCACAGATCTACCATTTGCTCAGCTTCTGAGGAGGTCTCAGGAAGCTTACAATCTCAGTAGGAAGGTAAAGCAGGAGCAGGCACTTTATATGGCAAAATCAGGAGCAAGAGAGAGAGTGAGGTGGGAAGTGCCACACACATTTCTATGACCATATCTCATGAGAACTCCTTACACAAAGACAGCACCAAGTCATAAGGGATTAGCCCCAGTGATCCAAACACCTCTCACCAGCCCCACCTCCAGCATTGGAAATTAAAATTCAACATGAGATTTGGGTGGGAACAAATATCCAAACTATATTATTAGACCCCTACTCATCCCAAATCTTATTTCCTTCTCATATTGGAAACTACAAGCATGCCTTCCCAACTGTCCCCCAATGTCTTAACTCATTCCAACATTAACTCAAAAGTTCAAAGTCCCATTTGAGAGAAGGCAAATCCCTTCTACTTTTTAGCCTATTAGAAAAAAAAAAAAAAAGTGACTGACTTTCAAGATATGATGGAAATATACACATTGAGTAAACTTTTTCCTTCCTAAAGGGAGAAATCAGCCAAAAGATAGGGGATACAGGCCCCATGTAAGTTCAAAACCCAGCAGACAAGTTATCTTAAAGCTCTAAATTAATCTCTTTTGACTCCATGTCCCACATCCAAAGCTTATTGCTTGCACCCTTTGAAGCAGCAGCCTGAGCTGTACCTGGGCACTATTGAGCCACAGCTGGAGCCAGAGTAGCTAGTATATGGGAAGCAATGTCTCAAGACTGTACAAGGCCATGGAATCCTGGGTCAGGTCCCCCAAAACCATTCTTTCCTTCTAGGCCTCTGGGCCTGTGATGAAAGGGGCTCTCACAAAGGTCTGTTGAAATGCCTTTGAGGTCTTTTTCTCATTGTCTTAGATATTAACACTTGGCTCCCTTTTAGTTGTGCAAATATTTCTAGTAAGTGGTTCCTCCACAGTCCACTTGAGTTTCTTTCCCAAGGAAGCATTCTCTTTCTCTGCCACGTGGCCAGCCTTCAAATTTTTCAAACTTTTATGCTCTGCTTCCCTTTTAAATATTTGTTTTAACTTTAAGTCATTTCTTTGCTCCTGCATTTGAGTGTAGATTGTTAGAAGCAGCCAAGGGACATCTTGAATAGTCTGCTGCTTAGAAATTTCTTCCACCATACACCCTGGGTCATCAATCCCAAGTTCAAACTTCTACAGAACCCTAGGGTATGGACACAATTCAGCCAAATTATTTGTTACGGCATGATACTCATGACCTTTTCTCCAGTTATCAGCAAGTTCCTCATTTCCATCTGAGACCTCCTTAGCCTGGATTTTGCTGTCCATGTCACTAACAGCATTTTTTGTCAAAAGCATTTATCCAGTCTCTAAGAAATTCCAAAATTTCCCTTGTCTTCATTTCTTCTTCTGAGCCTCTGAGACACTTCTAGTCTCTGCCCATTACCCAATTCCAAAGCTTCTTCCACATTTTCATGTATCTTTGTAGCAATGCCTCACTTCTTAGAATGGACTTTCTGTGTTAGGCCATTCTTGTTTGTCTGTAAAGAAATACCTGAAACTGGATAATTTTGTTTTAAAATGAGGTTTAATTGGCTCATGATTCTGAAGGTGTTAAAGGAAGAATGGGGCTGGCATTTGTTTGACTCCTAGGTAGGACACAGAAGGCTTACAATCATTACTGAAAGTTATGCAGGAGCAGGCACTTTACATTGTGAAATCAGGAATGAGAGAGAGAGTGGGGGGGGTGGGGGGTGGGGAGGTGACACACACTTTTAAATGACCAGATCTCGTGAAAAGTCACCATCACAAAAACAGCAGCAAGCCATGAGGGTTTCATGCCCATTATCCAAATACCTCCCACTGGGCCCCGTCTCCAGCATTGGGAACTACAATTCAATATACATTTTGGAGTGGGACATATATACAAACTATAACATCTTCTCTGACTGTGTATCTTTCAAATAGCTTACCAACAAGCTCACTAATTCTTTCTTCTGCTTGATTAATTCTGCTATTAAGACACTAATGCATTCTTCAGTATGCCAATTGCATTTTTGAACTCCAGAATTTCGGCTTGATTTTTTTTAAAAAAATATTGTAATCCCTTTGTTGAGTGTACCTAAAATAATTTTGAATTCCTTCTCCGTGTTATCTTGAAATTCTCTGAGTTTTCTCAAAACAGCTACTTTGAATTACCTGACTGAAAGATCACATATATCTATTTTTTTTTTTTTCAGTATTGGTCCTTGGTGCTTTATTTAGTTTACTTGGTGAGGTCATATTTTCCTGAATGGTCTTGATACTTGTGGATGTTCATCTGTGTCTAGGTATTGAAGAGTTAGGTATTTATTGCAGTCTCTTCTCAGTCTGGGCTGTTTGTACCCATCCTTCTTGGAAAGACTTTCCAAATATTCAAAAGTACTTGGGTGTTGTGATCTAAGCTCTATCTGCACTAGGGGGAACCCTAAGCTTAGTAACACTGTGGTTCTTGCAGACTAGAGTTACCACTCTAATAGTCTTGGACAAGATCTGGGATAATTCTCTGGATTACCAGGCAAAGATTCTTGTTCTCTTACTTTCTCCCAAACTAATGGAATCTATCTTCATTCCGAACTGCCTTGGAGCTGGGGATGGAATGACACAAGTACTCCTGTGTCCAGCACAACTAGAACTGTGCTGGGTTAGACCTGGAGCTGGCACAGCACCGAGTCTCACCCAAGGCCCATTGTAACCACTCTCTGACTACTGCCTGTGTTCAAGGTCCTGGGAATCTACAATTATCCTGTTTTGAAGCCAACCAGGATGGTGTCCTTCCCTTCTGGATGGCAAGTTCCCCTAGGCCCAGGGCAGATTCAGAGGTTCCATCAGGGAGCCTGAGACTGGAGACAAAAACCTCAGAAGTCTACCTTCTGTTCTGTTGTACCGCCGTTGCGCTGGCACTCAAAACACCAGATTCAATACTTTTGACTGTTCTCTTTCCAAAGGCAAAGGAGTCTCATCTTTGGCCGCCACCTTATAGCCTAGGTGTGCAATAGGCTATACCATTTGAGTTTATATAAGTACACTCTGTAATATTTTTATAACAAAATCACCTAGCAAGGAAAGTTTTAGAATGTATTTTTGTCATTAAATGATGCATGACTCTGTCTGTGTGTGTGTGTGTGTGTGTGTGTCGAGAAAGAGATAAAGAGAGGAAGATAGATTTATTCAAAGGAAGTGATTTACATAATTACGCAATCTGGCAAGACCTATGATCTGCTATTGGCACGCTGGAGACCCAGGAGAGTCAATGTTATAGTTCCAGTGTGAAGGCTGACAGGCTCCAGACTCCTGAAGTTTCAATATTTCGGTTTGAGTCTAAAAGCAGGAAAAAATGATGTTTCAGGATAAAGACAGGCAGGAATAATTCTTTCTTTTCAGAGGAAAATCACCTGTTTTATTCTATCCAGGCTTTCAACTGATAGAATGAAGCCCACCCACATTAGGAAGGACAATCTTCTCTACTAAGTCTAAAAATTAAAATATTAATCTTATCCCAAAACATTCTCACAGAAACACCCAGAATGTTTGGCCAAATATCTGAGCACCTCCTGTTCATGTTAAGTTGACACATAAAATTAACCATCACAAGTCCACACCTTGTCAAATTGGCATCTATATGCATCTCCTCAAACCAAACCTAATCTCTAAATGATGATAACAAGGTCATAATTACAGCTAATCTGATATAGTCATCTTGTGTACAACTGAAACTGCACTAACCACTTCCACAAAAAAAGGTAAAATACTGGAGTGATGGTCCTCCTTCTCCTTGATATCTCATAATCTAAATAGTATGATGTAAAATGAACAATGCTTTAAAACTGTTTTATAAAGTCCATGCATTATATGTTACATGATAGGGGGAAATGAGAGCAAGATGTTATTTACTTAGCATATATTAAACATATATATGTTAATATATAATATATAATTTTTATATATAAACATTTTTATGACAAAATAAAAAGGAAATTCTCATGAAAATTAGAGTCCTTATTTCTTTAACTGGTCACTTGTAATGCTGATACTTATCCTTATCTTCTTCCACTACCCGTTTTACACCCCCTTTGCCTTAAGCAAGCACCTCAGCTCATCCTGGTTCTTAACCTGGTGGTCCAAACCTTCATTCCTGAAGAGTTTGAGCTCTTAAGAATCCTGTCTGGATTGAGCTGTTGTGGTTTTACATTGAACTTAATTACAGGGTATGGTACTATTGAGATGTCCTGAGGGATCTCCTGTATTATCCTCTACTTCACCTCCACTGTAAAGTAGTCTTTACAGTCACTATATACTCTTCCTCACGTCCATTGTAAAGTAGTCTAACCTCCCCCTTAGTAGTCAGGATCCATCCCCCAACCAGCACAGTAACTCCCATATTTGCCTGTCGATTCAGAGGCCTGAGGAGCCCAAGGAGGCTGGTTGGCTGTCTTAGCTTAAGTTCAACAGAATCATTATTAAGTTTTTAGTGGAAGCATTCTCCTCTCTGGAACTAAGCCCTCTATGCCAGCAGAGTATAAAGGCAGGGGAACAGGAATTTAAGAAAAAAATGTACTGGGTCACTTAGGAGTAATAGTAAGTGGTGCCACACCTACTTTCTCTTTTTAAATTATAACTTTTAGTTTCAGGAGTACATGTGCAGTTTTGTTACAAATGTGATGGGGATTCCGTGTACAAATTATTTTGTCACCCAGATAAGCAAAGTAGCCAGTAGATATTTTTTTCTGATCCTCTCCCTCCTCCTACCTTCTCCCTCAAGTAGGCCCTGGTGTCTGTTGTTCCCCTCTCTGGGTTCATGTGTTTTTGTTGTTTAGCTCCCATTATTGAGTTAGAACATGTAGTATTTCATTATCTCTTCCTGCACTAGTATGCTAATATTAATGACCTCAAACTCCATCTATGTTGCAGCAAAGAATATGATCTTGTTCATTTTCATGGCAGTATAGTATTCCATGTTGTATATGTATCATATGTTCTTTATTGAGTCTACTACTGATGCACATTTAAGTTGATTCCATGTCTTTGCTGTCATGAATAGTGCTGCAATGAACATTCGCATGCTTATGTCTTTATGCTAGAGTCATTTGTATTATTTTTGGTATGTACTCAATAAAGAGATTACTGGGTCAAATGATAATTTTGTTTAAAGTTTTTTGAGGAGTTACCACACTACTTTGCATAATGACTGAACTAATTTACACTTCCACCAGTAGTGTAAAAATGTTTCATTTTCTGTGCAACCTTGCTAGCATGTATAATTTTTTGACTTTTTAATAACAGCCATTCTGACTGGTGTGAGATAGTAACTCATTGTGGTTTTCATTCGTATTTCTCTAATGATTAGTGATGTTGAGAGTTATTTTCATATGTTTTTTGGCCACATGTATGTCTTTTTTTGTAAAATGTCTGTTCATGTCCTTTGCCCCCTTTTAATGACTTTATTGTTTCTTTTTTGCTTATAAATTTATGTTCCTTAAAGATGCTAGATATTAGACCTTTGTTGGATGCATAGTTTGCAAATATTTTTTTCCATTCTGTAGGTTTTCTGATTACACTGTTGATAGTTCATTTTGCTTTGCAGAAGCACTTTAGTTTAATTATATCCCATTTGTCAATTTTTGTTTTTGTTACAGTTGCTTTCAAAGTCTTTGTCATTAAATCTGCGCCACGTTCTATATCCAGAATGCTATTTCCTAGGTTATTTTTCCAGGGTTTTTGTGGTTTTAGGTTTTACATTTGTCTTTAATCTATCTTCATTTAATTTTTGTATATGATGTAAGGAAAGGGTCCAGTTTTAATCTTCTGCAGATGGCTAGCCAGGTATCTCAACACCATTTATTGAAGAAGTAGTCCTTTCTCACTTGTTTCTTTTTGTTGTCCTTGTAATAGATCAGATGGTTTGAGGTGTGAAGCATAATTTCTGGGCTCTCTGTTCTGTTCCATTGGTCTATGTGTTTGTTTTTGCACCAGTACCATGCTGTTCTGGTTATTGTGGCCTTGTGATATAGTTAGAAGTCAGGTAATGCGATGCCTCCAGTTTTGTTCTTTTTCATTAGGATTGGTTTGGATATTCAATCCTTTTGAGTTCCACATAAATTTTAAAATATATTTTCTAATTCTATGAAGAATGCCATTGCTAGTTTGATAGGCATAGCATTGAATCTGTAAATCACTGTATGTGACATGGCTATTTTTATGATATTGATTCTTCTTGTCCATGAGCCTGGAATGTTTGTCCATTTGTCTGTGTCATCTCTGATTTGAGTAGTGTTTTGTAATTCTCATTGTAGAGATCTTTCACTACCTTGGATAGCCATAGTCCTAGTTATTTTATCCTTTGTGTTGCAATTTTGAATGGAATTGCATTCTTGATTTGGTTCTCAGCTTAGATGTTCTTGGTGTGTAGGAACGCTACTGAGTTTTGTACTTTGATTTTGTATCCTGAAAATTTGCTGGTTATTTATCAAATTAAGGAGTTTTGGGACAGACTATGGGGTTTTTGAGATATAATATCATGTCATCTGCAAACAGGGATACTTTGACTTCTTCTCTTCCTACGTTGATGTCTTTTATTAACTCTTTTTCCCTGATTGCCCTGGCCAGAACTTCCAGTACTATATTGACTAGTACTTGTTTTGTTTTGGTTTTCATGAGGAATGCTTTCAGCTTTTGCCCATTCAGTATGATCTTGGCTGTGGGTTTGTCAGAGATTGCTCTTACTAGTTTGAAGCATGCCCTTTCAATTCCTAGTTTATTGAGGTTTCTTGAATGAATAGTCTTTAAGTTTTTTGAAGAATATTTAGATACAGAATTATATCAATCTATATCTTTTCTAGACAGAGAATTATGTCATCTGCAGAGAGGAATCGCTTGACTTCTTCTCTTTCTATTTGGATGCTCTTTATGTCTTTCTCTTGCCTGACTGCCCTGGCCAGCACTTCCGATGCTAAGCTGAATAGCAATGGTGAGGGAGGGCATCCTTGTCTTGTTCTGGTTTTCAAGGGGAATGCTTCCAGCTTTTAGCTATTCAGTATGATGTTTCTGTGGCTTTGTCATAGATGGCTCTTATTACTTAGAGATATGTTCCTTTAATTCCTAGTTTGTTGAGAGTTGTTGACATGAAAGGATGATGAATTGTATTGAAAGCTTTTTATGCATCTATTGAGATGATCATATGGTTTTTTCCTTAGTTCAGTGTATGTGATGAATCACATTTATTGATTTTCAAATGTTGAAACAACATTGCATTGCAAGAATATAGCCCACTTGATCTTGCATAGTAGCTTTTTTATGTGCTGCTGGATTCAGTTTGTTAGTATTTTATTGAAGATATTTGCATCTTTGTTCATCAAGGATATTGACCTAAAATTATCTCTTTTCTTTGTCTCTGCCAGGTTTTGGTACCAGAATGATGCTGGCCTGATTGAATAAGTTGTGGAAGAGTCCCTCCTTATCAATTTTTCTGGAATAGTTTTATTAGGAATGTTTTTAGCTCTTCTTTATATATCTGATAGAATTCAGCTGTGAATCCATCTGGTCCTGGGCTTTTTTTGGTTGGTAGTCTTTTTATTACTGATTCAATTTTGGAACTCATTATTTGTCTGTTCAGGGATTTAATTTCTTCCTCATTTAGTCTTGGTAGATTTTATGTGTCTAAGAATTTATCCATGTCTTCTAGATTTTCTAGTTTGTATGCACAGATGCATAGATATATTCACAGTTGTCTCTGAGAGATTTTTGTTGTTGTAATTTTTCTGCGGGGTCAGTGGTAACATTTCCTTTGTCATTTCTAATTGGATTTGTGTAGATCCTCTCTCTTTTTTATTCGGGTAGTTAGTGGTCTATCTTTCTGTTTATTTTAGTTTTTCAGAAAATACTCTCCCGGAGTTGCTGACCTTTTCTCTTGTTTTTCACATCTCAATTTTCTTCAGGTTAGCTCTGATTTGGTTATTTCTTTTCTTCTGCTATCTTTGGGGTTGGTTTGCCTTGTTACTCTCATTTCACTAGTTGTAATGTTAGGTTGTTAATTTGAGATCTTTCTAACTTTTTAATGTGGACATTTAGTGTTACAAACTTCCTACTTAATGCTGCCTTAGCTACATTCCAGACATTTTGGTATCTGGTATTTTTGTTTTCCTTCATTTCAAAGAAGTTCTTGATTTCTGCCTTAATTATTTACCCAAAAGTTATTCAAGAACATATTGTTTAGTTTCCATTTAAGTGTATGCTTTTGAGTGATTTTCTTAGTGCTTATTTCTATTTTTATTGCTTTGTCATCCAAGACTGTGGATTGTATGATTTCAGGTTTTTGAATTTGCTGAGGATTTATTTTATATTTGATTGTGTGGTCGGTTTTAGATTATGTGTCATGTGGTGATGAGAAGAATGTGTATTCTATTGTTTGGGGGTGGATATGTCTATTAGGTCCACTTGTTCAAGTGTTGAGGGCAGGTTCTGACTGTTTTTGTTAATTTTCTGTTTTCTGTCTTGAGGATTTGTCTAATATTGTCCGTCAGGTGTTAAAGTCACTCACTATTATTGTGTGGGAATCTAAGTCTCTTTGTACATCTCTAAGAAGTTGCTTTATGAATCTGGTTGCTCCTGTGTTGTGTGTGTATATATTTAGGATACTTAGGTCTTCTTGTTGAATTGAACCCTTTATGATTATGTGATGTTCTTCTTTTTTTCTTTTTGTTTTTTGTTGGTTTAAAATTTGTTTTGTCTGAAATTCAGATAGCAACCCCTGC
This sequence comes from Chlorocebus sabaeus, assembly GCF_047675955.1. NCBI lineage: Eukaryota > Metazoa > Chordata > Mammalia > Primates > Cercopithecidae > Chlorocebus > Chlorocebus sabaeus. Next base: position 61,643,448 of record NC_132933.1, read on the forward strand.
TTTTTGTGTTTTCCATTTACTTGGTAAATTTTTTTCCGTTCCTTTATTTTGAGCCTCTGGGTGCCAGTGCGTGTGTGATGGGTCTCTTAAAGACAACATACCCTTAGGTCTTGCTTCTTAATCCAGTTCTCCACTCTTTGCTGTTTAATTGGGCATTTAATTCATTTATATTAGAAGTTAGTATTAATGTGTGCAGATTTGATCCTGCCATCATGTTGTTAGCTGGTTACTATGCAGACATGTTTGTGTGGTTGCTTTATAGTGTGACTGGTCTTTGTAATTAAGTGTGTTTTTGTAGTGGATGGTAGTGATATTTCTTTTCCATATTTAGTGCTCCTTTTAGGACCTCTTGCAGTTCAGGTCTGGTAGTAACAAATCTTTTCCCATTTGCTGAAAACGATCTTATTTTGATCTTATTTCTCCTTCACTTGCGTTGCTTAGTTTGGTTGGAAATGACATTCTTGGTTGGAAATTCTTTTCTTTAAGAATGCTGAATATAGGCCTAGAGTCTCTCTTAGCTTACAGAGTTACTATTGAATGGTCCATTGTTAGTCTGGTTAGGTTCCCTTTGTAGGTAATGTGTCCCTTCTCTCTAGTTGCCTTTAACATTTTTTCTTTCATTCCTACCTGGGAGAATCTGATGATTATGTATCTTGGAGATGGTATTCTTGTCTAGTATCTCACAGTGGTTCTCTACATTTCCTAAATTTGAATGTTGGCTTCTCTAGTGAGGTTGGAGAAGAATTCATGGATGATATCCTCAAATATGTTTTCCAAATTGCTTAGTTTCACCTCACCTCTTTCAAGGAAACTAGTGAGTTGTAAATTTGGTCTCCTTGCAGAATCCCATATTTCTTGGAGTTGTTCTTCATTCTTTATTTTTCTTTATTTATATCTTACTGAGTAATTTCAGAGAGCCAGTCTTGGAGCACTGACCTTCTTTCCTTAGCCTGGTCTATTCAGCTGTTAACACTTGTGATTGTATTATGAAATTCTGTTTTTAAATTTATTTTTGTTTTTATTTTTTGTGGGTACATTGATAGTAGGTATATATATTTATGAGGTACATGAGATGTTTTGGTATAAGCATGCAATGTGAAATAAGCACATCATGAAGAATAAGGTATCCATCACGTCAAGCATTTATCCATTGAATTGCAAACAAATCCCATTACACTCCTTAAGTTATTAAAAAATACACTTATTATTGATGATAGTTACCCTGCTGTGCTATCAAATAGTAGGCCTTACGCATTCTTTCAAACTTTAGTTTTGTACCCATTAGCCATCTCCAGTTCTCCTCAACCCCCCTACTACTCTTCCCAGCATCTGGTAACCATCCCTCTATTCTCTATGTCCCTGAGTTCAATTACTTTGATTTTGAGATTCCATAAATAAGTAAAAACATGTGATGTTTGTCTTTATGTGCTGGGCTTATTTCACTTAAGATAGTTATCTCCAGTTCCTCCCATGTTGTTGCAAATGACGGCAGTTCATTATTTTTTATGGCTGATTAGTACTCGATTGTATATATTACTACTTTTTTAATCCATTCATCTGCTAATGGACTGTTAGGTTGCTTCCAAATTTTACCTGTTGTAAACAGTGCTGCAACAAACATAGGAGTACAGATATCTCTTTGATATACTGATTTTCTTTCTTTTGGTTATATATCCTGCAGTGGGATTGGTGGGTCATATGGTAGCTCCATTTATAGATATTATTATAGGTATATTATGAAATTCTTAGAGCATATTTTTCAGCTTTATCAGATCAGTTTAGCCTTTTTTTATATATATAATGGCTATTTTGTCTATCGTATCATTTATCATTTTATTGTAATCCATAGATTCCTTGGATTGGGTGTCAACTTTCTCCTGAATCTCAGTGATTTTTGCTCCTATCCATATTCTGTATTTTAGCTGTATTCTAGTTCTTTTTTTTCTTTTCCGGTCATTTCAGCTCAGTTAAGAACCCTTGCTGGGGAACTAGTGCACTAATTTAGAGGAAAGAAACCACTATGGCTTTTTCAGTTGCCAGATTTCTTTTGATAGTTCTTTGTCATCTATGTAGGCTGTTGTTCTTTTACCTGTGGTGTAATTGGAGTACAGCCAGTAGACTTATTTTCTGGATGTTTTCAGATGGTGAAGGCTTTGTGTGGAGTCTTTAATGTTAGCTGAATTTTTGTCGTTGTTTCACAGGGCCTGTATTAGGAAAGTGTTTTTGGTGTTGAAGTTTTGATCTGTGATCCAATAGTTGGTACTTACGTGCAATGGCAAGTAGGTAGCCTCTTGCTCATCCAGGGAGCTCCTCTGTGTTTCCTCATGATTTCAGCCATTCTCCCTCTCAGTGCTCTGAAAGTATGGAACCTTCTCCCTCTTGAGTGCTGGCTGCAGATGTTGGCTTGGCATGCCAAGACAGCACACCACAGCTCTGGAAGCAAGCTCAGGATTTATGTTTCCTCTTCAGCATGGAGGCAGCAGGGGAAGGGAACTTAGCAATGGTTGTGGCAGTGGGCCTTTCACTTATCTCTGGAAGCTTCATATGACAAGGATGCAGGGCTGCTATCAATCAGTGCAATCTGCCTGGAATGGGGCAGCTGTTCTGTGAGCCCAAACCAGGGAGCCCTGACTGGTAATGAGCAGGGGTTTGGGTGGGTCACCGGAGAGACAGACTGGCCTCTTAAGACAACTGCAGCTTTCTGGAGGTCCTGTTAACCTATCCAGGGTCTTTGATCCTTCTCTATTCCGAGGGTAGCAAGGACAGTACAACTGCAACGGCAGTGGGAAAGGAGCTTTCAGTTGCCTCTGGGGGCTCCACCTCAGAGAAACTTGGAGTTGCTGCTACTGCAAATATTCAGTTGAGGGTTGTGGTGGCCGCACTGCTGGCCTGAGCTGACAGCTCTGCTTGTTGAGGAGCAGGGGTTCAGTGGCTTACAGGGAGGGGAGACTGAGTTCCTCTCTATATGGTGACTGTAGGTGTGTGGGCGAGGTCTTCAGGATCTTTATTGCCTTACCTGACCAAGGGCAGCAGGGGAAGAATCACTGCTGTGGAAGTGGCAGAGGGGCTGTCAGTTACCTGTGGGAGCCCCTTCCCAGGGAAACTCAGAGTCACTACCAGTGGTTGTGTTCAGCCGTGGGTGAGATGGCTGATCTGTATTCCTGAGCCAGGGGCGCTGTCTGTTGATGAGTGAGAAATGGGGGCTCACAGAGAAGAGGGACTGGATTTGTTTCTGTGTGGTGACTGTGGTGTGCTGGATTTGTCAAGTTAGTGACTAGTCCCTTTGTTCCTTCCACAGTCCTACGGCATCAGGGTGGCACTACTGCAGTTGCAGTGGTGAAATGGTTGTGGGTTGTCTTTGAGATTTCCTCCTCACAGAACTGCAGAGCCACCTCCAAAGTAAGTGTTCAGGTAGGGGCAAGGTAATCGTGCTCTTTATTATGGTAAACATGCCTACCTTGCCTTTGGCAGTTGGGTGCTGCCACTTGCCTTCTGCCACATTGCTATCCAGTTACTTCCATTGCATCTAGGTTTCCCAATTCGGTTACTGCATTATCCTCTGCAAGATCTGGCCTACGGAGAAGAGTGATCAAAATTCTTCAGGGATCCTGGGACTTCCTGTAATCAATTTATTTTTCTCAGTTTCGGTCAAAGGTACATCTCCTGGACCCTCCCAGTGTGAATAATTTGGTCTTAATATTAGAGTAGACAAATCTTCTCTAATATTCCAGATTCTCTAAGCCTTTAAATACTTTTCTCTACATTGAGCCGAAGCAGGTGGACAATTTCCAATTCACTCACTTTGGACCTCCTTTGGGTTCATATTTTGGGCAACCAACCAAACAAATGCAAATCATATCACAATGCAATTAAACTAGAAAAAGTAACTAAAAGATAGCCAGAAGATTTTTTAGAATTAGAAATTAAACAATAAACTTCTAAATAGCTGATGGGTCAAAGAAGAAATCTCAAGAGAAATTAAAAAAATATTTTGAACTGAACGAAAATGAAAACACAACTTATTAAAATATGTGAGATTCAGTGATAGCAATGATTAACATAAAACTTATAGCATTGAATTTGTATATTAGAAAAAAAGAAAAACCTAAAATGAATGGTATAAGCTTCCTTTTCAGGATACTGTAGAAAGAAAAACAACATAAACTGAAAGCAAAGAGAAGAAAAAAGTAAAATTTAGGGTAGAATTCAATGAAATTGAAATAGGAAAATAATAAAGAAAAATAAAATCAAAAGCTGATTTTTTCAGAAGGTCAATAAAATTGATAAACCTCTAGCTAGGCTGATCAAGAAAAAATAGAGGAAATACAGATAAATATTAACCTCTGAAATGATAAACGCGCCATCATTACTGACTCCAGTGAACATTAAAAGGGTAATAAATGAATATTATTAATAACTGTACACTTAAAAATTTGACGATTTAGATTTAATTTTAAAAGTTCTTTGAAAGGTACAATCTATACAGCTAGCACAAAAGGAAAAAGGTAATCTATATATTCCTTCATCTATTAAAGAAAATACATCACTAATTAATAACTCTCTAAAACAGAAAGCACCAGACCAAATGAATTTACTGTAGAATTCTACCAACCATTTAAGGAAGAAATTGTACCAATTCCCTACAATCTTGTCCAGAAGATGGAAACTGAGGGAACACTTCCTAACTCATTGTGAGTTCAGAATAAAACCAGATAAAAGCATCACAAGAGAGAAAAACTACAGATTAGTGTCTCTCATGAACATAGAGAAATCCTCAACATAATATCAGTTAATCAAATTCAGCAATGTATAAAAATGTACGTGCTATGCCTCTGTGGGATTTATTCTAGATATTTATGCTAGTTCAACATTTAAATATCACTTATTTGTAGTCCTTCACATAAACATGCTAAAAATACATGATAATAACAATAGATGCAAAAAAAGCATATGATAAAATCTAAAACTCATTAATGATAAGAGCTCTTCAAAAATGAGGAATAGAGGGGAACTTCCACATTAATAAAGGAGATCTACACAAAGCCTACAGTGAACATCATACTTTATCATGATACTGTGAACAAAGCAAGTCTGTCCTCTGTCAACATTCCTATTCACAATTATACTGGAAGTCCTAGCTAATGCAGTAAATCAAAAAAATAAAATATAAGGTATACAAATTGGGAAGAAAAATAAATTTGTATTTGTTTACAAATGACATTATTTTTAATATAGAAAGTTTCAAATAATTTGCAAAAGACTCTTGGAATTAGTAAAAGATTATTACAAGGATGCAGAACAGAAAGTTAATATACTAAATGCAATTGCTTTCTTATATTCCAGAAATAAATAATTTGAATGTAAAATTAAAAACACAATACAATTTACATCAGCACTTAAATATGAAGTAATTGGGGAAAAATTTAATAAAATATGCACAAGATCTTTATGAGGATAACTACAAAACTTATGAAAAAAATGTAAGAAAGATCTAAATGCATGGAGACCTTTTATTAACATTTTGTAAATAAGAAGGCTCAATATTGTTAAGAATCTAGTTCTTCCTAACTTGATCTGTAGATTCAATGCAATCCCAATCAAAATTCCAGCAAGTGTCTATGGAATGAGAAAATAATTAGAATAGCCAACCCAATAATAAAAAAGGACAAAGTTGAAGGATGGACCATACTTAACTTGAAAACAAACTATAAAGTTTTGATAATCAAAACAATGTCATATTGGAAAAATAGTAGATGAAGAGATTTAAATGAACAGTGTAAGGAGCTGAGGAAGCAGACACACAAATCTAGTCCACTGATTATTCCACAAAGGGGCAAAGGCAATTCAATGGCAGAAATATAGTATTTTCCAGAAATGTCTTGAAAAATTGGGCAATCCACATGCCAAAAAAATGAATCTAGATATTGATTTCTTATCTTTTACAAAAGTTAATTTAAAAATGATTATAAATATGAATGTAAAATGCAAAACTATAAAACTTCTAGTAGATAACAAGACAAAACATAGGTGACCTTGAATTTGTTGATGACTTTTTAGATAAAACACCAAAAGCATAGTTTTTGAAAGAAAAATGTGATAATTTGGACTTCATTAAAATTAAAAGCCTTTTTATCTGCTGAATAAATTGTTGAGAGATTATAGAGATAATCCCCAGATTTGGAGAAAATATCTGCAAAACACATAACTGGTAAATGACTTGTATCCAAAATATATGAAGAACTCTTAGAAACTCAACATCACAACAACAACAAAAACCAATCCAACTGAAAAATAGGCAAAAGATCTAACCAGACCTTTACCAAAAATACACAGATGACAAATAAGCATATGAATGCTCAATATCACTTGTCATTAAAAAAGTTGTAAATTAAAGCAATGAGATACCACCACGTGGCTTTTAGAATGGCTACAATCCAAAAACTTGACAATAACAAATGCTGACAAGGATGTGGACCAACAGAGAGTCTCATTCATTGCCAGGGGGAATGCAAAATGCTGTAGTCACTTTAGAAGACAGTTTGACAGTTTCATACAAAGGTAAGTAATCCAGCCACTTTGTTCCTATGTACTGACTCAATATATTTGAAAGCTTATGTGTATACAAATACCTGAACACAAATATTTATGGCAGTTTTATTTATAATTGCCAAAAACTGGGAGCAACCTAGATGCCTTTGAAAAGGTGAATGAATAAATAAACCTTGGTACATTGATACAATGGGATATTATCCAATAAATAAAAATGCTATTAAGCCTGAAAGACAAAGCAGAACCTTACATGGATGTTACAGTTTTTGGCATTCCCCTACCAGTCTCCTCAATTTTGGAGGCAGTGGTTTGCTGTAATCCTGCCTCTCTGATGGATCTAAGATTTGTTGATTTTTCAGTTTGTCCATCTTTTTACATATTGTTAGAATGGAGTAATGACTTCCACATTTTTATAGGTCAGACCCAAACCCAGAATTCCAACACTCATTTCCAATAAATCAAATACATTAGCAAAATGTAGTATGAGGAAAACCACTCAATTTGATAACAGAAATCCACACAAAACCTATGTCTTAATTACTCCACCAGAGATTTGGAATGAAAAATAGATGGACACTATCTCCACCTTTATTCAATGTTGTAGTGGAAAACCTAACTAGTAAAATATGGCAGGAAATAACAATGCAATAAGTACTGGAAATGAAGAAAGAAAATCTTTGTATTTGTAAATGCATAGAAAGTATGTAACAAGCTACTAAGAGAATATTACAATTAATTAAGGAAATATACATTGTATACAAAGTAAATAGACAAGATGAATTTATTTACATAAAGTAAAGTTTAAAAATCATAGCAATTACATCATTAAAAATATCAAATACTCTTATAAGTAAATCTAATGAAGTTTATAATCTCCAAAATAAAGAAAAAACACTGCAAAACATGTTTGTATGCAAATTGTATCTCACTAAAGCTGTTAAAAAACAAATGCAGTGCAGCCAAGATTGTGGATATAGGTTTATGCTAGAATGTACACATTCAACTAAGAACAGAGGAAATTCCTTTTCCTTGCAACTATTTATCTGGTGTCTTAGTCAGCTCAAAGGGCTACAACAGAATACCACAGACTGGATGGCTTAAAAAGCAAGTATTTATTTCTCACAGTTTTTATGTACGGGAAGTCCAAAATCAAGGCACTGGCAGATCTGGTGTGTGATGAGAGCATTCTTCCTGGCTTGCAGATAGTGGTCTCCTCATTGTGTTCTCACATGGCCTGGAGAAAAATAATCTTTCTTGTCTTTCTTTTTATAAGGAGACTACACACATTCATTAATGCTCCCTCCTCATGATCTAATTATTTCCAAAATGCCATCACAACAGCGGTTAGGATTTTGTTATGGGATGAATGTTTCTGTCTTCCCACCACCATCCCAAATTTATATTTTGAAATCCCAGTCTTAGACATAACGGTATTAAGAGAGGAGGCATTTGGGAGATAATTATTTCATGAGGGTGGAGCCTTCAGAAATGGGTTAGTGCATATATAAAAGAACTACAGATCTAATCAGCCATCTCTACAGGAGCCAGGCACTAGCTCTTCTTTGAGATCAGAGAGGAATTATTTCTTCAAGGTGATTCAGAGATCATTAGTGCGGACACTCTCACTATAGGCTCAGAGTACATGGTGATAGGGGGCATGGGAACAGCAGAGCTAGTTGCTCTCTGTTTCAAGTGGGCCAGGATGCCTCTGCCCAGTGCCTCAAGTATGGGACCCATCAGAGAACTGTAGTGTGGGCTGTATGCAGCGAGCTGTGGGGATGGGGACACACAGAGCCTCTATCTTCAAGTTGGGCATGGCCAATAAGAGACATCAATAGCTCAAAAAATTGGTAGAGTGCAATGTCAGGGCAACAATTGCTTTTGATCCTTCCTTATAAGATTATATGTTATCAGGAGCCTTGTACCATTATGTAAGGGGTCACGTCTTTTGTTGGATGGCCCCATCCAACAACCAGAGTTTGCATTCTCACCAAGTCTCTGTATCTAATACCTCCTGTTACCCCTTCAGAATTAAACGTGGTAATGTCTCTTTGCTGTTGTTAATATCAGTGCACTTTATCATACTGCATTGTTTTCACATTTTGATAAATGGTAATTTTTATTAAACTCTCTTTAACTACACTGATTTAGTGTTGCATCTGTTTTCTGTCAAGAATTACACTAATTTAGGGATTCATCTGCCTTTTATTCCCAAGACTCTGACTGATTCAGTGCTACACAATGCATTTATTGCAAAGTACACTTTGAACACTAAATGTATTCCTAAACAAATAATATTTGTCCACATACAATAATAGAGAGGTGGCTTGAGATAAAAAATATTTGCAGATATTTAATATTCCTCGAGCATGATGAAATGCCAACATCATTAAAACAATAAATAAACCTTGTTTTACATAAAAGAAAATGATTTAGCTCTCACTTCCTATTGAAACTGTCATTTTATAAAAAATACACTTATGAGAATAGATAACATTGAAATGGATGTTTGCTTTTCAATATAGATCATTATGTTCATACATTGAAATACAATAAACCACTGAATGTTACCTCTTGTATATCTATATTAAACAAGGAGTATAATAACATTTTGGGGTTCATTAGGGCATGTATTCCTAAACTAGATTTCTTCATAACTGAAGTGTCTTAGTGAATGGAAAATAATTAATAATGATCCTTCTTCCCTAATTAAAAATAAACTGTGCTCTAACACATTTCAAAATGTATCTGAGGAAATTCATACTATAATCTCTGACTTTAGCAATAAAAGATAAATAAAATAAAATAATTACTCTTTACCACTTGATTGATAAAGTATTTTTTTAAAAAATTTTTGTTGTTGCATCTTTATGAATATTTTACTCTCTGGCAAAATTACATAAGCATTTGATTATTCCTGTAGGTTTCTATACGCTACCAATAGTCAAGATCAAAGATGGTGAGAAGCAAGCAACACTTGGAATGATCTTAAAAAGTTAAGCTTGAATTTCTTGAATCCTTGTATTAATAAGTATTTGCATTTGTACAAAGCCAATTGAAAGTCATTTCCTCTAACTGTTGTAGTTGTTATTTAAAATATAATTTAATTTTCTTTACATAAACTTCTTGCTCACAAAGAGGATTTCTGAAAACATGGGTAGCATAGTGTTAAAATTACGAATGATCTAAGATTTTACTCTATTTACAAGATGGCGAATTAATCTGCCACAGTTTCATTGATGCTGGCAGAAGGCATGAGACTCTTCAATCAGAGACAAAGTATAGTTTACTGCTTGCAATAATGCAGTAGTCAAAATACTAGAAATTTTGCAAGCTTCCTGGGCCCCAGTTTGCACAGGGCGCTGAGAGGAGGGTAAAGTGATACCCGAACAAGAAATAGGTTCTATTACTGGAGAGGAACCTCAAGCACAGGGAATCCAAACCTTTATAATAATAAGATCACATGATATTTTCCCTGGAGAAAGGATTTTTTTAAACTTTTATTTTAGGTTGAGGTATACATGTGCAGGTTTGTTATACAGGTAAATTGCATGTCACAGGGGCTTAGCGTACAGGTTATTTCATCACCTAGTACATAAGCATATTACCTGATAAGTCGTATTTTTTGTTGTTTGTTTGTTTGTGTTTTTTTTTTTTTTTTTTTTGAGATGGATTCTCGCACTGTTGCCCCGGCTGGAGTGCAGTGGCGCTATCTCGGCTCAGTGCAACCTCTGCTGCCCAGGTTCAAGAGATTCTCCTGCCTCAGCCTCCCAAGTAGCTGGGATTACAGGTGCCCGCCACCATGCCCAGCTAATTTTTTGTATTTTTAGTAGAGATGGGGTTTCACTATGTTGGCCAGGCTGGTCTGAAACTCCTGATCTTGTGATCCGCCTGCCTCAACCTCCCAAAATGCTGGGATTACAGGTGTAAGCCACCGCACCCAGCAGATAAGTCATTTTTTGATCCTCTCCCTGCTCACTCCCTCCACCCTCAAGTAGGCCCTGGTGTCTTTTGCTCACTTGTGTCCGTGTGTTCTCAGTGTTTAGCTCCCACTTATAAGTGAGAACACGCAGTATTTGTTTTCCTGTTCCCGCGTTAGTTCTTGTAGGATAATGGGAGAGAGGCCTTTTTATTATACTTAAAGAAACAAATGTGCCCTTGATTTCAGAAGATCTCAGGCTTATGTTTCCAGTCGCATGTTTTATGCCCCACTTGTCATGGAGCTAAGTCTGGGTATGTAACCCGTTAAATGAGCTTTAAAACACCAACCTACACATTCCTAAACAATGTAAACAAGTTGTTTCTGGCTATTGCCAAATGAGTTTCAAACTTTAAAGGCCACATTACAAATTAATACCTAGCTTATATGGGTCCTGTCTTAATAGAGAGCCAATCCAAGCTTCCTGTTATCTACTCTCTATTTGATGTTGTGCATGGTGCTCTAGCAATGGAATAAGAGTAAGAAAACAAGGTGTAGGGGAAAGACCTAGAATAAAAAATATAAAACTATCCTTGTCCCTGTAATCCCAGCACTTTGGGAGGCCGAGGCGGGCGGATCACGAGGTCAGGAGATCGAGACCATCCTGGCTAACACAGTGAAACCCCGTCTCTACTAAAAATACAAGAAAATTAGCCGGGCGTGGTGGCGGGCGCCTGTAGTCCCAGCTACCCGGGAGGCTGAGGCAGGAGAATGGCGTAAACCCGGGAGGCGGAGCTTGCAGTGAGCCGAGATCTGGCCACTGCACTCCAGCCTGGGGCACAGAGCGAGACTCTGTCTCAAAAAAAAAAAACAACAACAACAACAAAAAAACTATCCTTGTCAGGAGCATTTATAGTGTGTAATGGGTACAAATATACAGTTAGATAGGAGCAATAAGATCTAGTGTGAGGAAGCACAGTAGAGGAACATTAGTTAACAGAAATTTATCATATATTTAAAAATAACTAAAAGAGTGGAACTGGAATGCACATAACACAAAAATGATAAATGCCTGTGGTGATGGATACACCAATTACCATTATTTGACATTACACGTTGTATGCTTGTATCAAAATGTATCCCATATGTATCCCATAAATATGTACAACTATTATGTATCCATAATAACGAAAAATAAAAAACAAAGAGAAAATCTAAAATATCCTACAACAAATAATTAAGATTAATATGTAAATTTAACAAAGTCACTCTATATTAGCTCAATAGTTAAAAATGAACTTTATTTCTATATACAAACAAAAACAAAATTGAAAAATTAAGAATAATGATTTATAACAGCAAAACCCATAAAATATAAATAAAACCAAAAGACACATGCAACCCTTTTATTCTGAAAATGACAAACATTAATGAGATAAATTAAAGAATACATACATAAATTAAAAGATTTACTGTATTCATGGATTTAACACAAATATTTTTATGATGTCAACTCTCCCAAAATTGATCTGTAGATTAAATGGAAATTATACTCAAAATCCCACATGATTATGTTATTAAAACTGAAGAGATAATTTCAAAATTGAAATGAAATTACTAAGGCCAAGATTAGACAAGGCAATCTCAAACAAGAAATAACAAAGTTGGAAAACTTATACTACAAGGTATCAAAATTTATTATAAAGCTATAGCTGATTTTTAAAAAATATATATGTTTGCTGGCAGTTCATGGAAAAATTAAGCAGAAAATATAGAGAATTCCCATATCCTTTCTGACACGCATCCCCAAGGAGACTTCGCTATTATCAACATCTTACCTCAGAGTGGTATATTTGTTACAATCAATAAATCTGCATTGACACATCATTATCATCCAAAGTCCATAGTTGCTTATATTAGGGTTCAGCCTTAGTATTATATATTTTATTGGTTTTTTGAAAGGAAAATAAATCTCCCCAAAAGCACTAAGCCAAAGGGAAAAGTCAAGCTGTTAACTGCGTTAGGCAAGCCTACCTCCCATTCTATTCCTAAATAAGATAGCATAAAGATTGAAAAAATCTACATACCTCCCTCGCAATTTTCCCACAAGGAAATTCCGTGGGCAAACGTGAAAAATGGACAGGCAGAACTCAGTGTCATCCCTCTGCTCACATGAGACAACTGTGTATCTGATTGTTTCCGTTGCCCTGTTGCTTCACTAAGCCAGGCTAATGCATAATTGACTATTCCTGTAAATTGCACATTCAGTGAAAGCCTAATCAGGAGCTCAAAAGAATGCAATCATTTTTCTCTCATCTACCTATAACATGGAAGCACCCTCCCCTCTTTGAGTTGTCTCGCCTTTCCAGACTGAATCATTGTACATATTACATATATGGATTGATGTCTTATGTCTCCCTAAAATGTATAAAGCCAAGCTGTGCCTCTATCACCTTGGAAGCATGGCATCAAGACCTCCTGAGGCTGTGCCATGCGGGTATTCTTAACCTTGGCAAAATAAACTTTCTAAATTGAGACCTGTCTCAGATATTTGGGGTTCACTTTTAGTGATCATGAGTGGACACTGAGTGGAGGTGGCCTTGACCTTTGACAAATCTTCTATCAGGGCTTGCTAGCAGCTTGAGCTATCTTTATGGTTCAAACCCAATAGGACAATTTTTCTGAGGCCTGGGAGCTCCTCTCCCTCCAGATAATCCCTGATCTTCCAAAATTTGGTTGAGATCTAAAATTATTTTGCTCTACAACTCCTTTTCTGGAGTTGTACTTGCTTCCAACTAGGAACGCAAGTTTTCCTGCTTCCATGACAATGGAAGGCAAATAACACTTTTCTGTAGTTTGAGCTCACTTCCTACAGGTAAGGAAGGTGAGTTTGAGTTTTTTCCTGCTTCTAGAATGGTAGAAAGCAGTCTTCAGCCTGAGACACACTCCTAGGTAAGTAGTTGAACTGGGGTTTCATATTGGCTAAAGTTACAATTATTAGTCATTACAGTAGATAGCTACTCCGGTATGAGTAGGGCAGAGGAGAACTACCCCCACACACACCAGGAGTGTTGGGCGACCATCAGGTGACGGTCAGGTGGTTTTTAACTGTTTCTCTAAAGTAATAATTGGTCACAGCCAGTGCCAGGGAAAGGCAGTCTCCTAGCAGATAGAACACACCTGAAACACACCTGAAACTGATCAGAAGCTTCCCAATAAGATCTCAGGAGTGTGGAGAAGAAATCTAAGATCCCAGATGTATGACAATGTATAAAACCCCAAGTGAAGAGGTCAGGCTGAGCACTTGGTTTCTCAATTCAGCCGCTTCAAAGTTATACTTTTCTTTTTTTCTTTCCTTTCTTTCCTTTAATAAACTTCTACTCCTGCTCTGAAACTTGCCTACGTCTCTTCTTCTGCCTTGTGCCCCTCAGTCATATTCTTTCTTCTGAGGAGGCAAGAATTAAGGCTGCAGCCGATCTACATGAATTGACCCCTGATAACACGGACTTCTTCCAGTGGTAACGTAGCTTACTTTCTCCCTGCCATTAGAGTGCTTGTAATCATATTGTTGTTTTTTTGTTGTTGTTGTTGCTTTTTCAGGTCTTTCTCCCATCAGATTTGACCAACTCTACTTGAATTGGTCAAATCCGAATGATAACTCAAAATGATGGGAAACAAGGCCTTTCTGAATTGGCTAAAATTCCTTCAACTGCAAAAGGGAAGAAAGAAAACAAAAACAAAATAACAAAACCATGTGTTTGGCTTCTGTGTTTGCTTCCCATCTTTAAAAACATAATCTTTCGTTTACTTTTCTTCCACCCTATTCCTCCTTCCCCCTTCACCATCTTCGGTACCAAGAAAAACCTAGAGAAGGTTTCAAACGACTAAACCCCCTTAAAGAACTCAGAGCAAATATGCCACTCACTCCGTTTTGGGGTTTCTGTTTTCTTTATCTAAATTGACTACCCATAGAGACCAGCAGTTACACTGTAGAAGGTCTTTTCTTTTGCCTTTGAGTAATTGTCCTATTAAAGAGATTTTTCACTTTACCGAAATAATTCCTATGTCATTAATACTAAGTTTGGGTTTGCTTAGAAAAAAAAAGATTTAAAAACTTTAAGGTTATTACATCTGTGTAACTTTGTGTATATGGTTTCAAAATCCTCATGCCATTGATACGGGGCTTTGAATCCTGAGTCTGAAAAGGACCCCAAGTCCTACTGAATCTTAAACACTGATAAAGTGTTAAACTTAAAGTTAAAACTTCATCCTAGTACCGGGTAGAAAATACCAAGCAAGATAGACTGAATTAGTGAGACACAGGGCCAGAAATTAAAACTATTCAACTCAAGGCCCAGGAACTATTGCGGAAGTGGTGGGCACGTGAGATAAGGGCCAATTTATGGTTTCTCTACAAATTAATCATTAACCTCAAATGCACACTGATGCAAATCCAGTATATGGGCCCCATGTGTCAAATTAACATGGTTTTCTTATAGCATTAACCCGCTCCTTAATGAAAGGTTATAAAGGTTACAAAAAGGCTTTTGGAAACTATATCTTATGGTCAAGATGATTAAAATTTTATAGATTGTTTATAAAATTTTGAAAAACAAATTTAAATGGCCTCATGCTATCTTTATTAGGGCTTATTGTTTGGGAAATTAACTCTCTCTCAACGAATAAAGGTTTTTGCCTCTTTTTTTTTTAATCTTTGAGTTATCACTTTGGCTGGATGAATGACTTATTTTACAATGACCTGTGATCCTACTTTGTGATATCTTGTGTTTTAAACTTTTTATATTTGACAGACTTTCCAAAGTCAAATACTAACTTTGGTCCTCATTATTATTATTATTATTTTGATATTAGTTCCCTGAAGATCAAAAGAGACATATTCAGCTTATTTGATATAATAAAATCATACAAAAAGTATTGTCAAATATGAAAAGTGTTTAAACTTCTTTGGATTGTATTTATATAAATGTGTTATTAGTATGTGTTCCAGAATTATATGGGATTCCTGTGATTCTGATATGTCTTAGCATATGTTATCAGTAGAAATTATGGTTATTATGTAAAATTGTTTTATGCCACAGAAGTAACCAACCTTCCTTGTCAATTGTGTCTTTAACTGTGACTGTTCTAAGTCTTATCATCTGCAGTTGTTTTACTTTTATCCCTTTGAAAAAGTGGTTTTATAATCAGCATAGGACTCTGACAGGTGCTCTTAAATGCAGGTTTCTGATAACTTTGGAGATGTGCAGTTTTTGATAACATGAGAATAGAGGAAGAACTTCCAAGTCTCCCATGGAGAGCTATAATGTTCATGAATATCAAGCATAACAGGAGTTAACTGCATGGACTAAACTAATAGAAGACTGAAATAAATCCTTTTATGATGTTTTGCTTAAAATGTTGCTGATCTTTTTTTGTCAGAGCCAAGAAAACTTTTCTTTTGAGCTATTTATAGCTTTTAACAATTGAGTGAAATATACTCCTATTAATAAAATATGGAGCATATTTATCTCTACCTGAGTTCTACAACGTTTGGAAACTAGTGTGTGTTCTTATGGCAACAAAGTTATTTGCGTAAGTGCAGTAAGAATCTGTTTTATAACAGGACACAATTGGAGACCCTGGTTATTTTATCAAGGTTTTGACTGGAATGGCATGCTTTCAGATACAGACTCCTTTATGGAATCAAAGTTACTTATAGAGCCAATAAAAATCCATTGGGAAAACTGGCCCCATACCTTGTCTACACAGTTCCTGTACAGGTTCCTGACCTGTGGTAAGTAAAGAATGCCACTTTCTGACAGGTCCTGGAGCCCCAAGTTTTCTTGGGATACAAAGGTGAGCAATTCACCCAAATGTATAATGATGTATATTCACCATTATGAGCTACAGAATTCTGTCATTGCCCTAAAAACCCTCTGTGCTTCACTATTATCCCTCCGTCCCCGTAACTCTGGAAAACCACTGATCTTTTTAGTGTCTTCACAGTTATGCCTTTTTCAAAATGTCATTTGTCTGGAATAATGCAGTATATAGCAATATTAATTTGTTTTCTCCCTGTTTTTTCATGGAGATAACTCATTTCGTTTTATTACTGAATAACACTTCATTGTCTGGACATACTATAGTTTACCTATCCATTCACCTACTGAAAGACAACTTAGTTGCTTCCAAGTTTTGGCAATTATGAACAAACTGCTATAAACATTAATGTGCAGGTTCTTCTGTGGACATAAGTTTTCAACTCACTTGAGTCAATACCAGGGAGTCTGGTTGCTGGATGATATGGCAAGAGTATGTTTCGTTTTGAAAGAAACTGCCAAACAGTCGTCCAAAGTGGTTGCAATATTTTGCATTCGCATCAGCAATGAATGAGAGTTCTTGTTGCTCAACATCCCAGACAACATTTGGTGTTGGAATTTGGTTATTCCACAGATGTATAGTGGTATCTTATTGTAATTTTAACATGTCATTCCTTAATGACATATAATGTTGAACATCTTGGCATATGCTAATTTGACATCTGTATGTCGTTTTTTAGTGAGATCTCTGTTTGGATATTTTGCCCATCTTTTAAATCAAGTTGTTCTCTTTAAATAGTTGTTTTAAGTATTATTTGCATATTTTGGATGATATCTCCTTATCAGATTTTTTTTGCAAATATTTTCTGTCAGTCTGATTTATCTTCTCATTCTCTTTCTTTTCAGAGCAGAAGTTTTAAATTTTTATGAAGTTCAACTTACCAATTTTTTTCGTAGATTACGCCTTCATCTAAAAATATTTGCAAATGCGAGGACATCTGGATTTTCTTCTATGCTATCTTCTGGGAGTTTTATAATTGTGTGTTTTAAATTTAGGTCTGTGATTAATTTTGAGTTAATTTTTATGAAGGGTGTATTGTCTATGTGTTCATTTTTTCTTTTTTTGGATGTGGATATCCAGTTGATCCAACATGATTTATTGAAACCACTATCTTTTCTCCATTGCATTGCTATTTCTCCTTTGTCAAAGACCAGTTGACAATCTCTTTGGGTTTATTTCTGGGTTCTATTCTGTTTTATTAATCTGTCTCTTTTTTAACAATACCACACTGACTTAATTTGCATGTGGACGTTCAATAATTCCAGTGCCATGTGTTTAAAAGACTATCTTTGGTCTATTTTATTATTTTTTCTTCTTTGTCAAATATTAGTTGGCTGTATGCAGTTTTATTAGTGGGCTAACTATTCTGCTCCATTGACTTGTTCATCTGTTCTTTTGCCAATACCACATTGTCTTGATTATTGTTGCTTTGTAGTAAATCTTGAAGTCAGGTAGTGTCACTACTCCAAATTTGTTCTTCTTCAGTATTTTATTGGCTATTCCGTATCATTTGCCTCTATATACAAACCTTAGAATCAATTTATCAATACCTACAAAACAAGTGAAATAACTTGCTAATAATTTGTCTCAGATTGCATTGAATCTGTAGACAAAGTTGGCAAGAAGTGACAACTTGACAGTATTGAGTCTTTCTATTCATGGACTGTCTGTCCATTTATTCAGTTTATTTTTTGTCTTCATTCATCAGAATTTCATCATTTTCCTCCTTCAGGTATTGGATATATGTTGTTAGGTTCATTTCTGGGGGATCTAATGTAAATGGTATTTTTGTTTTAATTTCAAATTCAAATTTTTCATTCCTGGTATGTAGGACAAAATGCTTTGGTTTGGTTTCATAGTTAAAAAAGTAGACAATTGGAACAGAATAGAATTCAGAAATTGACTCACTTGATTTATGATGAAGGTGATACTGAAGGGCCCTGGTAAAAGATGATCCTTTTAATTAAATAGGACTCCATCAGTTGAAATAAAAGGAATCTTGACCTTTACTTCACACCACACACAAGTATCAATTCCTAATGGATTGTTAATCTAAATTCAAAAGTATAACAGTAAAGTTTTTATATGAAATAATATTGGAATATCCTCATGAACTAGAGACTGGCAAATATATATTTAATGAGGCACATAAAGTACTAACCATAAAGGAATAAAGATGTATTGGATTACATTAAATTGAGAACCTGTTTATCAAAATTATTATTATGAAAATAAGGCAAGGCATAGACAAAAGATGATATTTGCAATTAATATATTTGATAAATGCCCTATATCCATAACATATGAAGTGCTACAATTCATTTAATTGTAAATGAATACTCAGTGTAATTAATGCTCAAATAAGAAAAGATATTCAAATAATAAAAGAGCAAAATACTCAAGAGGACAGGGCAAAAGAGAATTTCCTATGATTAATAAACATATGAAACCATATTAGCTGTATTAGTCTTTAGGGAAATATAAAATAGAACTTCACACTCACTGGAACTTCCAGGATGGAAAAAAAAAGACAATACCAATTGTTAGTGTTGATGTACATCAACTAGAACCATCACACATTGCTAATGGAGTTTAAATTTATGTACTCAATTTGGAAGGCTATTTGATAGTATCTAATAAATCTAAATATATGCATATTCTATGAACCTGCAATTCTATTTATAGGTATATACTAAAAAATGCATACTTATGTTTACAAAAAGATATTTACGGTAATGCTCATCATAGCACTATTCTTACAGCCTAAAACGGAATACATGTCAAATTTCCATCAAGAGTAGAATAGGAAAAAACATATTGTGGCATATTAATCAAATTAAAATTGCATACATGAACTTGAATGGACTACATCTATACACAATAATGATGAATCTCACAAATTTAATGCTGAGTTAAAGAGAACAGATTTTATGCACACATACATACACACACACATACACACATATGTTATATATGTGAATACATTTATATAAACTTCAACACTGGCAAAATTATTGCATGTGGAGAGAAGTCAGTATGTTTAGCCTTGCGTGGCATGGGGGAAAAGACAGCAATTTCCAGGGAATATGAACAAAACTCCTGGGTGCTGCTAATGTTCTGTTTTTGGTTTAGGTTGTGGTTAAACAGTTTTTACTTTTTGAAATTCAATTATACAATTATTGTTTGTCCACTTTTCTGAATGTATACTATATGTTAACTAAAATTAACAAAAGGAGAAAAAATAAAAGCCCCAAACATACATGACTGAAATATTGTTGGCATTTTTCCTATTTTAAATAAATAGATTCTAAAGTAAAGAGCATGCCTATTTTCAGTGTCCAATTTTTATAGCTCTGTTTTTTTTCCTGAATAGTTAAATATGTCTTTTAACTAAATGTTGATTATAATTAACATTGTTGATAGCTTTAAAAGTTTACATTTTTTATAACAACTTTTCAAAAATGTCTGATATGTTATCTTTTGTGGATTAGCACAGCCTAACATTTTATTTTTGAATTCAACTTTTATTTTAGATACAGGGTGTACATATCCAGATTTGTTACATCAGTATATTTCATCCAGGTACTGAGCATAGTACCCAAAAGGTAGTTTTTCAACACAAGCTCCCTTTACTCCCTCCCCTCTCTAGTAGTTTGCAGTGTCTGTTGTTCCCGTGTTTATGTCCATGTGTGCTCAATGTTGAGCTCCCACTTATAAGTGAGAACATGTGGTATTTGGTTTTCTGTTCCTGCATTAATTCACTTAGGGGTATGGACTTCAGCTCCATCCATGGTGCTGCAAAGGGCATGATCTCATTCTTTTTTGATGGCTATGTAGTATTCCACGGTATACATGTGCCAAATTTTCTTTATCCAATCCACCACTGATGGGCACCTAAGTTGATTCCATGTTTTTGCTATTCTAAATAGTGCAATGATGAATATACAAGTGAACATGTATTTTTTTGGTACGATGATCTCTTTTCCCTAGGGTATGTAGCCAGTAATGGGATTTCTGGGTCGAATGGTAGCTTTAAGTTCTTTGAGAAATAGCCAAGCTGCTTTCCACAGTGGTTGAACTCATTTACCTTCCCACCAGTGGTGTATACGTGTTCCCTTTTCTCTGCAGCTTCACTAGCATCTGTCTTTTTTGACTTTTTAATAGTAACCATTCTGACTAATCACAGGTATCTCATTGTGGTTTTGATTTTCATTTATTTGATGATTAGTGAGTCTAAGTAGTTTTTAATATATTTGTTGGCTACTTATATGTCTTATTTGGAGAATTTTTGTCTTGGTTGAAATTACTTTTGGGGACTTAGCCAAAATTATTGTGAAGTCCAATGCTTAGAAGGGTATTTTCTAGTTTTTTTTCTCTAGGATTTTTATAGTTTGAGGTCTTACATTCAAATATTTAATCCATCTTGAGTTAATTTTTGTATATGATGTACGGCAGGGGTCCAAATTCAATCTTCTGCGTATGGCTAGCCAGTTATCCCAGCACCATTTATTGAATAGGGAGTTCTTTCCCCATTGCTTGTTTTAGCCAACTTAGTTAAAGATCAGATTACTAGAAGCAGTATGGTTTTATTTTAGTTCTTTATTCTGTTGAATTGATCTATGTGTCTATTTTTGTACCAGTACAATGCTGGTTTTGTTACTGTTCTGTTGCCTTATTGTGTAGTTTGAAGTCAGATAATGTGATACTCTGGATGCTTGGTCTCTTTTTTCACTTTCATATGAATTTTAGAATAATTTTGTTCTAATTATATGAAGAAATTCCTTATAGAGACCTTTCTCCTCTTTTCTTAGCTTCATTCCTAGGTATTTCATTTGCCTTTGGCTATTGTAAATGGAATTGTGTTATTGATTTGACTCTCAGCATGGACATTATTGGTGTATAGAAATGCTACTGTAGACTGGGCGCGATGGCTCATGCCTATAATCCCAGCACTTTGGGAGGCCGAGGCGGGTGGTTCATGAGGTCAGGAGATCGAAACCATCCTGGCTAACATGGTGAAACCCCGTCTCTACTAAAAATACAAAAAATTAGCTGGGCGTGGTGGCGGGCGCCTGTAGTCCCAACTACTTGGGAGGCTGAGGCAGGAGAATGATGTGAACCCAGGAGACAGATGTTGCAGTGAGCTGAGATCGTGCCACTGTACTCCAGCCTGGCCAACAGAGTGAGACTCTGTCTTTAAAAAAAAAAAAAAAAAAAAGAAAGAAAGAAAGAAAGAAATGCTACTGAAGCTTTCTTTAATTCATTTTTCAGTTCTAGTAACCTTTTGACAGAATCTTTAGGATTCATATCGTCAGCAAAGGGAGATAGTTTGAATTCTTCTCTTCCTATTTGAATATCTTTTATTTCTTTCTCTTGCTTGCTTGTGTTGCATAGTACCTCTGAGCCTGAAATTTACTTTATTTATTTAATATATTTATTTATTTTGAGGGAAAGTCTCACTGTTTTCTTCCAGGTGTGAGGGCCGTGCATGATCATAACTCACCGAAGCCTTGACCTCCTAGGCTCAAGAAGTCCTCTTGCCCCAGTCTCCCAAGTAGCTGTGACTACAGGCACGTGCCACCATGTCTGGTTAATTTTTAAATTTTTTGTAGAGATGGGATTTTGTTATGTTTCCCAGATTCATCTCAATCTCTTGGGTTCAAGTGATTCTCATGCCTTGACCTCCCAAATTGCTGTGATTACAAGTTTGCACAACTATACACAGCCCCAGCCTGACATTTTAATGGCAAATGTTAACAAATTGTACAGCATTATCCTGATATCAGACTAAAATTTTAAATAAGTAACTCTATATTATGACAGTCTAAATGCAGTCTGGGCGTGGTGGCTCATGTCTGTAATTCTAGCACTTTGGGAGGCCGAGGCAGGTGGATCACTTGACAGGAGTTCATAACCAGCCTGGCCAACATGGTGACACTTCATCTCTACTAAAAATACAAAAAATTAGCCAGGCATGGTGGCGAGTGCCTGTAATCCCAGCTACTCGGGAGGCTGAGGCAGGAGAATTGCTTGAACCCAAGAGGCTGAGGTTGCAGTGAGCCAAGATCGTGCCACTGTACTCCAGCCTGGGCAACAGAATGAGACTCCATCGCAAAAAAAAATATAAATAAATAAATACATAGATAAATACATGTGCATGTATGTGTACACTAAATGAATGGCATATTCAAAATTATTTTATAATGCAGAATATTCATAGTCTGTGGTTCTTAATTTCAGATAGTTTGTTACATAGGGAGATGCTTAGTTACTGTTTCAAAGCATGACATCATAATATTCCTTTGAAACCAGAATAAGCTTTCATTTTAATGAATAGATGCTGGTGCAATTTAAAAACTAAATTTTGGGGTGGTAATAAGATAAATTCAGGGTTTCTTTTATGCATATTATTAGCATAAGAGAATGTCTAATGTAAAACATATTGGTTTGGGTTCAGATGGGATTTAGTACATCTAATCATTACACTGATTTTATATAATTCAAACCCCTTTATCTTACAAGTTTTATCTCCTTAAGATCTTTGCATGTGCTAAAGAGAAAGGAAAACCCACTGGCAAAATTTCATAAAATGTAAAAATAGAAGTCAATGCAATGTCTTACTCTATTGCATATGCTAATAAACCATAATGCAGATGGTAGCATGGCTTAATGAAAATGCTCTACTCACGGTGCTTCAGCACTCAAATGAATGATACCAAGTTGGACAAGGTAGCAAAATTTAAAAACAACTTTGGGAAAAATATTTGGGATCAATTTTTAAAGAGAAAAATACTTGGGACAATCTAAACAAAGAAGTAAAAGCAAACAAACATAAAAAGCTTCTAGTAGAAAAATAGAGAGCCTAAGCAAAATATGCTAGGCAAAATACCTTACAAATAATAGGAGATCAAGAAACATTAATAAAAAAGAAAACATTCTGAATTGAGAATGGAATTATCCTATATATTCTAGAAAATAAAAGTTAATATAAATATCAAAATAATTGAGTAATGTTAAACTTGTGGAAAATTAAATTTTGTTTTTTACTGTATGGAATTGGAGTTTTCAATAATTGTTACAAAACACATTCATGGATATCAGCAAGATGGCAGACTAGAGACCCCTGGCATATTTCTCCCCCACAGGAAAAAAAAGTCAAAGCAATAAATAAACAGCTAACATTTGACTGGAATGTTGAAGGGAGAGCACCAGAGTGCAGTGGGAAAGTGGAGACACTCCTGTGGT
Source organism: Chlorocebus sabaeus (assembly GCF_047675955.1). Classification (NCBI taxonomy): domain Eukaryota; kingdom Metazoa; phylum Chordata; class Mammalia; order Primates; family Cercopithecidae; genus Chlorocebus; species Chlorocebus sabaeus. The sequence goes on from NC_132933.1 coordinate 61,667,041, forward strand.
AACTGGAAGTCAAGGAGAGGACAGCATGGTGGCATCCAGCCTCTGCAACCTTTTCTCCTTCACCAAGGTTGGATCTGCCTGAAGTTAGGAGGAACTTCCTGTTGTGGAGGAAATATCAAAAGATCCTGTATTAGTCAGCATTCTCTAAAGGGACAGACTAATAGTGTATATGTATATATGAAGGGGAGTTTATTAGGAGAATTGACTCACAGGATCACAAGGTGAAGTTCCACAATAGGCCCTCTGCCAGCTGAGGAGCAAGAAAGCCAGTCCCAGTCCGAAAACCTCAAAAGTATGGAAGCTGACAGTGCAGTCTTCAGTCTGTGTTCAAAGGCCTGAGAGCCTCTGACAAATCACTGGTGCAAGTTCAAGGGTCCAAAAGCTGAAGAACTTGGAGTCTTATGTTTGAGGGCAGGAAGCATCCAGCATGGGAGAAAGATGAAGGTTGGACGACTCAGGAAGTCTCCTCATTACATTTTCTTCTGCCTGCATTATTCTAGTCACATGGGCAGCTGATTAGATGGTCCCCACCTAGATTGAGGGTGAGTCTGCCTCTCCCAGTCCACTGACTCAAATGTTAATGTCCTTTTGCAGCACCCTCACAGACACACTCAGGAACAATCCTTTGCATCCTTCAATCTAATCAAGTTGACACGCAATATTAATGATCACAAGTTCACCCTTTGTCAACTTGAGCCAAAACAAAAAACCTTTGGTCTTTGATGATGGTGACATACAGATGGGGTTTTGGTGTGGATGTCCTTTCTGTTTGTTAGTTTCCTTCTAATAGTCAGGACCCTCAGCTGCAGGTCTGTTGGAGTTTGCTGGAGGTCCAATCTAGACCATGTTTGCCTGGGTATCAGCAGTGGAGGCTGCAGAAGAGTGAATATTGCTGAACAGCAAATGTTGCTGCCTGATCGTTCCTCTGGGAGCTTCGTCTCACAGGGGTACCCAGCTGTGTGAGGTGTCAGTCTGCCCCTACTGGGGGGTGCCTCCCAGTTAGGCTACTCGGGTGTCAGGGACCCACTTGAGGAGGCAGTCTGTCCATTCTCAGATCTCAAACTCTGTGCTGGGAGAACCACTACTCTCTTCAAAGCTGTCAGACAGGGACATTTAAATCTGCAGAGGTTTCTGCTGCCTTTTGTTTGGCTATGCCCTGTCCCTAGAGGTGGAGTCTACAGAGGCAGGTAGACCTCCATGAGCTGCAGTGGGCTCCACCCAGTTCGAGCTTCCCAGCCACTTTGTTTACATACTCAAGCCTCAGCAATGGCAGGCGCCCCTCCCCCAGCCTCACTGCCACCTTGCAGTTAGATCTCAGACTGCTGTGCTAGCAGTGAGGGAGGCTCCATGGGTGCAGGACCCTCCGAGCCAGGAGTGGGATATAATCTCCTGGTGTGCTGTTTGCTAAGACCCTTGGAAAAGTGCAGTATTAGGGTGGGAGGGACCTGATTTTCCAGGTGCTGTGTGTCATGGTTTCCCTTGGCTAGGAAAGGGAATTCCCTTACCCCTTGTGCTTCCCGGGTGAGGTGATGCCTCGCCCTGCTTTGGCTCTCACTCAGTGGGCTGCACCCACTGTTCTGCACCCACTGTCTGACACGACCCAGTGAGATGAACCCAGTACCTCAGTTGAAAATGCAGAAATCACCCGTCTTCTATGTTGCTCATGCTGAGAGCTGTAGCCTGTAGCTGTTCCTATTTGGCCATCTTGGAACCTGATAGCTCCTGCACTTCTTTAGCTGTAAAGTGAGTGCCTTGGTCAGAAGCAATGCTGTGTGGAATACCATGATGGTGAATAAGGCACTTCATGGGTTTATGGATGGTAATCTGGCAGAAGCATTGAATGCAGGATATTCAAACCCATATCCAGAGTAAGTGTCTATTTTATTGAGGACAAACCACTGCCCTTTCCATGATGGAAGAGGTTCAATACAATCAACCTGCCACCAAGTAGCTGGCTGATCACCCTGAGGAATGGTACCATATTGAGGGCTCAGTGTTGGTCTCTGCTCCTGACAAATGGTACTCAGTGGTGGCTGTAGCCAGGTCCACCTTGGTTAATTGAAGTTCATGTTGTTGAGCCAATGTGTAACCTCCATTCCAGCCACCATGGCCACTGTGTTCATGGGCCCACTGGGCAATGACAGATGTGGCTAAGGAAAGAGGCTGAGTGGTGTCCAAGAATGATTCATTCTATCAACTTGATGACTAAAATTCTCTTCTGCTGAGGTCAACTTTTGTTGAGTACTCACATGGGATGCAAATATCTTCACAGTTTTTGACTACTCAGAAAGGTCCGTCTACGTACCTCTTCCCCAAATTTTTTGTTAGCAAATTTTCAATAATGCTTTTATACAAATCCCTGATTATCCAGTCAAATCATTGGCTACAGCCCATGAGTCAGTATATAATCACACATCTGGCCATTCCTCCTTCCAAGCAATGTGCACAACCAGGTGCACTTCTTGAAGTTCTGCTCACTGGGATAATTTCCCTTCGCCACTGTCCTTCAGGGATGTCCTAGAAAGTGGCTATTGTGCTGTAGCTTTCCACTTTCAAAGTGGTGCCTGCATATCACTCAGAACCATCTGTAAACCAGGCTCTGGTCTTCTCTTTCTCTGTCAGTTGATCCTAGGGAACTCCCCATGAGACCATTGGTGCAGGCTGGGTGAGAGAAGGCAGGGTGGCAGGAATGGAGACCCATGGGCAGTTGCGCCACTTCCTCATGTAACTTGCTTGTGCCTTCAGGACCTGCTTGAGCCCAGTTGTGTATATACCACTTCCATTTGATGATGAAATGCTGCTGTTAATGCCCCACTTTATGGCTAGATGGGTCAGAACGAACCCAGTTCCTGATAGGGAGATAAAGTTGCATGGTGACTTGATGACCCGCAGTCAAAGTCTAGTTTCTACCAAATCCCAGTAACAGGCCAAGAACTGTCTCTCAAAAGTAGAGTAGTTATCTGCAAAAGATGGCAGGACCTTGCTTCAAAATCCGAAAGGCCTCCACTGTGATTCACCTATGGGGGCCTGTGAAAGGCTCCAAACAGCATCCCTATCTGCCACTGACACCTCAAGCACCATTGGATCTGCCAGGTTCCATTGCCCAAGTGGCATAGCACCTTGCACAACAGTGCAGACCTGTTGTAGAGCCTCCTCCTGTCCGGACACTACTCAAAACTGACAGTTTCTGAGCAGTTTATATACCTCTGGGCCAGGGGAGTGGCTACACGCTTATGCTCAGGGACTGAGAAATAACCCTGCATTGTCATCGACCCCTGTAGACATGCACCCTGAGAAATAGTCCCACAGGCTTCCCCCTGGTGAGCACATGCTCAGGGCAGCCAAGCACCCATGAGCTCATGTCTCAGACCTATAAACCATCCCCATGGGCCACCCCTAGCTGATAGAGTAGTCAAGCAGCCATGCGCCTGCAGACTGGGTCTGAGAAACAGTCCCATGGGTTGCCCCAGGTGGGCATGCCCCTGAACCAGTCAAGCAGTAATGCACCAGTGTCCCAGACTTGAGAAACATCCCCTTGGGCCACACCCAGACAAGCCAAGCAGCTATGCACCCATGTCCCAGGCCTACACAATAGCCCTATGGGCCATCTCCTGCAGACACGCCTCCCAGGCTAGTTGACCAGTCTTACATCCATGTCCTGAACCTGAGAAATCACCCCATGGACCACCCCTAGCAGATTCCCCCAGGTCAGCCAAGCAACTGTGCTCTTGTGGCCCAAGCTGGGGAAACAGCTCATGTAAGGCCTGAGAAACAGCCCTGCATGCTACCTCAGGTGGGCATATCATCAGGCTGTTCATGCAGTGTTACACCCAAATCCAAGGCTGGAGAAACAGCCCTGTGGGGCCACCCATGGAAAATATGCCCCCAGACAAGCCAAGGAGCCTTGCACTTATATCCTGGGTGTAAGAAACAGCCCTATGGGCCACTTCTGGCAGGCATACCCCCAGACTGGCTGAGCAACCTTGTTCCCATGCTCTAAACTAGCATAACATCACTGTGGCTCCAGTCCCAGTGAGCCAGACCTCAAGTTGGCCAAACCACCTGGTATAGTTTGGCTCTGTGTCCCCACCCAAATCTCATCTTGTAGCTCCCATAATCCCCACGTGCTGTGGGAGGGACCTGGTGAAAGAGTACTGAATCATGGGACGTGTCTCTCCCATGCTGTTCTTGTGAGAGTGAGTGGGTCTCATGAGATCTGATGGTTTTAAAAACAGGAGTCTTGGCTGGGAATGGTGGCTCATGCTTGTAATCCCAGCACTTTGGGAGACCAAGGCAGGCAGATCACTTAAGGTTAGAAGTTTGAGACCAGCTTGGCCAACATGGTGAAACCCTATCTCCACTAAAAATATAAAAATTAGCCAGGCCTGGTGGCATGGGCCTGTAATCCCAGCTGCTTGGGAGTCTGAGGCAGGAGAATTGCTTGAACACGGGAAGCAGAGGTTGCAGTGAGCTGAGATCGCACCACTGCACTCCAGCCTGGGTGACAAAGCAAGACTCTGTCTCAACAAACAAACAAACAAACAAACCAGGAGTCACTTTTTTGCCTGCCACCCTCCACGTAAGATGTGACTTGCGCCTCCTTGTCTTCCGCCATGATTGTGAGGCTTCCCCAGTCATGTGGAAATGTAAGTCTGATTAAACCTCTTTCTTTTGTAAATTGCCCAGTATCAGGTATGTATTTATCAGCAGTGTGAAAACAGATGAATACAGTATATGGGTACCAGTAGAGTGGGGCACTGCTGAAAAGATACCCCAAAATGTGGAAGCGACTTTGGAACTGGGTAACATGAAGAGGTTGGAAGAGCTTGGACACTCAGAAGAAAACAGGAAAATGTGGGAAGGTTTGGAACTTCCTAGAGACTTGTTGAATGGCTTTACCCAAAATACTGATAGTGACATGGACAATAAAGTCCAGGCTGAGGTGGTCTCAAATGGAGATGAGGAACTTTTTGGGAACTGGAGTAAAGGTGACTCTTGCTATGTTATAGTAAAGAGACTGGTGGCATTTTGCCCCTGCCGTAGAGATCGGTGGAACTTTGAACTACAGAGAGAGGATTTAGGTTATGTGGCAGAAGAAATTTCTAAGCAGCAAAATTCTCAAGAAGTGACTTGGGTGTGGTTAAAGACATTCAGTTTTATAAAGGAAGCAGAGAATAAAAGTTTGGAAAATTTGCAGCCTGACAACATGATAGAAAAGAAAATTCTACTTTCTGAGGAGGAATCCAAGTCAGCTGCAAAAATTTTTATAAGTAATGAGGAGCTGAATGTTAATCCCGAAGACAACGGAAAAAATGTCTCCAGGGCATGTCAGAGGTTTTTTTTTTTTTTTTTTCCAGTTTTTTTTTTTTATTAATTAATTAATTAATTAATTAATTTATTATTATTAAACTTCAAGTTGTAGGGTACATGTGCACAACGTGCAGGTTTGCTACATATGTATACTTGTGCCATGTTGGTGTGCTGCACCCATCAACTCGTCATTTACATCAGGTATAACTCCCAATGCAATCCCTCCCCCCTCCCCCCTCCCCATGATAGGCCCCGGTGTGTGATGTTCCCCTTCCCGAGTCCAAGTGATCTCATTGTTCAGTTCCCACCTACGAGTGAGAACATGCGGTGTTTGGTTTTCTGTTCTTGTGATAGTTTGCTAAGAAGGATGGTTTCCAGCTGCATCCATGTCCCTACAAAGGACACAAACTCATCCTTTTTTATGGCTGCATAGTATTCCATGGTGTATATGTGCCACATTTTCTTAATCCAATCTGTCACTGATGGACATTTGGGTTGCTTCCAAGTCTTTGCTATTGTGAATAGTGCTGCAATAAACATACGTGTGCATGTGTCCTTATAGCAGCATAATTTATAATCCTTTGGGTATATACCCAGTAATGGGATGGCTGGGTCATATGGTACATCTAGTTCTAGATCCTTGAGGAATCGCCATACTGTTTTCCATAATGGTTGAACTAGTTTACAATCCCACCAACAGTGTAAAAGTGTTCCTATTTCTCCACATCCTCTCCAGCACCTGTTGTTTCCTGACTTTTGAATGATCGCCATTCTAACTGGTGTGAGATGGTATCTCATTGTGGTTTTGATTTGCATTTCTCTGATGGCCAGTGATGATGAGCATTTTTTCATGTGTCTGTTGGCTGTATGAATGTCTTCTTTTGAGAAATGTCTGTTCATATCCTTTGCCCACTTTTGGATGGGGTTGTTTGTTTTTTTCTTGTAAATTTGTTTGAGTTCTTTGTAGGTTCTGGATATTAGCCCTTTGTCAGATGAGTAGATTGCAAAAATTTTCTCCCATTCTGTAGGTTGCCTGCTCACTCTGATGGTAGTTTCCAAAACAGAGATATAGACCAATGGAACAGAACAGAGTCCTCAGAAATAATACCACACATCTACAGCCATCTGATCTTTGACAAACCTGAGAGAAACAAGAAATGGGGAAAGGATTCCCTATTTAATAAATGGTGCTGGGAAAACTGGCTAGCCATAAGTAGAAAGCTGAAACTGGATCCTTTCCTTACTCCTTATACGAAAATTAATTCAAGATGGATTAGAGACTTAAATGTTAGACCTAATACCATAAAAATCCTAGAGGAAAACCTAGGTAGTACCATTCAGGACATAGGCATGGGCAAAGACTTCATGTCTAAAACACCAAAAGCAACGGCAGCAAAAGCCAAAATTGACAAATGGGATCTCATCAAACTAAAGAGCTTCTGCACAGCAAAAGAAACTACCATCAGAGTGTCAGAGGTTTTTAAGGCAGCCCTTCCTATCACAGGCCTGGAGAGCAGGAGGAAAAAGTGGTTTCACGGACCAGGCCCAGCGTCCCTGTGCTGTGTGCAGTCTAGGGACTTGGTCCTCTGCATCCCAGCTGCTCCAGCCTTGGCTGAAAGGGGCCAACATAGAGCTTGGGCTATGGCTTCAGAGGGTACAAGCTGCAAGCCTTGTGAACTTCCACATGGTATTGAGCCTGCCAATGCACAGAAGTAAAGAATTGGGGTTTGGGAACCTCCATGTAGATTTTGAAACATATATGGAAATGCGTGGGTGCCCAGGCAGAAGAATGCTGCAGAGGTGGGGCCCTAATGGAGAACCTCTGCTGGAGCAGTGCAGAAGGGAAATGTGGGGTCAGAGCCCTTACACAGAGTCCCTACTGGGATAACAGCTAGTGGAGCTGTGACAAGAGGACCACCATTCTCCAGACCCCAGAATGATAGACCCACTGACAACAAGTACTGTGCACCTGGAAAAGCCACAGACATTCAATGCCAGCCCATGAAAGCAGCCAGGAGTGAGGCTGTACCCTGCAAAGCAAACACAGGGGTAGAGCTGCCCAAGACCGTGGGGACCCTCATCTTGCATCAGTGTGACTTGTATGTGAGACATGGAGTCAAAGGAGATCTTTGACTTTGAGATTCGACTGCCCTGATGGATTTCAGACTTGGATGGGACCTGTAGCCCCTCTGTTTTGGCCAATTTCTCCTTTTCAGAACAGCTGTATTTACCCAATTCCTGTAACCCCCTTGTATCTAGGAAGTAACTAACTTGCTTTTGATTTTACAGGCTCATTGGTGGAAGAGACTTGCCTTGTCTCAGATAAGACTTTTGAGTTAATGCTGAAATGAGTTGAGACTTTGAGGGACTGTTAGGAAGGCATGATTGGTTTTGAAATGTGAAAATATGAGATTTTGGAGGTCCCCAGGGTGGAATAATATGGTTTGGCTCTGTGTCCCCACCAAAATCTCATCATGTAGCTCCAATACTTTCCATGTGTTGCTGGAGGGACCTGGTGGGAGATTATTAAATCATGGGGATGGGTCTTTCCCATGCTGTTCTCATGAGAGTGAGTGGGTCTCAAAAGATGTGTTGGTTTTAAAAACAGGAGTTTCTCTGCATAAGGTTTTTTTTTTTTTTTTTTTTTTTTTTTTTTTTTTTTTTTTTTTTTTTTTTTTTTTGCCTGCCACCATCCACGTAAGATGTGACTTGCTCCTCCTTGGCTTCCACCATGATTGTGAGTCCTCCCCATTCATATGGAACTATAAGTCCAATGAAACCTCATTCTTTTGTAAATTGTCCAGTATCAGGTATGTCTTTATCAACAATGTGAAAACGGACGAATACTCGACCGTTTGCCCACATGCACACTCTTGAGATGAGAAACAGCCTGGTGAGCCAACCGCTAGCAAAGCCACAACACTGATACCACAAATTCTCAGTCTAAACCACTGAGAAACTCACAAATGTCAGTAATGCAGATTCCAGCTGAAGAAACCAAATAGAGATTTAAGTATTGTATGTGCTTAAAACCAAGTCCAATGCACCCCACTGAATTGCCACTCTGAGATTTATGACTTATTACAAATAATCTCTTCCCTATAAAAATAATTTCTATTCTGGACTATTTCTCAGGCAATTATTATTACAAATAATTCCTTTCCTATGGTACCTACTAGATCAAATTGGAAGAGGAAACTTTTTTACCAGATGCATAGAAATCAACATAAAAACAGAACAGCCAGGAAAAAGCAAGCGAAAAATGTCACCTCAGAAGGAACACAATTATTCTTCAGTAACAGAGCCCAATCATCTAAAAATGCCAAAAAAATAAAAATAAAAATAAAAATCTTAAGGACAATTAATATCAATACCCCACTCTCAGCATTGGACAGATCATCTAGACAGAAAATCAAGAAAGTTCAGAGTTAAACTACACCATGGACCAAGTAGACCTAACTGACTTTTATAGAACATTTTACCCAACAGCAACAGAATACACATTCTTTTCATCAGCAGATAAAATATTCTCCAGAATTGTTCATATATTAGGACTCAAAATAACTCAAAAAGTTTTTGAAACACAAAATCAAAGGAAGTATTTTATCTGACCAAAATAGAATAAAATTAGACATTAATAAGAAGAAAAACATTAAAACTACAGATAAATAGAAGTTAAACAACAATATGCTCTTGAATAACCAATGGCTGATAAAAGAAATTAAGAATTAAATTTAAAAACGTCTTGAAACAAATGAAAATGGAAACACAACCTACCAAAATGTATGGGACACAGCAAAAACAGAATTAAAAGACTAGTTTATAGCAATAAATACTTAGACCAAAAAAATTAGAAAGATTTCAAATAAGCAATTTGATGACACATCTTAAGCAACCGGAAAGCAAGAGCAAACCAAACCCAAAATTAGTAGAAGAAAAAAAATAATGAAGATCACAACAGAAATAAACAAATTTGAAACTAAAAAGTCACACCAGAGCATGAAACAAAAAGTAGTTTCTTAAATAAATAAAGTCAACAAACCATTAGCTAGACTAAGATAAGAAATGCCCTTGTAAATAAAATTAGAAACGAAAAAGGAGACATCAAAATGGATACCACAGAAATACAAAGGATCATTACAGACTACTATGAAGAACTTGACACCAGTACATTCAAAACCAGAGTACATTGATAAATTCCTGGACACATACAACCTGTGAAGTTTGATACAAGAAAAATTAAAAAACCTGAACAGACCAATAACAAGCAACAAAATTGAAGCAGCAGTGAGACTTCCAACAAAGGAAAGTGCACTACCTGATGACTTTACCACTGAATTCCATTGATTTTTAAAATTTATTTTTAATTTTTAATTTTGGTGGGTACATAGTTGGTGTATATATGATGTAAGAGTATGACTGGAGTATTTTAATGTATTTTAATTATTTTTAAATATAAAATAAATTCTTGTTCCTAGATGTTATTCATTCTAACTTGCCTTTTCAAATAAGTACCAATGATTCTTAAACTATTTATAAAATTGAAGGAAAGGGAATTTTTTTCTAACTCAATCTATGAGGCCAGCATAACCCTGACACAAAAACCAGACAAGAACATAACATAAAGGAAATCTACAGTTCAAGAGCCCTGTTAAATGTACATGCAAAAATCCTCAACAAAATGCTAGCAAACCAAATCCAACAACATAGCAAAAAGATAATACAACATGATCAATTGGGATTTTTCCTAGGGATACACAGATTGTTCAACATATACATATCAATAACCCTCATACATTACATAAATAGAATGAAGAACAAATAACATGATCATCTCAATAGATGCAGAAAAACTTTTGATAAAATTTAGCATCTCTTCATGATAAAAAACTCTTAATAAATTAGATACAGAAGGAAAGTAATTCAACATAATAAAGGCCACATACGACAGATGCATTGATAATATCGTAGTGAATGAGGAAAATCTTTCAGTAAAGAAAATTGAGGAAAATAATTGAAATAAGACAAGAATAACAACTCTTATCACTCTTACTCAACATAGTATTGAAAGTCTTGGCAAGAAAAATTAGGCAAGAGACGAAATAAGGGGTATCCAAACTGAAAAAGAGGAAATTAAATTGTTCCTGTTTGTGGGTGACATTATCATATATATAAAACAGACTAAATACCAAAAACACTTAGAACTGATATATTAATTCAGTAAAGTTGTAGAATTCAAAATTAATATACAAAAATTAGTAGAGTTTCTACACACAATTAGCTAGCTGAAAACAAAATCAAGAAGAAAATTCCATTTAAGATAACTTCAAAAAAATACCTAAAAATTATTTTAATCAAAGAGATGAAAGACCTCTGCAAGGAAAACTACAAAACACTGATGAAAGAAATTGAAGAGGACACGAACAAATTTTTAAAAATCTCATATTCATAGATGAGTGAAATGGTTTGGCTGTGTCCCCACCCAAAGCTCATTGTGAATTGTAGTTTCCATACACCCCACATGTCGTGGGAGGAGGGACCAAGGGGAGAATAATGGCGGTGGATTTTCCCATCCTGTTCTTATGATAGTAAGTTCTCACAAGATCTCATGGTTGTGTAAGGGGCTTCTCCCTTCACTGGGCACTCATTCTCTCTCCTGCCACTGTGTGAAGAGGTTCCTTCCATCATGACTGTAAGTTTCCTGAGGCTTCCCCAGCCATGTGGAATGGTGAGTCTATTAAACCTCTTTTCTCTATAAATTACCCAGTCATGAGTATTCTTTCATAGCAGCATGAGAATGGACCAATACAGTATATTGGTACCACAGACAGTAGGGTGCTGCTATAAAGATACCTGAAAATGTGGAATTGACTTTGGAACTGGGTAACAGGCAGAAGTTGAAACCATTTGGAAGGCTAAGAAGAAGGCAGGGAAATGTGGGAAAGTTTGGAAGTTCCTAGAGACTTGTTGAATGGCTTTGAACAAAATGCTGATAGTGATATGGACAATGAAGTCCAGGGTGAGGTGGTCTCAGATGGAGATGAGGAACTTGTTGGGAACTAGAATGAAGGTGATTCTTGCTATACATTAGCAAATAGACTGGTGGCATTTTCTCCTGCCCCAGAGATCTGTGTAACTTTGATCTTGAGAGAGATGATTTAGGGTATCCGGTGGAGGAACTTTGTAAGCAGCAAGGCATTCAAGAGGAAGCAAAGCATGAAAGTTTAGAAAATTTGTAGCCTGATGCTGCAATAGAAAAGAAAATTCCATTTTCTGGGGAGAAATTCAAGCCTGCTATAGAAATTTGCATAAGTAATGAGGAACTGAATGTTAAGCACCAAGACAATGAGGAAAATGTCTCTAGGACATATCAGAGACCTTTGTAGCAGTCCCTCCTATCACAGGCCTGAAGGCCTAGGAGGAAAAACTGGTTTTGTGGGCTGGGTCCAGGGCCCCCTGCTCTGTGCAGCCTCAGATATGGTGCCCTGCTTCCCAGCTGCTTCAGATCCACCTGTGGCTAAAAGGGGTCAAAGTACAGTGTAAGCCATTATCTCAGAGGGTGCAAGCCCCATCCCTTAGTGGCTTTTATGTGGTGTTAAGCCTGTTGGTGCACAGAAGTCAAGAACTGAGGTTTAGGAACCTTTGCCTAGATTTCAGAGGATGTATAGATGTGTGCCTGGATGTCCAGGCAGAAATTTGCTGCAGGGGCAGAGCCCTCATTGACAACCACTGCAAGGTCAGTGCAAAGGATCTGAACAGACATTTCTCAAAAGAAGACATAGAAATGGTCAACAAATATATGAAAAAATGCTCAACATCACTAATTGGGGAAATGAAATTCAAAACCACAATGGATTATCATCTCACTTCATATAGAATGGCTATCATCAGAAAGGCAAAATAAGAAATCCGCATGAGGATGCAGAGATAAAGAAACTCATATACACTGTTGGTGGGAATGTAAACTAGCACAGCGACTATGGAGAAGAATATAGACATTCCTCAATAAACTATAAATATAACTGCATGTGATTTAGCAATCCCACTAATGAGCCTTTATCCAAAAAAGGAAATCATTATACCTAAGAGACATCTGCACCCCTGTGTTTATTGTAGCATTAATAGCCAAGATATAGAATCAACCTAGGTTTCCAAGAACAAATTAATTTATAAATAAAATGTGGTATACATATTTTATAAAATATTAGACACAAAATAATAAAAGCTTATAATTTGTATCAACATTGATAGAACTGGAGGACATTATGTTAAGTGAAATAAGCCAGGAACAGAAAGCACTGCATGTTCTCACCCATAAGTGGAACCTAAAACAAAAGTTGATCTCATAGATAGAAAAGACGATACTAGAGGCTGAGGAGGGTAAAAGAAGGGAGGGATAGAGAGAGATTTGTTAAAGGAAATAAAATTACATCTAGATAGGCGGAATAAGTGCTAGTTATACTGCCATAGGCTTACTATAGTTAACAATAATATATAGTTTCAAATAGCAAGAAAGAGTATGTTAAATATTTCCAACACCAAGAAATGAATAATATTTGACACGATGGATAGGCTAATCACCCTGATTGGATCACTATACATTGTACATATTGAAACAACACTGTGCACCCCATAAATATGTGCAATTATTAATTGTCAATTAAGAAAATAAATTATAAAAAACACATTGATGCTTTACTGCTGAAAAAAAAAAAAAACTATTTTTTTAACCATGTGTGTAAATCCAATCTACTATGAAGAACTTGGAACAACCTTCTCTCACTTTATATGAACTACACTTAATACACAATATTAAATAATGATCATCATCTAACTCATTTTTATTGGTATGGTACCTTGTGTCTAAAGCATACTGGAAATAAAATTCCATGGTAATTTTGCATAATTTTTCAAAATTTGGAAGTCTTGTTATGAGCAACATTTAAAAATTGTATACCAGAACTTTTCTAATGTTAGTACCTCTGGCCGAAATTTAAGCTAGGAGAAAAAGGTCACACCTATCAGGCTCAAAAGAGCAAAACTTAAAATAATACACAGTTAAGCAGTATAATTAACTCCTAAACTTACACAATAGCAAAGAAAGATGAGAGGTAAGCCAACCAGAGGAGGCAGGAGTTACAATTTCTCAAAGTCCATCAAGAAAAGGTAAATGCTAACAGTATAGAATGTAATGGATGGAGTTTTCCTACATCGTATGATGTCTCAGGGAAGTTGGATCCTTATTGTGGTCAGAGTAGAAAAGGCATTTCTTCTATCAGTATTTATAACAGCAGTTACATGGACTGCATATGTCATGTTTTACCGTACATTGTCCCAAAGAGATGGCCATTAGACTCTTTCTTCTGTGGAATCAACTAGGTTATAGTTCTGATTTCTTTTCCGTTAGGCATTTCTTTTCCGTTAGGCATTTTCTATACCATTAGGCATTTGGGGCCTGGGCTGCTAATCATATCGAGGATGGCCAGATAAGTAGTTGCTAGATTACTTAGGGAAAATGTATATACTAAACTTTTTAGAAGATCTAGCTGAAAACCAGTTATTCCATTAAGGTGAAATATAACATTTGCCCCTAAATTCAAATTTGCTGCACTCATAATAGGTTTCATCACCCAGCTTCATACGTAAGGTCTGTAGATTTCTACTATCTAAATAGGCAGTTGGGTTGCAAAGTACAGTGTCCTGCAAGACACCAGGCCTCAAAAAAGGCATGAACTCAAACAATTCTTATCAAGATAATTTCACCTTCTTCAATTCATTGAGAAAACTCATGCTATTTTGTGTGAGACTTGCTGTCTCCCAATTATTTTCATTGACATCTTCTGTTCACTTCTTATCATCAATTGACGAGAATAGGCTATGAGTCCAGGTAAAGGTCAATTCCATTATAACTTTTGATTGTTACCTTTCTCATATTAGGAATCTCATCTAATAAATTATCTCTCTTTCTCTCTCGTGTTTTGTTTTTTTTTTTTTGATCTTCCCTTTCTCCTAAAACTATGCCCAAGTCTTACTCACTTTAAGCAACAACAATAACAACAAATAGGCCTAATTTAAAATGTATCACTCTGATCACTGTCATCTCTGTGTTTGGTTTCTTAAAACATGCATCTTAGTATTTTCTACATTCACTTTCTTTCCTATCTTTCATGCAATTCTCAGTACACTACAGTCTGATTTCTGCCACAACCACTCCACTAAAACTCTATTTACAAGAATATGATCATTTACATATTGTCAAGTCCATGAATATTCTATAAATTTGAGTATTTTTTGTTGTATTTCTCTTCCATATTTTACACTAAGGTTATTGATTATTCTTAAAACAACATATTTCTTATCACACTTCTTTCTTCTGTCTCTTTTTAGTTTTGAACATCTTTTTTTGGTCTCCTTCATTGCTTTTGAACTGCTTACATCTTAAAATTTAAGGTTTTACTAAAACTTTATACTTGTCCTACTATTCTTCTGTCCCTGTAGTCTCCTTGGAAATGTTTGGTCACTTTATTGTTTCAACCAAGAGTTTTTTTTTGTCATGTGTAACATATGTATGTGTGTATGTTATACATATAATCATGTTGGTTTTCTTATTTACACCTACTTATATGTAACATTCCTCATTTAGCCAGAGTGGAAATCTCTTTCTCAAAATGATACCCACTTAATAGTATCCCAATCCTTCTTTTGTCAGTATTTTGATTGTCAAAGAAGGAATGCAAAATGAAAAAGTCAATATTCAGTCTTTGAGTTCCAAAACATCATTTTCTCAGTCCACACCAAGATGATAGGCTCAAAAGTCAATGTTTTTAAAATACGAAAAGGAAAACCAAAAGTTTTCCTTTTCGTATTTCCTTCCTTCCTTCCTTCCTTCCTTCCTTCCTTCCTTCCTTCCTTCCTTCCTTCCTTCCTTCCTTCCTTCCTTCTTTCCTTCCTTCTTCCTCCCTCCCTCCCTCCTTCCCTCCCTTCCTTCCTTCTTCTCCTTCTCTTTCTTCTCCTCCTCCTTCTTTCTGTTCTTTTTTACTCTCTCTCTCATCTTCTTTTACCAGTAAGACATACCAAAAGTTTTCCTTTTCATTAAAAAATAATTTTACTGTAGAGTACAGGGTGGAAAAAGGATGACATATATGATATAAATGAAATTCCCTTCAAAAAGAAAAAGGAAATAGGTAGGCTTCTCCAATATGGGAGGAGGTTTATTCAGATTCCTGCAACTGGGATTAAAAAACTGACAGGATCTCAAAACCCAGTTTCAAAACCTCCTTGGTCTTGGCCAAAGAGATTTAGTGTAGTACAAACACTCATATATCACAGATACATTGGAGAATAATATAAGACTATCCAGGTTGTTATTGATGTTTGTTTTGTTGTTTTGGTTGTTCTCTTCCTATCAGTATGGCATATATCAAGAAAGGTAAAAGTGTTGCTGAAAAAAGGGGGTCTCAATTCAGACCCCAATAGAGGATTCAAGGAAAGTGACAGAGTGCAGTAAAAAAGAGATATTTTATTGAAAGCTACTCAGTTACAGAGTAGGGATTCCTCATAGAGCAAGAGGAGAAATGTGCCAGCTTTGTTTTAAACATTTTTTGTATAGGGGTCTTGTCCATGTAAGCTAAGCTAAGTTATGTCTGTGTGTAAGTTAGCTGACAGTATGACAAAATTTAGTACTTTGCTGACTTAAAGAAAGTCTTCTTTGGCCTTGTAGTGTATGAATACATCAAAGCATGACTACAACTATAACATATATTGTTATACAGTATCAGAACATCTAGACATTCTGCTTTTTTAGGAGTTCATCCGCACAGGCATTTCCAAACTACTTTGTTAGCTATCAGCATCTTATGACCCATGGGTCATGACTGGCAAGGAAATGTACCTTGCTAGTTTTAAGATGGAGTTGATTTTTAAATAGTGTCACCCTGGCTCCCCAATGCTCCTGTTTTCCTAACATAATCCCCTCACTACTTATGAGAGAACTCTTAATCTTAGGGAGAGATGAAGGGCCAAGGTCATTCTGTACCTTCTTTCTGCTGACAGTGTACGTTGATCTTTGGGATAGGATTCTCTCATAAGGGTTTGCAATTAACCTCGGGGAGCCAGGGGAAGTCCTTGTGCATATGATATCCTGATGATTCAATAGACATAGACCCTGCCTAGTGATGGAAGATTAAAAAATATCTGGTTGCCTGCTCTAAGCGACCTAAAGGCAGGATAACTTTATTTTCTGTGTCCGATGATGGGATGGATTGGAAGCTTTGTGCTGGCATTATCTTTATATATAATTGTTGTGTTCTAGAAGACACAAACTTTACCAAGAGGTAAAGTAAGAGCCAAATATTAGTAATAACAAGATAGCTATTAATGGTCCTAGGAAGGGCAAAAACCAAATGAGACTTGGGACGGTTCGTTTAATGGTTGATAAGATATAGTTGAGATTGGTGCCTTGGTTATGTATGTATACAACCAGGCAATTTGTTCATATATTTTCTGTATACCTTCTTCTATTTGACCCGAGGTGTTTATAGCAGTGCAGCAGGTTTTAAAGATTATAGTGCATACTCCCCCTTTTTCAACCAATGAGTAATCTAGTGCTAATTTATTATTCATTGCTATATCTGCTAAGGAATCATGGGAAAGTTTTAATTTATCTAAAGTATCCCCATTTTTTGAGACATTGTGTAGGATGAAGAAATAAAGTTTTGAAGAGTTGCCTCATCATAGGCAAATTTTACCCATGGGACCAATAAACAAATGGCAGCCTCAATCCCAGGCAATATAAGGCTGATTGCCTACTTAACACCCAGATAAGTGATGTTATATAATTGTATATTGGAGGGCTTTGTTTGTTTTATTGTACATTAACCCCTGAACCAAATGTTATCAATACACTGGTAACCAGGGTTTTAATAATCCCAAATGAGAAACAAGTTATAGGCTGATTGAATAGGTGACAACATTGCCATAGGTATCCATTGGGGGTGCAAACCTGTATGGGATGGGAGTTGTCAAGACAGTTGAGTACCTGTAAGAGGGATTAAGGGTGTTACTTATCTGTTTATTTGCAAAACAACAGATTTAGGTCTTCTAGGGGTTCACAAGTGTAGGTCGTAGTGTCTTTCTCAGGTACCTGTGGGGACTCATAAGAAACAGGCTTAATCTTGGGCAAGTATACTCAGCTAGTGGTTCCTCAAAGTTTAATAGCAGTGGAGGGGCTCTTCCATTTTGATTGATCTTCAGAGTATCCTTCTTTTCAAGATTTTCATAAGACTAAGTCTTCTGGTTGAACAGAGGAGCTGTGAATATTTATGGAGTTGGCCCTTATATATATTGAACAAACGTGCATGTAATATATTACTGTTTACCTTGGGGTGGAGACTTACCTTTGCCTGGCTTGGTCTTGGATCCTGTTTGTAATCTGATATTTTGTTGAGATTGTCTGTTCTGTCAGTCTTATAATTTCTGTTTTGATGTTAATGCTGGTCAGTTGTCCTTGAATTCCATGGTGGGGGAAAGGTATAGTGAGGCATGTTTGACATCCAGCTGCCTGTTATGGCCAGAACTAGATTTTAGGTGTTTTTGAGGGATTTCCTTTGGCCAAGAGGAGGGTTTATTCTGTTGGGGGGGCAGAATTAGGATTTTTTTTAAATTGTTTTTATTTCAATAGGTTTTTGAGGGAACAGGGGGTGTTCAGTGACATTAATTTTTATTGGTGATTTCTGAGATTTTTGATGCACCCATTACCCAAGCAATGTCGACTGTATCCAATGTGTAGTCTTTTATCCTTTGCCATCCCCTACCCATTGAGTCCCCAGAGTCCAATGTATTATTCTTATGCCTTTGTGTCCTCATAGCTTAGCTCCCACATAAGAATGAGAACATAAAATGTTTTGTTTTCTATTCCTGAGTTACTTTACTCAGAATAATAGTTTCCAATTCCATCCCGGTTGCTGCAAATGCCATTATTCCATTCCTTTTTATGGCTGAGTAGTATCCCATGGTATGTATGTACCATATTTTCTTTATCCACTGATTGATTTGTGGGCATTTGGGCTGGTTCTATATTTTTGCAATTGCAAATTGTGCCACTGTAAACATTTGTGTGTAAATATATTTTTCGTATAATGACTTCTTCTTTTCCTCTGGGTGGTTACCTAGTAGGGAAATTGCCATCTTTGATAAGCCCACAGCCAACATACCATAAGGTATGTCCTTTCTGTGACAATTTTGCTGATGGTTTTAATTATAAAGGGATGCTAGATTTTTTCACATGCTACTGAGATGATCATGTTATTTTTGTTTTTAATTCTGATTATGTGGTGTATCACATTTATTGACTATGTGTGTTAAAACCATCCCTGCATTCCTGGTATGAAACCCACTTGATAATGGTGGATTATCTTTTTGATATGCTATTGGATTCAGTTTGGTAGTATTTTGTTGAAGAGTTTTGCATCTATGTTCATCAGGAATATTGGTGTGTACTTTTCTTTTTTGGTTATGTCCTTCCCTGGTTTTGGTATTAGGGTAATACTGGCTTTATAGAATGATTTAGGGAGGATTCTCTCTTTATCTTTTGGAATAGTGTCAATAGGATTGGTACCATTTCTTTTTTGAATGTTTGATAGAATTCAACTGTGAATCAGTTGTCCTCGACTTTGTGTTGTCAGCAATTTTTAATTGCTATTTAAATCTTACTACTTGTTATTGGTATGTTCAGAGATTCTATATATTCCTGGTTTGATCTAGGAGGGTTTTATATTTCCAAAAATTTATCTATCTCCTCTAGGTTTTCCAGTTTAAGCATGTAAAGGTGTTCACAGTAACATTGATTTTTTTTTTTTTTTTTTGTATTTCTGTGGTATTAATACAGGAGCTAGAAAGAAATTATTTAGGCAGATAGTGAAGGTAAGAGAGTCCTCAGTAAGGATTCATTTTAATAAAAAGCAGATCCCAAATTATTTCTTTTCTAACACAAAGCAGACTAAACTTCAAGCTTCAAGCATAAACAAGCTAAAAGCTTGAATAGATAAATACCGGCACCTGTGCCAATAGAAAAGGGATACCTGAAACGCAAGTGTTTTCAACATGGGGGTTCTCTTTTTTTCTTTGTTGCCACATGTGCAGTTAAAAAGCAGGCAACATGGCACCAGGGAGGTAGAGACCCCATCTGCATAATAAAAGATTACAGTGAGATGTCCAGCTTCTTTGCATGCTACGCAAATGGAACATTTAGTCCAACCAATCTCTTGTGCCCTATGTAAATCAGGTACTGCCTCCACAAGCTCATTTATAAAACCCCATGCATTTCACCATGGAACCAGAAGACCCACTCAGAAGTCTCTCTCTGCAGGAGAGAGAACTTTTCTCTTTTCTCTTGTATATTAAACCTTCTGTCTTAAACTCACTTCTTGTGTGTTCATGTCCTTGATTTTCTTGGCATGAGACAATGAACCTTGGCTATTTACCTCAGACAATGAAGCCTCTTTAGTATCAGTTGTAACATATCTCATTTTGTTTCTAATTGAGCTTATTTGGATCTTCCCTCTTCCTCTCTTCATTAAATTCATTAATGATCTTTCAGTTTTATATATATTTTCAAAGAACCAGTTTTTTGTTTCATTTATCTTTTGTATTTTTTTGTTTCAATTTCATTTAGTTTTGCTCTGATCTTTGTTATTTCTTTTCTTCTGGTGGGTTTGTGTTTGGATTGTTCTTGTTTTCCTAATTTCATGAGTTGTGACCTTAGATTGTCTATTTGTGCTCTTTTAGACTTTTTGATGTAGGCATTTAATGCTATGAACTTTCCTCTTAACACCACTTTTGCTGTATCCCAGAGGTTTTGATAGGTTGTATCAGTATTATCATTAAGTTTGAAGAATTTTTAAATTTCCATCTTGATTTCATTGTTTACCAAATGATCATTCAGGAGCAGATTATTTAATTTCCATGTATTACCTGGTTTTGAGAGTTCCTTTTGGAGTTGATTTCTGATTTTACTTCACTGTGGTCTGAGAGTACTTGATACAATTTTGATTTTCTTAAATTTACTGAGACTTGTTTTGTGGCCTATCATATGGTCTATCTTGGGGAATATTTCTTGTTCTGATGAAAAGAATGTATATTCTGCAGTTGTTGGGTAGAATGTTCTCTAAATATCTGTTAAGTCCATTTGTTGTAAGGTATATTTTAAGTCCATTGATTCTTTGTTGATTCCTTGTCTCGACCTGTCTAGTGTTGTTAGTGGAGTATTAAAGCCCCCCACTATTATTGTGTTGTTTTCTATCTCATTTTTTAGGTATTGTAGTAATTGTTTTATAAATTTTGGAGCTCCAGTGTTAGGTGCATGTATATTTAGAATTGTGACATTTTCCTGTTGGACTAGTCCTTTTATCATTTTATAATGTCCTTCTTTGTCTCTTTGTGTTTTTTAACTGTTGTTACTTTAAAGTTTGTTTTTTTCTGATATAAGAATAGCTATTTGTGCTTGCTTTTGGTGTCTATTTGTATGGAATATATTTTCCACCCCTTTACCTTAAGTGTATGTGATACCTTATGTGTTAGGTTGGTCTCTTGAAGACAGCTGAACCCTGGTTGGTGTGTTCTTATCCATTCTGCCATTCTGTATATTTTACATGGAGCATTCAGGTCATGTACATTCAATGTTAGTATTGATATTTGAGATACTATTCTATTCATCATGCTATTTTTTGCCTGTATACCTGTTTTATTTTTCATTGTGTTATCGTTCTATAGGTCCTGTGAGATTTATGCTTTAAGGAGGTTCTATTTTGGTGTACTTCAAGTATTTGTTTCAAAATTTAGAGCTCCTTTTAGCAGTTCTTATAGTGCTGATTAGGTAGTGGCAAATTCTCTCAGTATTTGTTTGTCTGGAAAAGACTGAATCTTTCCTGAATTTATGAAGCTTAGTTTTGCTGGATACAAAAATTTGGACTGATAATTGTTTTGTTTAAGGAAGCTGTGAAGCCAGAAAATCTGAGACAGGTCTCAGTTAATTTAGAAAGTTTACTTTGCCAAGGTTGAAGATGCATCTGTCACACAGCCTCAGTAGGTTCTGACAACATGTGCCCAAGGCAGTTGGGGTACAGCTTGGTTTTATGTATTTTAGGGAGACATGACACATCAATTAATATATGTAAGCAGCACATTAGTTCTGTCCATAAAGGTAGGGACAACTCAAAGCAAGCCCCCACCCCTCTCCACCCCAGACACTCAGGTAACACGTAGATAAGAGAAAAATGGTTCCATTCTTTTGAGTTTCTGTTTGTGATGTCTTTCCAAAGGAAACAATCAGAATATGCACCTATCTCTGTGAGCATAGCATAGGGATGACTTTTAATAGAATGAGCAGTAGATTTGCCCAGAGCAGTTTTCAGCTTGAAGGTTCCCAAGATATTTTCCTTTTAGAAAGCTAAAAATAGAACCCCAGTCCCCTCTAGCTTGTAGGGTTTCTGCTGAGAAATCTGCTGTTAATATGATAGGTATTCCTTTTTAGGTTACCTGATATTTTTGCCTCACATCTCTTAAGATTATTTTATTTGTCTTGAATTTAGATAACTTGATGAATATATGCCTATGAGATGCTCTTTTTCTGATGAATTTCCCAGGTATTCTTTGAGCTTCTTGTATTTGGATGTATAGATCTCTAGGAAGGCCAGGAAAGTTTTCTTTGATTATTTTTCTCAAATATGTTTTCCAAACTTTTAGATTGCTCTTCTTCCTCGGGAACACCAGTTATTCTTAGGTTTGGACATTTCACATAGTCTCAAATTTCTTGGAGGCTTTGTTTATTTATTTAATTCTTTTTTCTTCATCTTTGATGGATTGGGTTAATTCAAAAGTCTAGTCTTTGAGCTCTTAAGTTCTTTCTTCTGTTTGTTCTATTCTGTTGCTGAGACTTTCCAGTGCATTTTGCATTTCTTTAAGTGTGTCCTTGATTTCCAGAAGTTGTGATTGGTTTTTATTTATGCTGTTTATTTCACTGAAGAATATTCCTTTCATATCCTGTATCATGTCTTTGATTTCTTTAAGTTGGATTTACCTTTCTCTGGGATCTCCTTGATTAGCTTAATAGTCAACCTTCTGAACTTGTTTATGACAATTCAGAGATTTCATCTTGGTTTAAATTCATTGCTGGTGAGCTGGTATGATATTTTGGGGTGTTAAAGAATGTTGTTTTGTCATATTTTGTCCCATGAGGTACTCCCTTGGTGTGGTGTTCTCCTGCTTCCTCTAGGAATGGGGCTTCCTTAGAGCCAAACTGTAATGATTGTTTTTGCTCTTCTGGGTCTAGCCACACAGCAGAGCTACCAGCCTCTAGGTTGGTACTGGGGAGTGTCTGCATAGAATCCTGTGATGTGATTAATCTTCAGATATTGCAGCAGTGGATACTGGCACTTGCTCCAGTGGAGGTAGCAGGAGTATGAAGTGGACTCTGTTAGGATCCTTGGTTGTGTTTTTGTTTAGTGTTCTTTTTTCTGTGTTGGTTGGCCTCTAGCCAAGAGGTGGCATTTTCAAGAGCAAATAAACTGTGGTCCTATACAGAGGATGCAAACTTGCCCTAGGGACACCTGGTTAAGTTTTCATGTTTCTCAGGCAGTAAGCAGGGCCATAGAGCTCCCAAGAGATTATGACCTTTTTCTTTGGCTACCAGGGCAGGTAGAGAAAGACCACCAGGTGAAGACAGGGATAGGCATATCTAAGTTCGGCCTGTCCTTGGGCATGGCTTACTGTGGCTGCTATGTGAGATTGGGGTGTGGTTCCCAGTTCAATGGAGTTATATTCCCAGGGGGATCATGGCTGCCTCTGCTGAGTCATACAGGCCACCAGGGAAGTGGGGGAAGGTTAGCGGTCACAGGCCTCACCTCACTCCCATGCAGCCCACAGTCATAAAAGCTGGTCTCACTCCCACTGTCCCTCCCAACAGCACTGAGTCTATATCCAGGCAGCCAGTGACCAAGGCTTAGAACCTTCCCCAGACCACAAGCCTCCCCATTACAAATACAAGCAGACTTACAGTTTTTCAGCATCTCAGGGAGCCTGCAGCCATGATCCAGTTTCTTTAAAGGGTCTGTGGATTCCCCCAGCTTTCCTGGTATGTTCCTGCAGTAGTTCTTGGAGTAAAAGTTCACAATGTGATTCTCCACACACTGCCATCCAAGTGGGAGCTGCAAGCTAGTCCTGCCTCCTATCTGGCGTCTTAATCCTTACACCTATCTATTTTACTATTTTTATTTGCTTATATTTACTCATTTTATTTCAAGGTATTTCAAAGGCAGTAGTGATGACCAAACTATTTATTGTCTCATATTGATGCTGGGATGGTGTGCTACCTGTTCTGAGTCCATCAGATTTTCCAGTGGAACCCCTATGGTCAAAGGACTTAGAGTCAAAAGATTTATAGCCAATCAAATATTCTAGGCAAGATGGGAAAGAAAGTGGGTGAATACTCAACTTTAAATGCATAAAAGTTTGGAAAATGTGCAGCCTGACAATGCAATAGAAAAGAAAAATCCCATTTTCTGGGGAGAAATCCAAGCCAGCTGCAGAAATTTGCATAACTAACGAGGAGCCAAATGTTAATCCCCAAGACAATGGGGAAAATGTCTCCAGTGCATGTCAGAGGCAGCCCCTCTTATCACAGGTCCAGAGGTCTAGGAGGAAAAAGTAGTTTTTGGGGCTGGGCCCAAGGTCCCTGTGCTTTGTGCTGTACTTGGTGCCCTGTGTCCCAGCCCCTCTAGCCATAGCTAAAAGGAGCCAAGGTACAGCATAGGCTGTGGCTTCAGGGGTTCAAACCCCAAGCCTTGGCAGCTTTCACATGGTGTTGAGCCTTCAGGTGCACAGAAGTCAAGAATTGAGGTTTGGGAACCTCCACCTAGATTTTGGAGGATGTATGGAAGCACATGGATGTCCAGGCAGAAATTTGCTGCATGGGTGGGGCCCTCATGGAGAACTTCTACTGGGGCAGTGCACAAAGGAAATGTAGGGTTGAAGCCTCCACACCAAGTCCCTGCTGGGGCACTACCTGGTGGAGCTGTGTGAAGATGGCCACCATCAACCGGACCCTAGAATGGTAGAGCCACTGACAGCTTGCACCATACACCTGAAAGAGCCACAGAGCACTTGATGCCAGCCTGTGAAAGCAATTGGGAGGGAGGCTTTACCCTGCAAAGCCACAGGGGCAGAGCTGCCCAAGATTATGGGAACTCACCTCTTGCATCAAAGTGACCTGTATGTGAGACACGGAGTCAAAGAAGATCATTTTGAGGCTTTAATATTTGACTGCCCCGCTGGATTTTGAACTTGCATGGGGCCGTTAGCCCCTTCATTTTGGCTATTTTTTCCTATTTGGAATGGATGTATTTATCCAATGCCTGTACCCCCATTGTATTTAGGAAGTAAGTAACTTGCTTTTGATATTACAGGCACATAAGCAGAAGGGATTTGCTTTGTCTGTGATGAGACTTTGGACTGTGGACTTTTGAGTTAATGCTGGAATGAGTTAAGACTTTGGGGGACTGTTTGGAAGGCATGATTGGTTTTCAAATGTGAGGACATGAGATTTGGGAGGGGCCAGGGATGGAAAGATATGGTTTGTCTATATCCCTACCCAAATCTCATCTTGAATTTTAACTCCCATAATTCCCATGTGTTGTGGGAAGGACCCAGTGGGAGATAATTGAATCTTGGGGCAGTTTCCACCATACTGTTGTCGTGGTAGTGAATGGGTTTTATGAGAGCTGATGGTTTTATAAGGGCATTTCCCTTTGGCTTGGTTCTCATTGTCTACCTTTGTCTGCCACCACGTGAGATGTGGCTTTGCTCCTCCTTGCCTCCCACCATGATTTGTGAGGCCTTCTCAGCCATGTGGAACTGTGAGTCAATTAAACCTCTTTTTTAATATATGTAAATTACCTGGTGTTGGATATGTCTTTATTAGTGTGAAAGTGGACTAATACAGTGTGAAAATGAACTACCACAAGAGCCATCCATTTTTTTTTGTTTGCTGTCAGACATCAGTAATTCTGGATCCTGGACCATCAGACTCAGATTTAGACTTACACCAATGAGTTCCCTGGTTCCAAGACTTTCAGTCTTGGATGGGAATTACACCAGCGGCTTTCCTTGGCATCCAGCTTACAGATGGCACATCATAAGGACTTCCCAGACTCTTTAATGTATAAGCCAATTTCTCATAAAAGAGACTTTTTATGTATCCTATTGGTTCTCTTCCAAAAGAAATGAATGTTAAAAATCATGATTATCTCAATAGATACAGAAAACGTACTTGACAAAGTTAAAACCTCTCAACAAGTGAGGATAAAAGGAATATACTTCAACATATTTGAGACCATATATGACAAGCTCACAGTTAATATCATACTCAGTGGTGAAAAGCCAAAAGGTTTTCCTCTAAGAATAGGAACATCATATGGATGCCTACTCTTGCCGCTTTTTTCAGTAGGACTAGAAGTCCTAGCCACAACAATTAGGCCAGAAAAATGTATAAAAGGCATCTGAGTTAGAAAGGAAGAAGTAAAATTGCTTCTATTTGCAGATGATGTGATCTTATATAAAGACTCTACCAAAAAAACTGTTAGAACTAGTACAGGAATTCAGTAAAGTTGTGGATATAAAAATCAACATACAAAAATCAGTTTTGTTTCTGTACACTAACAACAAACTATCAGAAAAAATAATTCAAGAAAACAATCCACTTTAACCAAAGAAGTGAAAGATCTATGTACTGAAAACTGTAAAACAATGATATAAAAATTGAAGAAAATACAAATTAATTAGAAGATATTCTATTTTCATGGATAGGACAAATTAATATTGTTAAAATGTCCATTCTACCCAAAATGATCCGCACATTCAATACAATCTTTATCAAAATCCCAATGACATTTTTCACAGAAATAGAAAAAAACCCTAAGAAATAACAAAAGATTCCAAGTAATCAAAAAAATTTTTAACATGATAACCAAAGCTGAAGACATCACACTACTGGATTGCAAAGCATCCTACAAAGCTATGGCAATTAAAACAGTATTGTATTGGCGTAAAACAGGCATATAGGTCAATGGAACAGAATGAGCAACTCAGAAACAAATCTATGCCTTTATGGTCAATTGATCTTCAGTGAAGATGCCAAAAATACACAATATTGAAAGGATAGTCTCTTCAATAAGTGGTATGGGAGAAATGGGCTACCCACATGAGGAAGCATTATATTGGACCCTTATGTTTACTCTCTCGAGTTGATTTTTGTATATTATATGTTATCTTAAACACCAAAACTAAAACTATAAACACAGTAGAAGAAAACATAGGGAAAAAGCTTCATGGCATTCATCATGACAATTATTTTTTGTTATGACTCCAAAAGCAGAGGTAACAGAATCAATAATAGACAATTGTGATTGCATTAGACTTAAAAGCTTCTGAACAGCAAAAGAAATGATGAACAGAGGGAAGAGATAATCCACGGAATGAAAGAAAACTAAAGCCTTGTTTAATTTGAAAGAAACGTTTGAAAGTTCAGTGTTAATTTGCACAGAGCATTAGACATTGCCTTTAATATGGTAAAATTATTCAGTCCCAGTGATGAACAATGTATTTTTAAAATTATGTATAACAAATTACATTGACTCAGACAATGAAGTATCCATAGTTCAGATGATTGTCATAGAGATATATTTTAATATATTTCCTTTAATTGAAAAATTGTGTCAGGCTTTCTTCCATAAGAATTAAATCTGGGCTGGGCATGGTGGCCCACACCTGTAATCCCAGCACCTTGGGAGGCTGAGGTGGGTGGATCACGAGGTCAGGAGTTCAAGACCAGCCTGGCCAAGATAGTGAAACCCCATCTCTACTAAAAATACAAAAAAATTAGCCAGGCATGGTGGCAGGCACCTGTAATCCCAGCTACTCAGGAGGCTGAGACAGGAGAATCGCTTGAACCTAGGAGGCAGAGGTTGCAGTGAGCCGAAATTGTGCCATGGCAATCTTGCCTAGGCAACAGAGCAAGAATCCATCTCAAAAATAAATAAATAAATAAATAAATAAATCTGACAGTTTATTTGCTTAACAGTGAGAAGTTGATTTGTATGATGGACATTTTCCATAAATTAAATCAGCTAAACGTGTATCTCCAAGGTTTTAACAAAGAATATTTTTTAAAGTAGGTGAAAGATGAAAACATTTTACCAAACAGTAGTGAATTGGCAAAGGGTTAGAAATTTAAAATATTTTTGGCAAATTTTCTGAGTATATTAGGTTTACAAAGGTGCCTCTAAGTGAAAAAGTTAGCAGTTAAAATTAAGAGACAAGAGAATTCTTTGTAAAGCTTGTTCATGTACTTCCCACAACTGGAGAAAGTGAATGACTTAAAGACTGGGTAATAAATCCTTTTGTAAGTCAGGTCATCTCCAATTATTTGCTTTCCATAAAACTGAAGGAGGACCTAACTAAGATCACTAATAATATTTGTTTTGAAAATTGATTCTAATTTTTTTGAAAATTGATTCTACTCTGCACATATAGTTCTGAAAGATTTTAAAGAATCCAGTGGCTTTGCTTATAGCAACATTACTATTCACATCTAATTTTATGTGAATGACTTTTTTCCAGTTCTTACATTAATAAAAATGAAATATATGAATGGAATGGATGTTAAACCTTAGTATTCTTTTTTTATTATTATTATACTTTAAGTTCTAGGGTACATGTGCACAACGTGCAGGTTTGTTACATATGTATACATGTGCCATGTTGGTGTACTGCACCCATTAACTCGTTATTTACATTAGGTATATCTCCTAATGCTATTCCTTCCCCCTCCCCCTCCCCACAATAGGACGCAGTGTGTGATGTTCCCCTTCCTGTGTCCAAGTTATCTCATTGTTCAGTTCTCACCTATGAGTGAGAACATGCGGTATTTGGTTTTCTGTTCTTGCGATAGTTTGCTGAGAATGATGGTTTCCAACTGCATCCATGTCCCTACAAAGGACATGAACTCATCCTTTTTTATGGCTGCATAGTATTCCATGATGTATATGTGCCACATTTTCTTAATCCAGTCTGTCACTGATGGACATTTGGGTTGATTCCAAGTCTTTGCTATTGTGAATAGTGCCGCAATAAACATACGTGTGCATGTGTCTTTATAGCAGCATGACTTATAATCCTTTGGGTATATCCCCAGTAATGGGATGGCTGGGTCAAATGGTATTTCTAGTTCTAGATCCTTGAGGAATCGCCACACTGTTTTCCACGATGTCAACCTTGGAATTCTATCAGTAAATGCTATTTACTCATGATGATGTGGACCAAATAAAAAATAAGTCTTTAATTTCCTTATTTAATAGCTAATTATCAAATTAATATTTTTATGTTGTTTTGTTCAATCATACACTACTAATTTTAATGCTAGAGAGGACATTTTAAACACATAGTGCCTTATGCCAATAGTAAATGTAAAAAAATTCAATCTCTATGATAGAAGAAACTATAGTAAATTATTTCAAGCATAAAATAGATTACATCAGAATCGAATTGTATGGTGATACTGGAATGCAAGATGGAAGTTTAGAGAGGAAAAAAATGATGTAAAACCTTTGACTTAAAGAAAGGGGATTATTAATTCCAAAGCCCTCTTCCCGCCAAAAAACAGAGAAAATTATAGAAAAGACCCTAACGAAGGAACAGACTTTGTATTTTTAGACTACGATTATCAACAGCTGCAAAACTTTTAGGTAAAAAGATTATAAAAATTTTTGGATGAAAAATGATGATCTGCAGTAATAAGAAAAAATAATAATAATACTGTAATAATAATGATTTAAAAAGAAAAACAAGTGAAATTAAGTATCTCATGATGTAATGCGTTGAGACCACATACCATCAATGATATGCTGTTTCCAGAAAATTAAACTGAATCTGTAAAGCTCCTAAACAGCAACACCAGTTTACAAGAAATGGAAAAGAGAAAATAATACCCTAAACTGCACCAGAGGGATAAAATCTGCAAAAATCTAGAATGTGAAAAACTCAATAAAAAACATCCATGCTCGTCAACAGCTAAATTTCAAAGAAAAAAAAGGAAAAGATGTTTATAGATTAAAAAAGACATATTAACCAATGGTAAAATGTGGAAATTGAATGGATTCTGATCCAAACAAACTAAATTTAACAATAAAACAACAATATATGCACAAATGTATGAGATAAATGGGGAACTTTGAACATTATAGAAAAGATCATTGACAATTTTTAGGGGTGTTAATGGTGTGATAGTTTTGTTTTTCAAAAACGGTACTAAAGTATTAGAGATACATACCATATACTAAATATTATGTATTAAGTAGTTTTATGTCTGGGATTTTCTATAAAATAACCCAGTGTGTATGAGTTGGGGAGAGTGGATAGAGGGACCGAGAAAATAACATGGACTATGTGTCAATAATTTTTTAGCTGTGTAATGGGTACATAAACATTCATTGGACCATTTTTATATACCTTGAAAAGAGCTAATTTGTGTATGGTGGGGTAACACATTTCCATTCCTTTTAGATTTTGTTGTGTATACTTAAAAGATCCATTTAACAGTTTTGTTTTTAATGTTCTTATTTATAATATCCTTAAAACAGCATTCTTTTCCATTTTTAAACATGGTAAAACCGTTTAAATATCTACTTTAAAATGTATGCAAGGATGAATGATTTTTCAAAATCCTTTTGAGGAGTACATAAGCAAATATATTGAAGATACTTTCCCAGTAGACCAATTAAATAGGCAGAAACCTACCATCTTATGTCTTAGCTAGGCCAGAAATTTAAGCACAGTCTTAAGACCTCTTGGTTTCCTTAATTTCCTTCAACCAGTTACAAATTTTCACTACTGTCACTTCTGAAATGGGACTGTTTGTGGTTCTTTCTCTTCATTTCTGCAACCACTTCTCTAACAACCTTTCTCACCTCTTTTCCAAATTGCACATCTTCTAATTCTACTCCTGACTACAGTTTTCTTTAGGTTATCTTCAATATTTCAGTCCCAAAGGATCTATCTAAAATGCATATTTGTCCATATTAGCCTCCTCTAATAGCACTTTCATAGTGATCTACCACATTTGAAATAAAATCCAAACTTCTTATCATTGTATATAATGTTCTCTATCTTACGTCCTTTCTCTAACTCATAAACCTTATATCATGTGATCTCTCTGACTTCAGAGGACCCTGAATACTCAGGTCCCTTTTGTCTCAGGTATTTTTTTTCAATTTAGTTCTTTACTCCTTGGTTTTTAGCTTGGCAAATGGGCAAAAAAACTTGCATACCCCCAGTCCCATTTACAGCTAGATATGCTCATGTAAATAGGTTATGAAAAATAGTATGCAGCAGAAATGGTGTTTGCAATGTGAATAAATGGGATATGCCCTTCTCCGGGTCTTAATACGACTAAATAAAATGCAGGAGTAGTAGCAAAGACCTTATAAGTGTCCTCTACCATTGTTGGAAAACAACAAAATAGAAGGTACATGGTGATGCATCATACAAGCTCTCATTCAGCTATCATTAGGCTGTGTTTGAAAGAAAAAAAAAAAACTTAAACGTTGTTTTACTACTATTCTTGGATTTACTGCTTCATACATCGGTATTTAATTCAACTTAATTCTAACAAATGCAGCCCTTTATTTAAGAGCGAAACGGTTGTGCTCTCGTTATTCATTACTTACACACAAATGCTATAAAGCTTTACATCTCTGGAATTTTTCTTTTCCTGTTTCTTCCATTAAGAGCACTTTCTCCATATTATTTATTTATGCATCAAACCTCAGTTCAAGTGTCATGTTTTACTAACAATAAAGCATTCTGTTAATTCCCGCATTGGAACGAGGTGCTGTATGCTCCCATAATGCCCTGTGCATATTTATATCATAGCAATCTCAACATTTTACTGAAAGTATTCATTTGTGTATCAGTTCCATCCATTAGACTGAAGGCTTCTTTCAAAAAGTGACTTTGGCATTTGTGTTTAATTCCAAATACCTAACACAGCATTTGGTATGTAGTAAAAACATTAATGTTTCTAAAATAAACATATATGTCTGAGATTATAGCATTTATATTGACGTCATTGCATTTTGAATATATCTGTTTTCTGCTGACTTATATATGCAAATCAATTTTAAGAAGAAAATGCATATAAAATGTATTTTTTAAATTCCTAAATCATTTTCCAAAAGAAGTAATGAAAAAGTGACTTCTTTGTGGGGAAAAGAAATCTGAATAATGTGATCATCACTTTATTTTCTACTTAATATAACATTAAATAATATTTGGTTTGGGATCACCCTGGTTATCTGGCTACTTGCTGGTCAGTTTTTTTTTTTTTTTCATTTAATTATATCAACAACCTATTATTTAATTTCATGCCTGGAAAAGAGATGGGATTCTCCTTAGATGTTTGGCTAAATATTTTTCATGAAACACCCATGTATCAATCCCTAAAATACAGATGCTGTGTTTTACGCTGCATATAGATTTCCCTTTAACACCATAGAATTAAATACAGTGCTAAGCAAATAGTGTACACTCACTTTTTTCTTATTTAATTTTTTTTTTTACTTTGCTTCAGTTTCTTTATTTGCAAAATTGAAAAAGTAATAGTATTATATTTTAAGGTGATACCTAATAACAAGGTAATATCTAATAATAGGACAATATCTAATAATCAGTTTGTACATGCTATTAGTATCAAAAATCCACTTATTAAGCACATAATACATATTAGCTATTATTATTGTTGTTGTCCTGTTGATAGCCAGAGAATGGTAGGGAATTACTGAATCACTTTTACTTTTCTATAAATATCTTGGTCTTCCCCTGACTGGAACAGATACAGATGAAGGTGCTTTTAGCCATCACAGTCTATTAGTTTTGCCTCTCCTACACTTTCAATGGCTTTTTCTCATCTTCTGTAAGTGTAATTAGGTGTCTTCTACCCATTTCTAAAATAAAGAAAGAAACCTTTCTCTGATTCTTTTTCTCTCTAAATATGAATATATCCTTATCTCTTACTCCAGCTTCAGTGTTAGGACATTCTCCATCTTCTCTCTCTCTCTCTCTCTCTCTCTCTCTCTCTCTCTCTTTTAGATCATTCCTCGATTTCTAATTAACTTTATCCTGATAAATACTTATTGGACATACATACATGCTGGGTACTATGCTTGGAAATTAAAATACACTGGTGAATAAGATACACCCAGATTCTGCCTGCATAAAAATTCTTGTCTCTATTCTGCTGAAACTTCTCTTTGTAAAAGTTATGAAAGATCTCCTAATTAAATAAGTTAATGACTTACTCTTTGTGTTTTATATAACGTCTCTAGGGCATTTGTGATGAGCATTGCTGAAACTGCTTTCACTTGGCCTTCATGCCACCACTGTCTCTGGGTCTTTTTCTAACTCTCAGGACCTCCAGATTAGTTTCCCTAGGTTTTCCTTTTTAATTACATTTTTAATATTCCTTAGAGTTTCATCTTTGGTTCTTTTTACTTCGGATTTCAAAGTAGCATTTTCAGTTGTTTACAAAATATTCTGAACTATTAAATTCCACAGATAACTCAAAGTCACCATATTATAACTCACTCAGCATCTCCCTCTCTCGCTCTCAAATATGATCCTGTCTGACATTTGTTACTTCACTTAAAAGCATCACCACTGATTTTAATTGAATTGAATTTTAAAAGTAGATAACATTTTGGTTGATGAGATTAAAAGTAGCAGCATATGTTAATGAAGGAAAGCCATTGAATCAGGAACCAGCTCAATGATTGTTTAATATGTTTCTTCTTTTGAGTACCAACTTTCCTCATCTTACAGAGATTTTCTGGGCTGTATGTAACTTTATTCCTCCTGTAAAGAAAAATGATACTTTTTTTTTTTCTTGGTAAGGTGAATTAACCTGCTGTATTTCCTAGGCCATCCCATTTTGCATTTGATGTAATTTAATAATGAAAATATATATTTATTGGTGATAAGTTTGAGATAATCACTTTTATGCAATATTGAAAAGTACATAAAATATAATCATATCTCAGCATAATAAATTGGATCACAGAGAAATGTAGTTATATTAAGTAATATTTAGGGGGATAAGTTTAATAAAATAGCCACAATTCTCCAACAAAGTTAAAAGCATTGTCATTAAGAAACCTTTGAAATGTTAGCAAATAGACACAAGAAAGCTGAAGAATAAAATAAAATCATATAAAAGAAGTTTCCACTAAACTTGCAAATAAGTTAGCACTAACACTTTTAGCTCACTATAATGTACTTGAAAAGAATTAGGAGTTCTCTTGTATACAGGTACGTATTAAAATGTTAGAATGATTGAGGAATCTACTTTTCTAGATTTAAGGGCCATTATGGCCACACTGTTGCATAAACTGTGAAGCTAAAATATTTTGATAATTACCTGAAATATTAGAATGTGAAGATTTTACAAATAACATATAACAGTGTGGACTAAAATAAACAAGAATGATTTTTAAAGAGGATCTTCAGGGACACAAATCTATGTAATATATCTGCATTTAAATCTATACACTTTTAACCAGAAGAAAGCTTTGACTATAGCTACGTGATGCTAACACAATTCTCTAAAAGAAAATTCATCAATAAATGGAAGTAGTATTTGGAGTGGTATGAGCTACATGTAATACATGTTTAAGTAGCTTGGCCCTTTGTAGTACTAAACATACATGTGTTTTACAGCATAATTTAGGACTGGTATGATTTTATATAACTCTTGAAAATGTTTGCAAAACATTTTAACGTAGCCTGCATATTTCTGAAAATGGATACTGTTGACATTTGAGGCAGGGCAATGATTTGTTCTGTCATACTATTCCACATATTGGATAATATTTGCTTGGCCCCAGAGTACTAAGTGCCAGGAACTGGTAATTGTAATGACATGAAATGCCTTCACACATTTCCAAATGCACTCTAAGAGAGGAGAACAACCCTAGGTTAATAACAGCTGACAATATGTTTTGAAGATAACGTGTAAATTTCTTTGATTTCATAATTTGCTTATTTCACAACTGCCTCATTTTTTTATGCATGCAATCATGAAGTATCCTGAGTTCTGTTCTTTCCAAGAAGGATAGAATTAGGTAGAGTTTTCTTTACTATTTCATTTAATTAGATATAACACCCATGAATATACATGTGCAAAACCAAAATGTGCAGTCCATAGATTTTTCACAAAGCAAAAGTTCATGTGCCTACTACTCAGTTCAAGAAATAGGACAATGCCAGAATTCTAAAGCTTATTTTTGCCCCTTCCAAATCACTATGCTCATTTTATGTATAAAAGAAATTACAATGTTGACTTTAATGGTAATCTTGTAATAATTTTTTTATGGGATTTCTCCATAAACCTGTGATCAATTAAAAGTAGATTTGAGCTTTGCTTGTTAACCTATTACAGATATCTGAATAAAATCACATGCAAATAGTCTCCCAACTTAAAATGATTCAACTTATGATTTTTGGACCTTAAAATGGTGTGAAGCCATACTACAGCTACCCATACAACAGTTCTGTTTCACTTTCAGCACATTATTCAATAAATTACATGAGATATTCAACACTTTACTATTGCCCAAGTATAGACTAATAGAAATATTCTGAGCATTTTTATGGTAGGCTAGGCTAAGCTATGATGTTCAGTAGGTTAGGTGTATTAAATGCATTTTTGACTTAAAATACCCTGAACCTATTATGGGTTTATCAGGCTCTAACCTCACTGTAAGACAAGGAACATCTGTATTACTTTTCCTATTGTGTCTGGATACTTTCACTCACACTTAGGTTTATGAGATCCATTTATATGAATATGTAGGTGTAATTGTGTTTTGTTCATGTTCATTGCCATGTGTCTTCCACTGTATGAATATAACACAATATATTTATCCATTATATTATTGATAGACGTTTCCGTGCTTTCAAGTATTTTATATCATGAATAATGTTTCCACAAACATTTCTTCAAATTTACTCTGGTATAAATGTTCATTCATTTTTTGTGGTAAGTGAATTGCTAGATATGCATGTATTCATTTGTTCAACTTAGAAGGATGATATAAAACTTTTCTGCAAAGTGATTTAATAGCACCAGTGTTGAGAATGATCTTTACATTTTCACCATCATATAATATTTTCTATTTTCTTTTTTATTAATACATCATGATTTTACATACTTCTGGGTCACACATGATATTTTGATGTATGCATACAATGTGCAATGATCAAACTAGATAAATTGTGATACACACTATCTCAAACTTTATCATTTCTTTGTATTGGCAACATTCCAAATCTTCTCTTTTCATGATTTTGCAATACACAATAAATTAGTGTTAACTAGAGTCACCCTACTGGCTATCAAATACAAGAACTTATTCCTTCTATCCAAATGTATTGTGTACCCATTAACCAACTTTTCTTAACCAACTTTTCTGTGCTTTCCTCTTCCCAGCCTCTTGTAAGCACCATTCTACTTTCTACCTCTTTGCTGTTTTATTGGGTTATATAGCTATATAACATTGTGGGTTCAATTTGCGTTTCCTTGAGCATTTTCATTTGTCCATTTTCCCTTTGGCTATGATTTTTTATGCAGTACCAGTTGAGGTCCCATAGTCATTTTTCTATTGGGCTTTTTGTGGTAGGTAGTTATACATTCTATATTAAAGAATTTTGTACATTACATTTATTACAAACATCTCCAGCTATATGACTTTACTTTTCACTTCCTTAATGATGTCTTTTATTGAATAGTTTTTATTTTAATGTTGTCAAATGTTCAACTTTTTGTTTATGCTTAATATACCTCATTTCCAGTTTATCTGAATAAAATTAAAATGTTTTTTTCTATATCTTTTTTTATGACTTTTGTTGTAAGCTTTTTTTACCATTAAATTTTTTTTATTATTATTATACTTTAAGTTTGGGGATACATGTGCAGAACGTGCAGGTTTGTTACATAGGTATACACATGCCATGGTGGTTTGCTGTACCCATCAACCCATCATCTATCTACATTAGGTATTTCTTTTTTTTTTTTTTTTTTTTTTTTTTTTTTTGAGACGGAGTCTCGCTCTGTCGCCCAGGCTGCTGGAGTGCAGTGGCGCAATCTCGGCTCACTGCAAGCTCCGCCTCCCGGGTTCACGCCATTCTCCTGCCTCAGCCTCCCGAGGAGCTGGGACTACAGGCGCCCGCCACTGCGCCCGGCTAATTTTTTCTATTTTTAGTAGAGACGGGGTTTCACCATGGTCTCGATCTCCTAACCTTGTGATCTGCCCGCCTCGGCCTCCCAAAGTGCTGGGATTACAGGCGTGAGCCACCGCGCCCGGCCTACATTAGGTATTTCTTCTAATGCTCTCCCTCCCCTAGACCCCCACCCCCCAACAGGCTCCAGTGTGTGATGTTCCCCTACCTGTGTCCATGTGTTCTCATTGTTCAGCTCCCATTTATGAGTGAGAACATGCGGTGTTTGGTTTTCTCTTCCTGTGTCAATTTGCTGAGAACGATGGTTTCCAGCTTCATCTATGACGCTGCAAAGGGCATGAACTCATCCTTTTTTATGGCTGCATAGTATTCCATGGTGTATATGTGCTACATTTGCTTTATCCAATCTATCATTGATGGACATTTGGGTTGGTTCCAAGTCTTTGCTATTGTGAATAGTACTACAATAAACATAAGTGTGCATGTGTCTTTATAGCAGAATGATTTATAATCCTTCGTGTATATACCCAGTAATGGGATTGCTGGGTCAAATGGTATTTCTGTTTATAGATCCTTGAGGAATTGCCACACTGTCTTACACAATGGTTGAACTAATTTGCATTCCCACCAACAGTGTAAAAGTGTTCCCATTTCTCCACATCCTCTCCAGAATCTGCTTCTTCCTGACTTTTTAATGGTTGCCCTTCTAACTGGCATGAGATGATATCTCATTGTGCTTTTGAATTGCATTTCTCTGATTACCTGTGATGATGAGCTTTTTTTCATATGTTTGTTGGCCACCTGAAAGTCTTCTTTTGAGAACTGTCTGTTCATATCCTTCACCCACTTTTTGATGGGGTTGTTTTATTCTTGTAAATTTGTTTAAGTTCCTTGTAGCTTCTGGATATTAGCCCTTTGTCAGATGGATAGATTGAAAAAAATTTGTCCCACTCTGTAGGTTATCTGTTCACTATGATGATAGTTTATTTTGCTGTGAAGAAGCTCTTTAGTTTAATTAGATCCCATTTGTCAATTTTGGCTTTTGTTGCCATTTCTTTCGGTGTTTTAGTTATGAAGTTTTTGCCCATGCCTATGTCCTGAATGGTATTGCCTAGGTTTTCTTCTAGGATTTTTATGGTTTTAGGTCTTACATTTAAGTCTTTAATCCATCTTGAGTTAATTTTTCTATAAGGTATAAGAAAACAGTACAGTTTCTGTTTTCTGAATGTGGTTAGCCAGTTTTCCCAACACCATTTATTAAATAGGAAATCCTTTCCCTATTGCTTGTTTTTGTCAGAGTTGTCAAATATCAGACAGTTGTAGATGTGTGGCGTTATTTCTGAGGCCTCTCTTCTGTTCCCTTGGTCTACATATCTGTTTTGATAACAGTACCATGCTATTTTGGTTACTGTAGCCTTCTATATGGTTTGAAGTCAGGCAGCATGATGCCTCCAGCTTTGCTCTTTTTGCTTAGGATTGTCTTGGCTATATGGACCCTTTTTTGGTTCCATATGAAATTTAAAGTAGTTTTTCTAATTCTGAGAAGAAAGTCAATCATTGCTTGGTGGAGATGGCATTGAATCTATAAATTACTTGGGGCAGTATGGCCATTTTCACGATATTGTTTCTTCCTATCCATGAGCATGGAATGTTTTTCCATTTGTTTGTGTCCTCTCTTATTTCCTTGAGCAGTGGTTTGTAGTTGATCTTCAAGAGGTCCTTCACATCCCTTGTAAGTTGGATTCCTAGGCATTTTATTCTCTTTGTAGCAATTGTGAATGTGAGAGTTCACTCATGATTTGGCTCTCTGTTTGTCTGTTACTGGTATATAGTAATGTTTGTGATTTTTGCAGATTGATTTTGTATCCTGAGACTTTGCTGAAGTTGCTTATCAGCTAAAGGAGGTTCTGCACTGAGACAATGGGATTTTCTAAATATACAATCATGTCATCTGCAAACAGAGACAATTTGACTTTCTCTCTCCCTATTTGAATACCTTTCATTTCTTTCTCTTGCCCGATTGCCCTGGCTAGAATTTCTAATACTATGTTGAATAGGAGTGGTGAGAAAGGGCATCCTTGTCTTGTGCCGGTTTTCACAGGGAATGCTTCCAGCTTTTACCCATCCAATATGATACTGGCTGTGGGTTTGTCATACATAGTTCTTATTATTTTGAGATACATTCCATCAATACCTAGTTTATTGAGAGTTTTTAGCATGAAAGCTTGTTGAGTTTTATCAAAGTCCTTTTCTGAATCTATTAAGACAATCATGTGGTTTTTGTCATTGCTTTTGTTTATGAGATGGATTTTGTTTATTGATTTATGTATGTTGAATCGCCTTACATCCCAGGGATAAAGCTGAGTTGATTGTGGTGGATAAGCTTTTTGATGTGCTGCTGGATTCAGTTTGAGAGTATTTTATTGAGGATCTTCGCATCGATGTTCATCAGGGATATTGACATGAAATTTTCTTTTTTTGTCGTGTCTCTGCCAGGTTTTGGTATCAGGATGATGCTGGCCTAATAAAAATGAGTTAAGGAGTCCCTCTTTTTCCACTGTTTGGAATAGTTTCAGAAGGAATGGTACCAGCTCCTTTTTGTACCTCTGGTAGAATTCGGCTGTGAATCCATCTGGTCCTGGCGGTTTTTTTTTTTTTTTGGTTGGTAGGCTATTAATTACCACCACAATTTCAGAACTTGTTATTGGTCTATTCAGGGATTCATTTGCTTTCTGGTTTAGTCTTGCAAGGCTGTATATGTCCAGGAATTTATCAATTTCTTCCAGATTTTCTAGTTTATTTGTATAGAGGTGTTTATAGTATTCTCTGATGGTACTTTGTATTTCTGGGGGATCAGTGGTTACATCCCCTTTATCACTTTTTTGTGTCTATTTGATTCTACTCTCTTTTCTTTATTAGCCTGGCTAGCGGTCTGCTTTCTTAATTTTTTCAGAAAACCAGCTCCTGCATTCATTGATTTTTTGAAGGGTTTTTCATGTCCCTATCTCCTTCAGTTCTGCTCTGATCTTCATTACTTATCGTTTCCTATTATCTTTTGAATTTGTTTGCTCTTGCTTCTCTAGTTATTTTAATTGTGATGTTAGGCTGTCAATTTCAGATCTTTCCTGCTTTCTCCTGTGGGCATTTAGTGCTATAAATTTCCCTCTAAACACTGCTTTAGCTGTGTCCCAAAGATTCTGGTACATTGTGTCCTTGTTCTCATTGGTTTCAAAGAGCTTATTTATTTCTCCCTTAATTTTTCTATGTATCCAGTAGTCACTCAGGAGCAGGTTGTTCAGTTACCATGTAGTTGTGCCGTTTTGAGTGAGTTTTTTAATCCTGAGTTCTAATTTGATTGCACTGTTGTCTGAGAAACTGCTTTTCTATGATTTCTGTTCTTTTGCATTTGCTGAGGACTATTTTACTTTCAATTATGTGATCAATTTTAGAATAAGTGTGATGTGGTGCTGAGAAGAATGTATGTTCTGTTGATTTGGCATGGAAAATTTTGTAGACGTCTATTGGGTCTCTTTAGTAATGAGTGAAGACAAGATTAGAGAAAAAAGAATGAAAAGAAACAAACAAAGCCTCCAGGAAATATGGGACTATGGGAAAAAACCAAACCTATGTTTGATTGGGGTACCTGAAAGTGACAGGGAGAATGGAAGCAATTGGAAAACACTCTTCGGGATATTATCCAGGAGAACTTCCCCAACCCAGCAAGACAGGCCAACATTCAAATTCAGGAAATACAAACAACACCACAAGTATACTCCTTGAGAAGAGCAACCCAAGACACATAATCATCAGATTCACCAAGGTTGAATTGAAGGAAAAAGTGTTAAGGGCAACCAGAGAAAAAGGTTGGGTTACCCACAAAGGGAAGCCTATCAGATTAACAGCGGATCTCTCTGCAGAAATCCTTCAAGCCAGAAGAGAGTGGGGGCCAATATTCAACATTCTTTAAAAACAGAATTTTCAAACCAAAATTTTATATCCAGCCAGACTAAGCTTCATAAGCAAAGGAGAATAAAATCCTTTACAGGCAAGCAAATGCTGAAAGATTTTGTTACCACCAGGCCTGCCTTACAACAGCTCCTGAAGGAAGCACTAAATATGGCAAGGAAAAAGTGGTACCAGCCACTGCAAAAGCATACCAAATTGTAAAGACTATTGACACTATGAAGAAACTGCATCAACTAACGGGCAAAATAACCAGGTAGCATCATATTGACAGGATCAAAGTCACACAGAACAATATGAACCTTAAATGTAAACGTGCTAAATGCCCCAAATAAAAGACACTGACTAGCAAATTGGATAAAGAGTCAAGACCAATACGTGTTCTGTATTCAGGAGACCCATCTCACGTGCAAAGACACACATAGGCTCAAAATAAAGGGATGGAGGAATATTTACCAAGCAATTGGAAAGCAAAAGAAGCAGAGGTTGCAATCCTAGTCTCTGATAAAACAGACTTTAAATCAACAAAGATCAAAAAAGACAAGGGCATTGCATAATGATAAAGGGATCAATGCAACAAGAAAAGCTCACTGTCCTAAATATGTATGCACCCAATACAGGAGCACCCAAATTCATAAAGCAGGTTCTTAGAGACCTACAAAGAGACTTGGACTCCCACACAATACTGGTGGGAGACTTTTAACACCCCACTGTCAATATTAGATCAATGACAGAAAATTAACAAAGATATTCAGGACTGACCATTAGACTTAAAATCCACCTCGAATTAATTTTGGGGTGTTACATGAGGTTGGGGGTAACAGGTTTTTGTGTTTTTTATTTCAAATGTGGATGTACATTTGTTCTAGTGCCCATGTATTTTAAAGACCATTATTTCTGTTATCTCTGCAGAGCAGACTTTACTGCAAATCAAATATTAATATGTGCTTGAGTCAGTTCCTGGACTTTCTATTCTGTATTAATGATCTGTTTTTTATCCTTTTGTGAATACTATACTGCTTTTCTGGGCGTAGTTTTCAAATAATTCTTGATATCTTTAAAAGCACACCTTTCTATCTTGTTCTTTTTAAGAAATGTTGTGGCTATACTTGCCCTTTGAATTTTCATATAAAGTTTTGAATAAGCTTGTTAAGTTTTAAAAGTGTAATCTGATTAGATCTTAATTGAAATTTTATTGAATATATAAATTGGTTTGAGGAAGAATTAATTCTATGGCATTGACTTATCCAATTTAATACATGAAATTTTCCTCTATTGATTTAAGTCTTATTAAAGTTATTTAATCAATGATTTATGATATTCTGGATAGAACTATTTTACACGTTTTACTAAATATATTTCTAGTACTTGATATTATTATTATTATTATTTTGAGACAGAGTCTGACTCTGTTGCCCAGGCTGGAGTGCAGTGGCGCAATCTCAGCTCACTGTAAGCTCTGACTCCCAGGTTCATGCCATTCTCCTGCCTCAGCCTCCCAAGTAGCTGGGACTACAGGCGCCTGCCACCATGCCTGGCTAACTTTTTTGTACTTTTAGTAGAGTCGAGGTTTCACCGTGTTAGCCAGTATGGTCTCGATCTCCTGACCTCATGATTTGCCCACCTCAGCCTCCCAAAGTGCTGGGATTACAGGCGTGAGCCACCACACCCAGCTTGGGCATCATTTTCTTATTCCTAAACTTGAAAGGAAATGTTTCTGTATTTTACCATTAAATACAATAGTTGTTGTGGATTTTTGCAGATACTTTTGTAAAAAATTTAATCCCTCCATTTCTAGTTTGCTTTCTTTTTTTTTTTTACCAATGGATAGTCCTTCATTTCTAGTTTGCAAAAATCCCTCTATTTCTAGTTTGCTATTTTTTACCAATGGGTAAATGTTAAGTTTTACCAAATTTATTTTGCATCTTTTGAAACAATCATATTATTTTCTTCCTTTGTTATTGTGGTTAATAATATTGTTTTTCTTTCCTAATATAAAATCAACCTTGCATTTTTGAAATAAACCGACTTAGTATCTCATTTACTCAGTTAAAATCTCGTACTATGATTTTGGATTTGACCATTTCTCCTCATAGTTCTTTCAATTTTTGCTTTATGTATTTTGAAGCAATAATAGTCCATACTTAGAATATTTCTTTTTGGTTAATTTAACCTTTCTTTTATGAATTATTGCACTTTATTTTTCCTGCTTTATTTTGTTTGGTGCTTATGTGGTATATATTTTCTACTGTCTTTTTCAGGCTTTTGTTTTATTTATGTTTTAGATATGATGCTGGTTAAAAAAATAAAACAAAATAAAAAATAAAAAATAAAAAAAGCATAACACTGTATTTGGTTTCATACCCAGTCTAATCATCTTTGTTAACTGGGGACATTTAATCCACTTATATTTAATGAAATTACTGTAATATTTTGGTTTAAAACTACCCACTATTATTGGTTCT
This sequence comes from Chlorocebus sabaeus, assembly GCF_047675955.1. Lineage (NCBI taxonomy): Eukaryota > Metazoa > Chordata > Mammalia > Primates > Cercopithecidae > Chlorocebus > Chlorocebus sabaeus. Next base: position 61,710,114 of record NC_132933.1, read on the forward strand.
TTATGTGTATCATCTTCTATTTTTTTATCTTTTGTCATATGTCAAAGAGTATGTTTTTATCATTTCATTTTCCCTCCATTTGAGGGAAGATGAACTTCCAACTTGGAAGTTATGCAGTCTTTACAAATTCTTTGAGTGGTTAACCTAGATATAGAAATCTTTATTATAACAATGTATAATATCAGTTGGTACAATAATACTGCTTCTGTACAGCTCCTTAGAACATGTTAGCACCATTTTCCCAATTAATATGTCATTTTTATTCTATGTTTTAATTACCTCCTTATTTTAAATTAAATAATACATTACTGTTATTGTTTTCTATGGTGTTTTGATTACTATTGATACCTAAGAAACTGCCTAAAAACTTACTGACTTTTAAAAAAGTCATTTTATTGGACTCACAAATTCTGTGAGTCAGGAATTCAGGAATTCAGACAAAGGATAGTAGCTCTGGTTTGTCTAGTTCACACTGTCTGGAACCTCAGAAATATATGATGACTGGGGATGACTCAATGACTGGAGAATAGCAAATATGTGGAAACTCCTTTACTATTACCTGATGCTTGGTTTGGAAAGACTAAAACACTAAAACTGATGAACAGAACAACAATACATAGTCTCTTGATGTGAATTGATTTCTTCACAGTATGGTGACTTTAGGTTACTCAGACATCTTCATGCCATTTCACAGCTATAAGCAATAGTTTTCCAGTAAATGAGGTAGAGAAGCTACATCATCTTTCCATCACATTCTATTTGGCAAACCAATCATAAGTGAACTCTGATTCAAGGGAAATGGATATAAATCCTACCACTCTAGCCAAGGACTGTCAAGTAAATCACACAATTTTATGTAAACTGCTATTGTCAATTTTAAGTGAAATTCATCCATGATGAGGGTAAGATTAAATAGAAGGCTTTCTCCCTTAAACTCACCTTTTCTAATACTTTCCACTGCAGTAAATGGTACTATACTTTATCAAATCACTCAGTCCAAAAATCTAGAAATCATCCTTGGTTTTCTGTTTTCTCTTCACTCCACATTCACTCCATCAGTATTTCCTGGTTGCTTTTCCTGGAAATTATATATAATATTCAAAAATTTCTCGTATCCATCATTATCCCTTTTCTGGGCTACTACAGTATCTTCCTTACTGTATTTCTGCTTTTACTTTTAATCTTGCTCCCTTTAAACCACATGACATGTGAAGTAATTTTTAAAAATATAATTAAGGCAAACAATCCTCACCTTTTACTATTCTACTCCTCTCTCATTTTTTTTTTTTTTCCTAAACATACTGAAGTTCTTTCAGTCCGACACACTAAGCTTGTTCCTGTCTTCAGAAATTTGTATTCACTTTGTGTACAAACCTTGTCCAGACACTTGTGTGGTTCACTTTCTCCCTTCTTTCAGGTTTCTACTCAAATGATCTCCCTACCAGGAATCTTTCTTGACCATTAAATTTAAATTACCACTTTTCAAGAACTATATGTTTCTTACAATATTTTATTTGTCTTCACAGCACTTAGCACCAGTTAAAACGTTATATATGTGTGTGTGTGTGTGTGTGTGTGTAATATATCAGTTCATGTCCAGACAGAAAATAGATGGAACACTCAAAAGAAGTGATTTGAGGAGGGTTTAATAAAAAGGATTAGTGACAGAGTGTGAGCAGGGGTTAGACAAATTAACAAGGGGTAGTGCAACATCTCAGGGATAGCAACAGTGGAAAGACATTCCATCCCTAGGAGTAAAGAGGCAAGGAGAGAGAGGGTTTATGAGAACCTGGATTGGAAAGCTACACAGAGAATGCAACCTTACCTGACTCTTCATAACCTTGTAAAAGGACACAGCTTATCTGCAGTTAATAACTGGCAGAGAAAGAGCAGAAGGATATAAGAACATCAACTTAATTTCCCTTCTTCACTGTGATCTGCCTATCAACCCACACCCCACGGAACAATCCTAATCAGAAGACACAAGGTAAGGAATCCTGTGGATCTGACTTTAAGGATAAGCCTCCTGGAGCACAGAACAGGGTGGAGAAGGATAGAGAATAGATCTGGACAGGAAAGAGAAAATTGGATCATGTCTCCTGCTCAGTGTAATATGTACTCTAGGAGGGCAAGAACTGTCTTCTTTGTTCACCACTGTATTCCCAGCACCTAGATTAGTGCCTACCACATGGTAGAAAAAATATTTTAAAATTAATTAGGATAGCATACTTTATTCAATTGAGTACAATGCTTTAAAATATCTGAGTAAGATACCAACTGAAAATGCTTCATTTTTATATTATATTTGTAATAATAGAGGTAGGCTACATTATATTGTACAAGGAATGACAAAGTTTCAGTGGCAGAAAGGAATGCATTTTTTATTATTATATATCATATCCAGGGTTGTCCCTGTTCCTCATGGTCACTCAGGTATGAGACTGAGAGAGGAGTATCTATCTTAGGCATTGTCTGTCATGTACCAGTTGGAAAAGAGAGTGCTGGATTATTGGCAATTAAATACTCAATTTGTAAGTTATATCTGCTCACAATTAATTGACCACAATTAGTCATGTGACTTCATACAACCGTGGGGGACTTAAATGTGCAATCTTGTCATGTATCTGAAACACTGAGAGCCAGGAAATATGATGACCAAACCACTGTGAAGCTAAGGATGCTTTCATTGTTAAAATTGAGCATGGAAGATAGTAGCAGATAGACCCCCATATGTGTCTAACAACAAAGTAAATTAAGTCAGTGGAAAAGAGAAAATATACATTAATAAACATGAATAAATATATTTATTATAGTCTTATTTCCATTTATATTGTGAAAGACTTTTATAGTTTAAGTAACATCCCTTGCCTTTCTATAAATTAGCATATTGTGAAGTTTTTAGTAAAGGTAAATGTCCTTGTAAAGACAAGTGTGCAATTGAACACTCATGAGACTTCTGAGTATACGCCTTTCATAGACTCCATAATATAGAAATTGAAAAGGATATGAAAGGATATGGCTCTCTTACCATAGAGGTGAAGAAAACAATGTCTAGATTAAACAAAGTTTTTCCAAGGTGTACATTTACTAGCAGAGTTAGGAGTCAGTTCTAGGCCTAACTGCATCTCGAGTGCTCTTTCCACTGCCCTGCAGCTGCACATTGCCTTTTATTAAGGTTACTATTAGAAATCTGACCCCAATTAATTAACTTAACAATAATAAGTATTCATGGTTTAGAAATACCAAGTTTAATATGTAGTAATATTAACTATGCAAATATCCATGAGCAATACTTTGAAGAAAGGACAGTGTGATGGACGATTAATATTGAGTGTCAACTTGATTGAATTGAAGGATGCAAAGAATTGTTCCTGGGTGTGTCTGTGAGGGTGCTGCCAAAAGAGATTAGCATTTGAGTAAGTGGACTGGGAGAGGCAGACCCACCCTCAATCTGGGTGTGTACCATGTGATCAGCTGCCAGCATGGCTAGAATAAAGCAGGCAGAAGAAATTGGAAGGAGATGATTTGCTGAGTCTTCTGGCATTCATCTTTTCCCCATGCTGGATGCTTCCTGCCCTTGAACATCAGACCCCAGGTTCTTCAGTTTTTAGACTTGGAACTTACACAGGTATTTTCCAGGGGCTCCAGGGCCTTTGACCACAGACTGAAGGCTGCACTGTCAGCTTCCCTACTTTTGAGGTTTTGGGACTCAGACTGATCCACCACTGGCTTCCTTGCTCCTCAACTTGCAGACAGCCTATTGTGAGACTTTACTTAGTGACTGTGAGTCAGTTCTCTTTAATAAACTCCCTTTCATACATAAATATATCTTCATAGTTCTGTGCCTCTAGAGAACCTTGACTAATACAGGTAGATATTCAATAAAGATTTTCTAGTGAGGCTGTAAATTATATATAAAAACGGTGATTACAACAATTTAATGGAATATTACTTTTTCCTAACTATATTGTTTTGCTGGTAAGTAGGAAAAACTTGGCCAAGTATCTAGGCAAACATCCCAAGTTTTAAACAATGTTTTTCTTCTACTTTTTTACTTGCTCACTCTCGGAAGTGTTAAGCCAAACAGATTCTATGACTTCCACACAAATGAGTAAGTGATGAAGTTTATGTACACGAACATTGCTGGTACTGATGATCTTCCAAGAATCTAAGGTAAACCCTCTTGTATAAATAGTCAAATTCCAGTAAATTCCAGTATTCTTCTCTCAAATGAAAATAATGATTGGTTGTCTCATAACATTTATTAGTATAATTTTATGTCCATCAGTTTTATTTAAGTCGCTAGATTTTAAAACAGCTTACTAAATTATACTTTAGTTAAAATTCATTGGTACGAATAAGCATGAGTTATTTTTACTGTTTTTTAAGTTTCTGGGACTGTTGCTAAACAGGTAATAAACAGTTTTCTACCTCATTAAAATTAAAATCTTAGGTCTTATTCAACTCTAGAGTAGTTTTAGGCAAAATAGCATAACATGCTGTTATATGAGTTTTTTTTTTCTTTTTGGTTCTGATAGTTAACTAATTGTTTCCCTAGAGTATAAAATTCATCAAGATTTCAGGAATGCCTAGCCCAAGGTTTTAATTCCTAGAGTATAAAAATTCAGAACATTATAATTTTTTAATGAGATTTTTACATAATATTATGGACCCTCATCTTGTTTGATATTATTGCTTGTCTTTTGGTTATTTCTTTAAAAAACTGAAAACAGCAAGTAAAATAACCAAATTTGGTATTTGTTAACAACCAGATCATCTAAAACCTGGATTTCTCTACTTAAGTTTTACTAATATTACTGTCAGAGTAAGACAGTTTCTAACTTTGAAGATTCAGATGGTAAATAGGATTTTTTTTAAAATGCAAGGACATCAGGCTTATTTCCTAAAAACAGCCATGTGGAATACAATATAAATTCTAGGTTTTGAAGCTGTTTCTATGACACACGTATTACTGATAGCTTTTATTATAATTTATAGCATCACATTGACGTCACATTTTTTTCTAAACATCTTGCAAATTCCAATGTGTGAGAGACTAATTTGTTAACTGTTCTCTCTTGGGTTGGAGTTTTTGTTTTTTATGAGTTTAAAAAATACCAACTTATGATAGAGCAGAGACTAAAGAAAACAAACAAACAAAAAATACTCAGAGTTTAACTTCTCTATTTCACTTTCAGTCTCTAACCTACAGCATTTTGAAGTTAATGGCAATGATGACTGGGGAAAATGTGCACAGAGAGAATTACCACATAAACCTGTACCCGCTTCAAACTGTAGGCAGTACAACTATGCCTTTAAGAGTTCCTTCTTTATGTACTTCCCAGAACACCATTATTGAGCAAATACATTAGAAAATACAATTAGGAAAGAAATAATATAGATACTAATCATAAAATTAATATTATCTAAGGAGTTTTTAAAAAGTTGATAGAAACTTGGTTTTAATGTTTCAACTTAAAATGGTATATAAAATAGTATCAAACAATATTTTTTCATTTACTCATTCTTCTGACAAGAATTTAAGGAATGCTAATGTCATTAGGGAAATGCAAATCAAAACCATAATTATATACCAATTTACCTCCACTGATGGCTAGAATGAAACGGATGCATAATAACAAGTGTTGACAAGGATGGCAGAAAGTAAAACCTTCATGCACTGATGGTGTAAACATAAAGTTGTGCAGCCAGTCTGAAAACAATTCTGTAAGTTCCTCAAAAAATTTAACATAGAGTTATGTTATGACCCAGAAATGAAAATGAAAATATTATGTCCACACAAAAAGTTTTACATGAATGCTTATACCAGTATTACTCATAACAATAAAAGGGAGAAACCACTTAAATATCTATTAATGAATGAATGGATAAACAAAATGTCGTAAAGCCATAGAATACCATATTACTCAGCCACAAAAATGAAATAAATTACTGATATATGCTACAACGTGAACAAACCATGAAAACATTATAATAAGTGAAAGAAACCAGTCAGAAATGCCCACATACTGTAGTTATCATATATAAGAAATATCCAGAATAGATAAATCTATAAGACAAAAAGTAGATTCATGACTGCCAAGGGCTGGGATGAGGGGTAAATGGAAAATCACTGCTAATGGTATGGGTATGGGTTTTCCTTCCATAGTGATGAAAATATTCTATATTAGATAAAAGTGATTATTACATAAATCCATAAATATGCTGAAATGACTGAATTGTAACTTTAAAGTGTGAGCTTTTGGTATGTGAATTATATCTCAGTAAAGACTTTTTTTTAAAAAAAAGATTCTTATTACATGTAGTATATTTCAATGCAAGACAACCAAAACATAAATCAAAAGGAAAATAATCCCTCACAATCTAGAAAAGAAGTAACTTGGGAAAATATCCCAGTGGCCCTGGTAAGAAGTAGAAGAAAATGGTGGGATTAGGCCTAAAGTGAAGATGACAGGGATAGAAAGAAAGCCATAGGTTTGAGAAATTAACTAGAGATATAGAACCAATAGGAACTGGTGGAACATTGGATATAAGGATAAAAGAAGAAAGGGAGAAACAATATTTTAATTTTTTACAAAAAGTATCATTATTTCATTTACATGACATGTGGAATACAGGAAGAGGAGGCTTCTAGGAAAAGAAAGGCAATTTAATTTTGGACAATGAATTTAAAAATGTCTATAGAATGCCATCCACTACAAGCATTATCCATTTGTTCTTCATCAGTAACCATTTCCAAGATACTGAATAAGATCTTTTTTAGCCATCTAACTATGCATGCTCTTAGGAAAGATGTAGTTTCTTTTAAAAATGAATCTTAATTTTATTACTTTAAAAAGGATACTTTGGACCTACATATACCTTGAAAGTGTAGAATATTTTCCCCAGCTTCTCATATATTTCCCATCAAATTCTGAATCTTATGTACATAGCATCTTCACTTTGATTCATATGCACTAACTTTGGTGGTGTTTTAACATTTTTGGTAGTATGTTTTATATCCTTACTACTGAGAAACATCACGAGGTCAGGAGATCAAGACCATTCTGGCTAACACGGTGAAACCCTGTCTGTACTAAACATACAAAAAATTAGCCAAGCGTGGTGGTGGGCGCCTGTAGTCCCAGCTTCTTGGGAGGTTGAGGCAGGAGAATGGCGTGAACCCAGGAGGCGGAGCTTGTAGTGAGTTGAGATGGTGCCACTGCACTCCAGCCTGGGTGACAGAGTGAGACTCTATCTCAAAAAAAAAAAAAAAAAAAAAAAAAAAAAAAAAAAAAAAAATGAACTATAGTGACAAACATTGTTTTCAGTTGCTTGTATAAACATTTCTTCTGTGAACAGAAAATTTCTAATGAAGAAGAAGAAAATCAGAAGAGGATTAGAGAAAATAAGGTGATTAAAAACATTTTCTAGATCTCTTCTCCATAAATAAATAATGCCTAGGTATTCATACTATAGAAAGTATTCTTTTCTTTTTTTTTCTTTTTTTTTTTTTTTTCTTTGAGACGGAGTCTCGCTCTGTCGCCCAGGCTGGAGTGCAGTGGCCGGATCTCAGCTCACTGCAAGCTCCGCCTCCCGGGTTTACGCCATTCTCCTGCCTCAGCCTCCCGAGTAGCTGGGACTACAGGCGCCTGCCACCTCACCCGGCTAGTTTTTTGTATTTTTAGTAGAGACGGGGTTTTGCCGTTTTAGCCAGGATGGTCTCGATCTCCTGACCTCGTGATCCACCCGTCTCGGCCTCCCAATGTGCTGGGATTACAGGCTTGAGCCACCGCGCCCGGCCAGAAAGTATTCTTTTCAAATATAAAATAAGTAAGGAATATACAATTATATTTTAAAGGTAGCATTTTTAATAAAATATATTGGTAAATTGCTGTTATAAAATCGCTATTTAAAATATAATCCATCAAAATGAATTTTATATATATATATATATAATTTTCATGCTAATATATAATCAACTTAAACTGTGATGTTTAGTGTCTCTTATCTGCTTATGTCACCCATGGCTAAAACACATAATGTCAGGTGAATCAAGTCTCAACTATCAATACAAATAAAATGGTTCAGGGTCAGGACACAGTTACATGCACCTATAGTCCCAGCTACTCAGCGGGCTAAGGCTGAAAGATGGCTAGAATCCAGGAATGCAAGGCCAGCTTGGGTAGCAGAATAAGACACCATCTCTAAAATATCATCGTCATCATTATTAAAATAACTCAAGGGCATAGAAAGTTCAAAAATTATTTAAAAGCCCAGTTACTAATTTTCCCATTACCAGCTTCATCAGTGTTGTTTGCTTAGACCTCAAATTGCCAGAACATATCTTTAACTGCTTTAGAGAGATGATAGATATTTTGGGGTTCAATTGTTCTTTCAGTTTGACTGTGTACTGGAGAATCTACGTATAGAGAGAATATAGAGAGAATCTACATATAGATATGTATATTTATAAGTTAAAGATATTTTATTACTAATAATTATGTTCAATTTATCAGGTAATGGTCTAATATGGATACAATAATTATTTGTAGTTTAGTGCATATAATCAATCTTTTTATTAGATCAAGTCAAGAACTTTATAAGCACAACCACAATAGTTTACACTATTAGATAAAAATATACTATTATGATATTTAGTTGACAATATTGAGCCTCTCTACAAAAGGATCCAAAACTGATTAAAAACCTGAGAAAGACATGATGGTATAAATTTTATATTCTAGCTCCAGGCACATAGTTAAATTGGCAACATGGCTTTATTGACAAAAACAAGGAAGAAAAAGTTAATGTAACATTTTACCATACTATACAGAATTGGAAACGTTTTGGAGAATTTTGTTTCAAAAAACTGTGGACAGAGCCAATGTGGACACCCCTGCATGCTAAAATCTTTACAAACGGTTCTTCTATGTGATCAGAATGCTTAGAAATGTATCTGCTCAAAAGAAAGGCAAATCTTCAGATGACAGAAAAAATAAGTCTCTAAGCAATCAAGGGAAATTCTACTGAATATAGTATAGACTTAGGGGATAGGGTCTCATACCTATGTGGAGATAAGATATCTGACTTTCATTAAGGTAAATCAGGGATTTATCTTTGAAATAGCATAAATCTGGGACCCTGAACAAGCTGACCCTTTAATTTAAAAAAAAAAAAAACAGGGAAAGATTTTTCTCCTTGGTCTAAGGAAGCTACATGAAATTTGTTTTTCTTCCTGGAACTTCTAGAAACAAGCGAACAACCAAAAACATATTCTGTGTAAGAGTTAAAGCAATGTTCAAGGTATACACCAAATGGGCATGTGGATTCAATTTTATACCACTCATCTGGTGCAGGAATCCTGAGGCCAATAAATGAACATGTAAACACTGAGGGCAAAACAACCATAAGCGAATGTAAAAACTATGGTGAATGCCTTGATGATTCACGCAGATTTTCCTAAATAAATGAGGCACTTCTTTCCTCTAGCTGTGTGGAGTGAGGCTTGGCATAAAGCCTTTAACTATTAGCCTCTATAGGAATTACCTCTGCTGGAAAGTCAATTTGCACAGAGGCACATGCCTTTCCAGGGCCACTTTCCTCATAAGACTTGTCAATATGACAGCATAAAGGTCAGGCTCTTCTGCCCCCAGACAATTTTCCAATATTCCTTATAGGGTAAGATGAGCCATATGTTAAAACAGTATGAAGAGTACTGACCCTAACAGTATACCCTAAAAAATACTATATGCAAATTTATTTTTTCTTCTTCAACTTTTAAGTTCGGGGGTACATGTGTAGGATGTGCAGGTTTGTGACACAGGTAAACATGTGCCATGGTGGTTTGCTACACAGATCAACCCATCACCTAGGTATTAAGCCCAGCATCCATTAGCTGTTCTTCCCGATGCTGTCCCTCACCTGGCCTGCTTCTGCAACAGGCCCCAGTGTGTTTTGTTCCCCCGCATGTGTCCATGTTTTCTCATTGTTCAGCTACAACTTATAAGTGAGAACATGTGTTTCTTGGTTTTCTGTTCCTGCGTTAGTTTGCTACGCATAAGTGTTTCCAGCTCCATCCATGTCCCTGCAAAGGACATGATTTTTTTTTTTTTATTATTTATGGCTGCATAGTTTTAGAGTCTGCTTCACAGAAAACGCAACCAGCAACAACATTTACACCCTAGAGCACACGGGACTACAACAAACCCAAAAATGTATGTTTCTTGCCGAAGATAAGCTTAGTATTAAACAATTCAAAAGTTCAGAGGACATGATTTATAACAAGTGAGTTAAGAGACACCACGAACAAAATCAATATTATAAAGGTACATGACAAAGAGAGGGAGGCTGAAGCAAGTTGGTGGAATAGAAAGCTCCACCAATCGTCCTCCCTACAAGGACACCAAGTTAACAACTATGTACATAGAAGGTGTTTACCTTCATAAGAACCAAAAATCAGGTGAACACCCATAGTTTCTGGTGTTAATTTGACATCACTGAATGAGGCATTGAAAAGATCGAAAAAGCAGTCCAGAATTGCTGACGCCACCTCCAGCTGGAATACGTGGTGCAGGGAGTCTCTGGGTGCTGGGGAAGGGAGAACACAGCAATTATGAGGCATGGAACTCAGTCATTGCTGTTCTGTTAGAACAGAAAGGAAAACAGGACCAAACTCAGCTGATGCTGGCCCACAGAGGGAGCATTTAAACCAGCTGTAGCCAAAGGGGAATCACCAGTTTCAGTGGTACAAACGTGAGTGCCTGTAAACGTTGCCATCCATGGCTACAGCACTCTGCATCTCCAAGTAAACTGGAAAGGCAGTCTAGGCCATAAGGACTACAACTCTTAGGTGAGTCCTAGGGCTGAATTAGGCCCAGAGACAGTGGACTGGGGGGGTGGGGCATATGACACACTAATGCACCAGCTGGGGCATCAAAAGGAGTGTTGGCATCACCCCTCCCCTAAGCCCAGGCTGCAGAGTTCATGGCTCCAAAAGAGAACCCTTCCTTCTGCTTAAGGAGAGGAGGGATAAGAGTGAAGAGGACTTTGTCTTACATCTAGGATACCAGCTCAGCCATAGCAGGATAGGACACTGGTCAGAGTCCTCAGGCCCTTGTTCCAGGCCCTGGTTCCCAGATGACAGTTTTAGATATACCCTGGTTCAGAAGGGAACCAGTTGCTTCGGGGGGGGGGAAAAAAAATAGCCAGTCCTGTTAGCGTTTATCACCTGCTAAGGTGGGACTTGAATAAACAGCTGCAACACCCAGGTACATTAAGGGCTTTGGATGAGTCTCTTGAGACTTTTTAGTTTCAGGTACCAGGATGCCAACAGGAGGGTAGAGCACCAAGCAGGCTTTTGGGGTCCCCAATTCCAGCACTTGACTTTTGTATGGCATTTCTGAACCTACCCTGGGTCAGAAGGGAGCCCACTGCCCTGAAGGGTGAGTCTTAGTCCTGGCAGCATTCACAACAAGCTGAATTCAGAGACCTTGAGACCAAAGGGAACACAGTGGTACTTTATCAGTACTCTTCATAGCCTGAGGTAGTGGTGGCTGCAGGGTGAGGCTCCTCTTTCTTTATAAAGGAGAGGGAAGACAGAGAAAAAATATGTCTTGTGGCTTGTGTAACAGCTCAAATGCAATACAGCAGAACACTAAGTAGACTTCTAAAGTCAATGATTCTAGACCCTGACTCACAGATGGTACTTCAGTGCCTACCCAGGGCGTGGGGACCTCACTGCCTTGAAGGGAAGAACACAAGCCTGGATGGCTTTGCCACTTGATAATTGTAGAACCCCAGGACCTTGAATGAACATAGGCAGCAGTCAGAGAGTAGTCTCAGCAGGCCTTGGGTGAGACAAAGGACTATGCTGGTTTCAGGTCTAACCCAGTGCAGTCATAGTGGTGATGGCCACAGGGGTGCTTGTGTCACTACATCCCCAGCTTTAGGTGGCTTAGAACACACACACACACACACACACACACACACACAGAGAGAGAGAGAGAGAGAGAGAGAGAGAGAGAGAGAGAGAGAGAGAGAAAGAATGTTTGGAAGAAAACAAGGGAAGAGAACAAGAGTCTCTTCATGGTAGTCTAGAGATCTCCCAAATCTTGTTCAAGACAACCAAGGCTATGAGTCTGCAAGAACCACAGTTAGTGGTCTTGGGTTTCAACCTAAAGCAGATAAAGAGTAATCAAAACACCCAAGTTTTTTGAAGTATTTTGAAAGCCTTCCCAAGAAGGATGACTACAAATAGGCCCAGATTGTGAAGACGACAACAGATATCCAGCAGAACATCAAAAAGCTTATCCACCATGATCAAGTTGACTTTATCCCTGGGATGCAAGTCTGGTTCAACATACACAAATCAATACATGTAATCCATCACACAAACAGAAAAATGACAAAAAACACATGATTATCTCAATAGATGCAGAAAAGTCCTTCAGTAAAATTCAACACCCTTTCATGCTAAAAACTCTCAACAAAATAGGTATCAATAGAACATATCTCAAAATAATAAGACCTATTTATGACAAATCCACAGACAATATCATACTCAATGGGCCAAAGCTGGAAGCCGTTGAGTGAGTTTTTTAATCCCTAGTTCTAATTTGATTGCCCTGTGGTCTGAGAGACTGTTTGTTATGATTTCCATTCTTTTGTATTTGCTGAGGAGCGTTTTACTTCCAATTATGTGGTCAATTTTAGACTAAGTACAATGTGGTGCTGAGAAGAATGTATCTTCTGTTGATTTGGGGTGGAGAGTTCTGTAGATGTCTATTAGTTCCACTTGGTCCAGAGCTGAGTTCATATCCTGAATATCCTTGTGAATTTTCTGTCTTGTTGATCTTTCTAATATTGACAGGGGGATGTTAAAGTCTCCCACTATTATTGTGTGGGACTCTAAATCTCTTTGTAGGTCTCTAAGAACTTGCTTTATTGCTTTATTAATCTGGGTTCTCCTGTATTGAGTGTGTCCAGATAGATAGATAGATAGATAGATAGATAGATAGATAGATAGCTCTTCTTGCTGCATTGACCCTTTTGCCACTGTGTAATGCCTTTCTTTGTCTTTTTTGATCTTTATTGGTTTAAAGTCTGCTTTATCAGAGACTAGAATTACAACCCCTGCATTTTTTTCTTTCCATTTTCTTGGTAAATATTCCTCCATCCTTTTATTTTGAGCTAATGTCTTTCTTTACACGTGAGATGGGTCTTCTGAATAGAGCACACGGATGGTTCTTGACTGTTTATCCTATTCGCTAGTCTGTGTCTTTTAATTGGGGAATTTAGCCCATTTACATTCAATGTTTATATTGTTATGTGTGACTTTGATCCTGTTATCTGTTATCATGATGCCAGCTTGTTATTTTGCCCATTAGTCGATGTAGTATCAAAACGTTGATAGAGATTGCACAGCATATGTAGATTACTTTAGAAGTATTGACATTTTTAACAATAATTAAGTCTTCTAATCCATGAACATGCAATATCTTTCCCATGTTTGTATATTCTTCAAGTCTTTCAGCAACATTTTGTAGTATTTACTTTACATGGGTTTTGCCACCTTGGTTAAGTTTAATTTTATGTCTTTTATTCTGTTTTATACTACAGTAAATAAAATTGTTTTCTTCATTTATCTTCCAAGTTGTTTTTTGCTAATATATAAAAATACAATTAAATTTTATGCATTGATTTTGAATCCTACAGCTTTGATTAATTTGCTTATTAGTTCCAGAAGGGTTTTTATGGCATCTTTAGGGTTTTTGACATACAAGATCATGTAGGGTAAAAACAGAGGTAATTTTGTGTGTTTCTTTTTAATTTGGATGTCCCTTAGTCTCTTTCTTTTATATTTGCTCTAGCTATTATTTCTAGTACTATGTTGAATAACAGTGGTGAAAGTGGTCATCCTTAACCTTTTCCTAATGTTTAAAGAAAAGTTTATTTTTTTTTTATTTTTTCACCAACAAATATAGTGTTAGCTCTTCTTACAGTCTTTATTCTTGAGATGCTAGGCTGATTTAATATATGCAAATAAAAAATGTGATTCACCACATAAATAGAATTTAAAACAAATTCCATATAATCATTGCAATAGACATGGATAATGCAATAGATAAAATCCAGCAACCTTTTATCATAAAATTTCTCAACAAACTAGGCATAGAAAGAACATACCTCAAAATAATAAAAACTATATATGACAAACCCCTGGTCAACATTCTACTGAACAGGAAAAGTTTGAAAGCATTCATCCTAAGAACTGGAACAAAACAAGGATGCCTGCTTTCCCACTTCTATTTAACATAATTCTGGAAGTCATAGACAGAGGAATCAGGCAAAAAAGAAATAAAGGCCTTCCAAATCAAACCATGAAGTCAAATTTTCTCTATTGGCAGATGATATGATTCTATAATTAGAAACCCCTAAAGACTACTCCAAAAGACTTCTAGATATGATAAATGAATTTAATAAAGTCTCAAGTTACAAAATCAATGTGCACAAATCAGTAGCAAGGATATACACCCACAACAGTCAAGCTGTTAAATCAAGAATTTGATCTCTTTCACTATAGCTGCAAAAAAATACAATACCTGGGAATGTACTTAACCAAAGAAGTGAAGGATCTCTGCAACGATAGCTACAAAACACTGCTGGAAAAAAAAAAATCAGATATGATGCAATCCAAGAGAAATGCATCCCATTATCATGAATTAGAAGAATACATACTGCAAAAATAAACATACTGCCAAAAGCCATTCATAAACTCAATGCAATTTCCATCAAAATCCCAGCATCATTGCTTCACAAAATCAGAAAAGCAGTCAAAAAATTTATATGAAACCACAAAAGCCTAAAAAGCCAAAGCAATCTTAAGCAAAAATATCAAATCTGGAGGAATAACGTTACCTGACTTAAAATTATGCTATGAGGCTATAGTAACCAAAACAGCATGGTACTGGCATAAAAGTACCATGACATAGAGCAATGAAGCACGATAGAGAACCCAGAAATAAAGCCAAGTACTACAACCAACTGATCTTTGACAAAACGTAGTAAACATAAATTGGGGAAAGGACACCCTATTTAATAAATGGTGTTGAGAAAACTGAATAGCCACATGGAGATGAATGAAACTGGATCCCCATCTCTCTCCATATATAAAAATCAACTCAAGATGGATTAAAAACATAAATCTGAGACCTGAAAACAAACAAACAAAAAATCTAGAAAGCCTATGAAAACCTCTTATGGACATTGGCCTAGGCAAATAATTTATGACTAAGACCCCAAAAGCAAATGCAACAAAAACAAAAACAAAAATAAATAAATGGGAACTAAAACTTCGGCACAGCAGAAGAAACAATCATTAGACAGGTAACTCACAGATTGGGTGAAAATATTTGTAAACTATGCATCTGACAAAGGACTAAAATCCAGAATCTACAAGGAACTCAAATCAGTGAGAAAAAAACAAATAATCCCATTAAAAGAGGGACAAGTGACATGAATTGATATTTCTTATAACAAGATACAAAAATGTCCAACAAACAGATGAAAAATATTCAACATCACTATTCATCTTGGAAATGCTAATTAAAATCACAATGAGATATCACCTTACCCCAGCTAGAATGATCATTATTAAAAAGTCAAAAAACAATAGATGTTGGTATGGATGTGTTTGAAAGGGAATGTGTATACACTGCTGGTGGGAATGTAAATTATTAAAGCCTCTATGGAAAATATTAATAATAAGAAGATTTCTCAATGAATTAAAAATTATTTACCAAGTGATTCAGCAATCCCACTACTGGGTATCTACCCAAGGGAAAAGCAGTCATGATATCAAAAATACACCTGCATGCATCTGTTTATCACAGCACAATTCACAATTACTAACCTAAATGTCCATCAACCAATTAGCAGATAAAATAATAGAGTATTATATATGCATCATTGAATACTACTCAGTCATAAAAAGAACAAATAATGTCTTTTGCAGCAACGAGGAAGTTCCATCCTAAAGAAGTATTAATAATTAAGGAATGAAAAACCAAATACTGCTTGTTCTCACTCATAAGTGGGAGCTAAGCTATGGATATGCAAAGGCATACAGAGTGGTATAACGCACATTGGAGACTCAGAAGTGGGTAGGGTGGGAGGGTAGTGAGGGCTAAAAAACACTGCATATTGAGAACAATATACACTACTCGTGTGATGGGTGCAGAAAAGTTTCAGACTTAATCGCTATACAATTCATCTATGTAACCCAAAACTACTTGTACCCCAAAGCCATTGAAATAAAAATAAATAAAAAATAATTTTACCTGTGGGTTTTTCATATATAGCCTTTATTATGTTGAGGTAATATTCTTCTGTTCATATTTTTGTCGAATGTTTATATCATGAAAAGTTGTTGAATTTCTCAAATGACTTTTCTGTGTCTAATTGACATGATCATGTTTTATTCTTCATTATGTTAATGTGGCATATTATATTAACTTATTTAAATATTGTACTGTTGTAACATTCCAGGAAATAATTCTACTTATTTATGGTATATAATCCTTTTAATATGCTATTGAATTAATTTGCTGATATTTTGCTGAGGATTTTTACATCAATATTAATAAGAAATATGGCCTGTAGTATTCTTTTAAAATGGCTGTATAACTTTTGTATCATGGCAATGCTGGCGTCATACAAGAGCTTAGGAAGTGTTCCATCATCTTCAAGTTTTAGAAAATTTTGGAAAGGACTGATGTTAATTATTTTTTACATGCTTCATAGAATTCATCAGTAAAACCATCCAGTCTTGGACTTTTCTTCATTGGACTACGATTACTGATTCGTCTTCATTATCCATTATAGATATCCAAATTTTCTTTTTTTTTTTTTTTGACTCAATATTGGTAGTGTTTGTATTTCTAGGAATTTGTCTGCTTTATGTAGGCCTTCCGTTTCACCAGTGTAAAACTCTATAAGATACTCTCTTATCATTGTTTTTATTTCTATAAAATTCCTAGCATGTTGAATGATCTTTTTTAAATTGTTGTTTAATTCAATTTGCTTGTATTTTGCTGAGGATTTTTGCATCAATATTCAGTGATATTGGCCTATAGTTTCATTTTTTTATGTGTCTTTGTCTGGTTTTAGTATCAAGATAATACTGGACTTCTAGAATAAATTTGGAATAATTTTGGAATAGTTTGAGTGGAACTAGTATTAGTTCTTTTTTAAAAGTTTGGTAGAATTTAGCAGTGAAGCCATTGGGTCCTAGGCTTTTCTCTACTGGGAGATTTTTTATTATGGCTTCAATCTCCCTGTTATTTGTCTGTTCAGGTTTTGGATCTCTTTATGGTTCAATCTTGGTAGTTTTTATGTGTCTAGGAATGTATACGTTTTTCTAGGTTTTCCAATTTATTGGCATATAATTGCTCATAGTAGCAACTAATGATCCCTTGAAATTCTGTGCTATTGGTTGTAATATCTCCCTTTTCAACTCTGATTTTATTTATTTTGCTCTTCTCTCTTTTTTATTAGATAGGATGGCTAAAGATTTGTCAATTTTGTTTAACTTTTCAAAGATCTTTCATTTTGTTTCATTGATCTTTTTCTATTTTTTCTTTATTTCAATTTCATTTATATATGCTCTGATCTTTGTGTTTTTCTTCTATTATTTTTGGGTTTGGTTTGCTGTTGCTTTTCTAGTTCTTTAAGATGTGTCATTAGATTGTTTATTTGAAGTTTTTCCTATTTTTGATATAGGAACTTATAGCTGTAAACTTTCCTATTAGTACTACTTTTGCTGTGTCCCATAGATTTGGGTATGTTGCTCTTCTGTTAACATTTGTTTCAAGAAATTTTTCAGTTTCCTTTGTAATTTCTTTTTTGACCCTGTCATCACTCAGGAGCATATTGTTTAATTTACATGTGTTTGTAAAGTTTCCAAAATTCTTCTTGTTACTGATTTCTAATTTTATTCTGTGGTGGTCAGAGAAGATACTTGAAATTAGTACAATTTTTTTGATGTTCTAAAGCTTTTTTTTTTTTTTTTTTTTTTTTTTGGTAAGCTAACGTATGAACTGTCTTTGTGCTGAGGAAAATAATTCTGCAGCCATTGGAATGAAATGTTCTGTAGGTATATTTGCTCTATAGTGCAGATTAATTCTAATGTTTCTTAGTTGATTTTCTCTTAGGAAGGTCTGTCCAATACTGAAAGTGGGTTGCTGAAGTCTCCATGTATTATTGTATTGGAGTCTGTGTCTCTGTTTAACTCTTATAATATTTGCTTTATCTATCTGGATGTTTCAGTGTTGGATGCATATATGTATAATTGTTATAGCCTCCTGCTGAATTGACCCCTTTATTGTTATATAGTCACCTTTTTTCTCAGTTTTTTTGGAAATATATTTTGTCTGATAAAAGTATAGCTACTTATGGTCTTTTTTGTTTTCACTTGGCATGAAGTATCTCTTTCATCCCTTTATTATAAGTGTATGTCTGTCTTTATAGGTAAAGTGCATTTCTTCTACGCAAAAAATGACTGGGTCTTGTTTTTCTGTTGTTTCTTTTCATTCCACCACTCTATGTCATTTGCTAGAGAGATTAGGCCATTTACATTTAATATTTTCATTGATTAAGTAAGGACTTATTTCAGCCATTTTGTTATTTGTTTTCTTGTGGTTTTTTGTTCTTCTCTTTTGTTCTCCTTCTGTTTTGTTTTCTTTTACATAAAGTCGATTTTCTCTGGTGGTATGATTTTATGTCTTGCTTATTGTTTTTGTGTATCTACTACACATTTTTTATTTGAAATTACCATGAGGCTTGCAAATACTATCTTATAACACATTATTTTAAGCTGATAAAAACTTAACACTGTTTGCATAAACAAACAATGAGAAAGAAAACTAATACAAACTATCCATTTTAATTTTGTCTGTCTGCTTTTTAACATTTTGTTGTTTCTATTTATATCTTATTGTACTATCTACAGGTTGAAAAGTTCCTGTAGTTATTATTTTGGAATGGTTCACCTTTTAGGTTTTCTACTTAAGATAAGCATAGCTTACACACCACAGTTACAGAATTATAATATTCTGTGTTTATCTGTGTACTTACAATTACCAACGTTTTGTTCCTTCTGATGATTTCTTGTTGCTAACTAACATCCACTTTTTCTTTCCCAATGAAAGTGCTCCCTCAAGCATTTCTTGCAGGAAAAGTGTGGTGTTGATGAAACACCAGACTTTGGCTTTTCTTTGTCTTGGAAACTCTTTATTTTGCCTTCATGATTGAAGGATATTTTCACCAGATATATGATTCTAGCATAAATATTTCTTTCCTTCAGTACCTTAAAGATGTCATGACACTCTCTCCTGGCCTGTAAGGTTTTCACTGAAAAGTCTGCTGCCAGATGTTTTGGAGATCCATTGTATGTTATTTGTTTCTTTTTTTTTTTTTTTTTTTTTTTTTTTGCCTCTTTTAGGATCCTGTCTTTAACTGTGGACTTTGGAAGTTTGAATTTTACCTCCCTGGAGGCAGTTTTGGTTGCTTTTAATCTGCTTGGTGTTCTATATCCTTCTTCTACTTGGATATTGATATCTTTCCCTAGGTCTGGGATATTCTATGATATTATCCCTTTGAATGAATTTTTTACCCCTATCTCTATCTCTACCTCCTCTTTAAGGCCAACACCTCTTACATTTGCCCTTTTGTGACCATTTTCTAGATTCCATAGTATGCTTCATTGTTTTTTATGTTTTCTTTTGCCTCCTCTGACTGTGGGTTTTCCAATAGGCCATCTTTAGGCTCACTAATTCTTCTGCTTCATCCAGTTTGCTCTTAAAGGACTATGATGTATTGTTTAGTATGTCAAATACATTTTTTTCAGGTCCAGAATTTCGACTTGATTAAAAAAAAAATCTATCTATTAAGTTTATCTGATAGAATTTTGAATTCTTCTTCTGTGTTATCTTGATTTTTTTCTGAGTTTTCTCTAAACATTCATTTTGTATTCTCTGCCTGAAAGGTCACATATTTCTCTTTCTCCAGGACTGGTTTTTGGTGCCTTAATTATTTTGTTTGCTGAGGTCATGTTTTTCCAGATGGTCTTGATGCTTGTGGATGTTCATCTGTGTCTGATCATGGAAGAATTTTGTATTTACTGACATCTTCACAGTCTAGGTTTTTTTGTACCTGTCCCCCTTGGGAAGGTTTTCCAGGTAGTTGAAAGGACACGGAGGGTATGATCTAAGCTGTATCTGTATTAGGAGGCATAACAAGCTTAGTAATATTGTGGTTTTGTCAGACTAGAGGCACCGCCTTTATAGTCTTGGACAGATCTGGGAGAATTCTCTAGATTACCTGCCAGAGATTCTTGTTCCCTTCCCTTACTTTCTCCCAAATAAATGGAGTCTTTCTGAGTCATCTGGAGCTGTGGGTGGCATAGCACAAGCACCCCTGTTGCCACCACCCCTGGGACTGTGCTGGGGCAGGCCTGAAGCCAGCACAACACTTGGTCTCACCCAAGTCCCATGTAACCCCTACCTGGCTACTGCTTATGTTCACTCAAGGCTATGAGGCTCTACAATCAGCAGGTAGTGAATCCTGCCTGGCTTGTGCCCTTCCCTTCATGGCAGTGAATTCCCCCAGACCTTGGGTGGGACCAGGGGCACTATCTGGGAGCCAGGGCCATGAGTTTATCATTTTATAAGTCTACCTGATGTTCTACTTTACTGTGGGCGACCTGGCACTCAAATAATGAGACAGTTTTTGGATTCTTCCTTCCCCTTTCTACAAGAAGCAGAACATTACCCTTTGACCACAGGGCCACAGGAAGTACTGCCAGGCTATTGCTGATAGTCCCTTAAGGCCCAAGGGCTGTTCAGTCAGTTTGCTGCAAATGTTGCCTGGTCTAGGACACATCCTTCAAGACAATGAGTTTCCCTTTGGCTCAGGACAGATGCAGAAATGCCATCCAAGAGGCAAGGTCTAGAATAAGGAACCCCAAGAGCCTGCTTGGTGATCTACCCACCTGTGGCTGAGCAGCCAGCTCAATTTTGGATTGAAGATATCAATAGTTCACTTTATCTTCATAACGGAGAAAAAGGGTAATCTTCCCTTGTGAGATAAAAACACAAAAATATCATATGAAGCTTCTTTTTTTGGTACACATTATAATCAGCATACAACAAAAAATTCTGGAAATACAAAGAGGCAGAAAAATATGGCAAATAAGCAAGAGAAAAGGAAACAATAGATGCAGATGCACACATGATCCAGATAATGAGTTAGCAGAAAAGCAGTTTAAAATAACTATAATTGATAGGCACATTCAAAAGATGATTTACCAGGTAAGTGAGAAAGAATTTCAGCAAAATGTTGAATCTCAAGGTAAGAACCAAGTGAACATCCTGGAAATAAAACACCTTATATTGGAAATTAGAAGCTCAATTATAGGTTTAATAATAGATTAGACAGCAGAACACAGGATTAATGAACTTGAACACACGTAAATAGAAAGTACTCAAACAGCACAGAGAGAACAGGTAATTGGATGGAGGAGGAAACTGAACAAAGCCTAATAGCCAAGTGGAACATGCAATAACATCTATACATACACATACACACACACACACATATATATAAAATATATGCTTATATGTGTATGTATTTGTGTGTGTATCTATATATGTATGTGTGTATCTTATATATGTATATATGTATATGTGTATATATATGTATGTGTATATGTATATATATAGATACACACACACACATATTTGAAATCCTAAAAAGGAAAGAAAAATCATCCAGAATAGTCAAAGAGACTGTGACCAATAACTTCCCCAAACCAATGAAAGGTATCCCACAGATTCAAAAATTTAGTAAACTCCAAGAAAGATAAACACATACACACAAATATCTGGTCAAATCATAATAAAACTACTTTGAGAACAAAAGATGGAAAACTTAAAAGCATTCAGAGTAGGCATTAAAAAAGTGGAAATTACCATAGAAATAACAGCGAGTCCACAGGATGACTGCTAAGTAGAAATGGCAGAAGGCGGAAAAGAAAAATTGACATATTTAAAATGTTGAAAGAAAATAACTGGCAACTTAGAATTTTTTGCTCAGTAAAAAGACCTATCAAGAAGCGATATTAGAAATAGCAAAGGGTCGTGACAACACAAAAATATTAAAATAGAAGTTTTTATAACCCACTTGCATCACTCCCAAGCATATAACATCCAAACTAAAATAACAGAAATAAACAGACAGTAGAAGACTTTGAGACATTAATTTCAATTGCTAATGGAATAGGTATTGATATAAAAGTTCTGAAAAATTCAATAGAAAAATAACATCCTAAAGAACATAAAATACTTCACCCAACACTGGAAAAATTCAACTTTTTAAAAGAATGCATATAACATATTTACCCCAAATTGACCATCCATGCTACCTTTAGAAAAGCAACAACAAGGTTGAAGATTTATACATTTTCAGAATACGTTGCTACCACAACGAAATTAATCTACAAATGCATATCAATGAGCCATTAGAAAAACTCAAAATAAGTGATAATTAAATAATAGAACTTTATCCAAGATCCCCTGCCTCTATGTTTCTTCTATTGGTGTTTGATGATGTATATTAATTGTGTATTATATTATTATTATCTATCCAATAATGTGTGTCACCCAAGGAACTCAGCTTAATAAAATTTAAATAGTTTAATCCATTTCCACATAGTTAAAAATTTAAAATTTATTTTCTTTAAAATATTCATAAATTAATTTTTTTCATTAATTCACAGAATTTACTTACAAATTAACAAATAATTGATGAATAATTTTAGTCTAAAATCAAGCAGTATATTCCAACATACAAATATTTTTAAGAGTACCTTTTATGTAGCCTTTTTATTTCCTTTAAAATGCAGTATATTCTATATTGAGCTCTGAAATATATGTGAATTTCAATGCATTTGCTGGACACCCATTTTTGTTATGGTTAGTATTTATGGAGAATTCAAACTCACTAACAATAGAAAATGGTGCTCTGTCGTTCTGACATTCTGAAGATTCAATGTAAATATTAAGTATGCTTAAAGAGCATTGGAAAAATGGGTACTCTTCCCAATTTTGTTTTTAACAGTGTATGAGTTTGCTAGGGCAGCCATAGCAAGGTGTAGAGACTATGTGGCTTAACAACAGAGCTTTATTTTCTCATAGTTTTGAAGGTTAGAAGTCCCAAGACCAAAACGTCATCAGTTATGAGTTCTTCTGAGATCCCTCTTCTTGGTGGCAGAGGGCCATGTTATCTCTCTTTCTTCACATGGTCTTTCTTCTGACCACAGATCAGGACCCGTGCCCTAATATCCTCTTCTTATGACACCAGTCCTTTGGATGAGGGCCTACCCATATGACCTCATTTTGCATTCATTACTTTTTAAAGACCCTTTATACAAATACAATCACATTCTGAGGTAGTAGAGGTTAGGACTTCAACATGAACTTTGGAGGACACAATTCAACCCATAATAACTTCTTGGATTTTGTAAGCATTTGCTTCAAAATTGTTAAGTGTGGATGACATCACAACGTTCCAAAAGAGTAATAACCTGAGGGAAGTCTACTTCTATCACCTAAAGATGATCTACTGTAAAATGAAATTTTACTTTATATTACAGCTCCTATTACAGGTTTCCAACTGAAGGTATATTGTTAGCATTACGCTTTCATGCTAAGAATTTTCAAAATCATTTTTTGAGACCCCTCCACCCCCGCCCAGCCAAGCTACGGCTAAGATATATGTATGTGCATGTATAGTTTTTGCCTCTGTTCAAATTGATATTTTTCTCTCACCTACATTCATTCAGAATATGTATCATCAATATTTATTTTGTAATCACCAAGCATACATTTTAGTGCCATCTTACAATTGTGCCCTTCAGATCTTGGTTTCTAAATTTCTTTTTTAAAGAATCCTTTCTTGGCCTGGCACAGGGGCTCATGCCTGTAATCCCAACACTTTGGGAGGCTGAGGCGGGCGAACCACCTGAGGTCAGGAGTTCGAGACCAGTCTGGCTAATACGGTGAAACCCCCTTTCTACTAAAACTACAAAAATTAGCCAGGCATGGTGGCGTGTGCCTATAATCCCAGCTACTCAGGAGGCTGAGGTAGGAGAATCACTTGAACCTGGGAGGCGGAGGTTGCAGTGAGCCAAGATCGTGCCATTGCACACTAGCTTAGGTAACAAAAGCGAAACTCCATCTCAAAAAAAAAAAAAAAAAGAATCTTTTCTTGACCCCCATCCTATACAACCCTGACTCATGACTAAAATAATATAGTGCCCTATATTCCATCTCTCAGCACTTATGATAATTAATTGTGGATGTATTTATTCATTTACTATGTATCTCCTTCCTAGGTGATAAACTTCATGAGGACAGAGATCCTGTTTTATTACCCATCAAATACTCAGTATCTGGCACATAGTAGAACTCAGTAAATATTTTTAGATAAATTATGTAAGATAGAACGAAGTTAATACTGTACTTTGAGTAGATACAGGGCTCTGTAGAGAAAATAAAATGGCTGATTGACAGCACGACTGGATCCTGTTATCTATAGCTGGTAGCTGTGAGTGGAAAACCACTGTGACAAAATCAATTTACTAGTCGAATGTGCCCCAAACTTACTTGGTTATAATAATTATAAGGGATTTCTAATTGATACACTCTTTACCTATTCCCTCCCTTGAATATTTGGATATAGTTGTTAACAGTAGGACTAGGGAATTTGTATTTTACCTTAAGTAAGTTTATTTCATTAAGATATTTTAAGCCTATGTGATACAAAATTTAAATTCAGAAGCAACTTTGAGGGAAAGATTTTTCAAAATAAAACCTTGTTAAATTAGTTATAGGAATATGAGATATTTTATTTTCTTTATTTAAAAGATCCACATAATGTTGTACATGATAAATACCTGCAATTTTGTCTGTCAATTAAAAATAATCTGTTTGAAATAATTTAAGAATTATATATTATATATAATATATAATAAATATATTATAAAATATAAAATATTATAACATATATATTATAAATATGTAGTATGAATTATATAACTATATATAATTATTTTAATAATTCAATAATGTAATTATATATTATACATTATATATAATTATATGAATATATTATATATTATACATTATATATAATTATATATATTATTTTATATACACACATATATATATAATTTTCATTACCAGACTGAGGGGATGGGTATTTTTTTGAGCAGTATCACAGAGATAGCATGCCATCCTCATCACATCATAGCCAGGAATTTACGAAACACTGCGACTTAGTAATGAATAACCTTGAACACTTGGGCAAAGTGGTACTTACAAGGTTCACTCTCCAATTACTATTGATCTCCTTATATTCTCTGTTCTTTGGAAGCATGTCATTATGTAAAGCTCACACTTAAAGGAGGGAAGGGGTTTAAACTTCATCTCCTGGGAGAACGAGTATCTACGGATATTATTTGGAATTCTTCTGTTGGGGAAATTTACTTTTTCTCCTCCATTTATTTCCAGTATTTAGTGTCAAGGAAGGAAATATTTTAGTTGTCTCATTATTTACTTCTAAAAATAATCTGTACTTCAACTTTTTTTTAGTACATGTTTATTAACTCAGTCCTCTTTCCTCTAAATTATACACACTCCAAATTTTACATTTACTTCTCATGAGTTACATTTGTGAAATGCTTGCATTTTTTTAATCAAAGTAAATAAAAATACAAATTTTCTGGTACTGAAAATTATATATGCTCTATGGAAATTTTTATTTCAATGAGAATAAAGTTAAATGCATTATCCTAACAAAAAGAAATAAACTAGAAAAGTAGAAAACTGTGTTTTCGAAAGTTATGCCTGGAATTTTGGCACGTATTTCGTTTTATTATGTCCAACTGGCTATAGTGTCAACAAGTTATTTAAAATGCTAATATTAGATAAAAAGTTTGTTTAGGTTGTTAAGTCTATCCACGCAATTTTTTATTCATTCAATAATAATAAATTATAGTCTTCTGTTATAATATTTTTGGTAGACAATTTGTACCTACCACATGTCTGAAACTATTATATGTGTTCATTAATTCTCAGTTGAATAATGACCAAGTATGTAACCAAAAATATTCCCAGATAATCAAAAGTAAAACATACAAAAATGAAAATTATAATAATTTAAAAAGTCTTTTCAAATAAATTAATCTGTGTTTTAATGACCACTACAATACATTTCCTTTATAAGAAAATCTACATGTCCCACAAACTTCTCTTATTCCACATCCTAGCTGCTTAAAGAATATTCTTTTAGAGTAACAACTCTTCTTTTAGAAATATGCATGTACATATGCATTAAAACATTATGTTTCACATGATAAATATGTACAATTCTATATGCTAATTAAAAATACATAAATTTGAAATAAATGCACATGATAGCTGTGTTGTGAGTTCTAAGAGAAAGTACAAGTGAGAAACATGGTGAGTACAAGTGAGCAAGTAGAGTTGCTCTTGCCGTTCTTTGTAATCTGGAAAAATACCTGGCACCTTCACATTACAAAGGCAGGTCCTGGATTCCTAAGGAATGCCAAGTAAAGATGATACCCGTGAATGCTTGATAATCACTCCGATAACTCATAACTCAAGCCTTATCTGATAAACCAGAATGCAACACTCTACGGCAAAGATTGGCAAACTACACCCCACAGGCCAAATCCCATCTCTCCCGTTTTGTTAAAAAAAATAAAGAAGAAATGTTATGTTGGAATACACTCGCACTCATTTATTTGCTATTGTGTATGATTGCTTTTCCATGATTCTGGCGGAGGTAAAAAAGTTGTGACAGACGGATAACCAGTGATTCACAAAGCCTAAAATATTTATTATCTGACCCTTCACAGTGAAAGTTTGCTGATAACTGCTCTTTATAGATAACTGACACCAAAATAAAACCCGAACTGCTATACATATAACATATTTACCTTTCTCTAAAACAAAATGAAGTTTTCTTTTATGATGCTAAGAAAAATATGTTTAAATAAAAATTAAGGCCGGACATGGTGGCTCACACCTGTAATCCCAGCACTTGGAGAGGCTGAGGTGGGCAGATTACCTGAGATCAAGAGTTTGAGACCAGCCTCACCAACATGGTGAAATCCTGTCTCTACTAAAAATACAAAAATTAGCCAAGCATGGTGGCACACGCCTGTAATCCCAGCTACTCGGAAGCCTGAGGCAGGAGAATTGCTTGGGCCCAGGAGGCAGAGGTTGCCATGAGCCGAGATCGTGCCACTGCACTCCAGCCTGGCAGACAGAGTAAGACTCTGTTTCAAAATAATAATAATAATAATAATAATAATAATAATATTTTAAGGAAAAGCATGTTTAAATAAAAATTAAACTATTTTAAAAAATTATATAGAATTTTTTTCAATTGAACTTAAAGCTAGAAATACATATATAAGTATGTGTATAATCTCCTCCAATGTCTTGAATGTCACCTAAATGGTAAAAAAATGTGCCTATGCTAAATGAACTTGACATTTAGCTTATGTTGCATTACTGTTCTTTAACTCCAGCTTAACTCTTCTGGATCACCGAAAAACTGAAAAAACAAAAAGTTCACTGATGTGGAGTTCAATATGTTGTGTATGTAAGTAGTTTAAAAGTAAAACTGGTTGCTTCTCAAAAAAATGTAAAAGTGAGTCATGCATTAGTTTATTCATAGATCATTGTTTCTTAATTATAGAATAAAAGTGTAAGATAAAAATGAGAGAAGTAAAGCTGTGTATTCATTCTCTTCTTTGAAAACATGTACAGCATTACAAACAAATCGTTTTGATAGGATTTACCACCTTTTTATTTTTAGAATTATTGGTCTTGAGGCATTTTTATGTATTCGATTTCTGGAGTAAATTAATAGTATGTTTTAAATCTAAAACAAGAAACATTTTTTAAAGATATGTCAGTGGATGTGTTATTAAGCACCTCAAATAAATAACAAGAAATCTTGTTCCTTAAAATAATATTCTAATTTTAGAAACTAATAGGATTTATATATTCTAATCCATTTTGAAACAAAAGTCTTGCTCCCAACTGTTTATATATTTTTTCTTTCTTTTCCAGCATCATGAATAATTTTACAAAGCAAATCAGCTTGGACGTGACCCTTGTATCATCATCTTACCAGTTGACATAAAGAAGCATTTTTGGAAGTCATTTAATTTACACACATACTTCCCTTAATGAAAGTATATGTATATGTTCCTATGTATATCTTTATGTGTGTTGCTGGGTAGCTGTGTGTTTGGTCAAACTGCTCAAATTTGCATATAACTAAGCCAATACAATTTTGAGAACAAAATGATTCCACAATAACGTGAATGATTATGCAGTGATAGAATGAAGAGAGTTAAATTGAGCCAAGCCATATTATTACAAATATTGATTATATCCTGAGAAAAAAAAGAAGAGGGATTTTCAGTCTTTTGGAGTATTTACTATCAATTTGACTGTCAGGAATATGTTCCTCAATTTTAAGACAGTTATTTGAATTCTCAGTCGATAATTACCTATAATCAGATTGTAATCTATGGGTACATTCCTAGGTATTTCTTACTTTAAAGTTCAAAATTAGAGGTAGTTCAACAGTGAATGTCAAATTATGCTGATCAAATAGAAAATGTTGCCTCAAATTATTCACGTGGTTTCAAGGATGGCACATGATTGTTAAAATATGTCATTGAGATTTGGATAAAATTATATACCACAATCAATTAAATATTAAGAATGAAAGGGTAGTGGGGGTGAGAGGAAGTGGGGCTGGTTAAAGGGTACAAAAATAATTTTAATAAATAAGACCTAGTATTTGATAGCACAATAGGGAGACTATAGTCAATAATTATTTCATTGTACATTTTAAGATAAAGAGTAAAATTGGATTTTTTTTGTAACACAATAATGCTGAAGGGAATGGATATCTCATGTTACATGATGTGATTATTATGGATTACATATGTGCATTAAAACATCTAACGTACCCCATAAATATATACACCTACTGTGTATCCACAATAAATAAAATTAAAAATAAAGAAGGTATTCACTTTTTTATTATGCATGTACTTCATTATAAATGCATAACAAAAAGAGATTAGAAATGTTATTTTTTTATATTGAAATGATGTGAGATTCAAATGCGATAATGTATGCCAAAACTAATTGAAAACTGTATCTTTCTGTTTGTTACACAATCATTTATCCCAAAATTTGGGCTGTCAAATATTATAAATTCAAAAAGTTTCTGATAAAATGTTTTTAATTATTGGCATTGGCAATCTAAAACTAAAGAAAATTACTGAGAAATGATGTCCAAATGTCTACTTTTGATGGTATCTATACAATAGAAAATAAAACCATCCCAGAACAAAAAAAAAGGTTTAAAAGGATGATGACAATAGAACATTAATGTTGTTAATTGTGTTGTGTTTTGGAGATTTCCCCAAATCGTGGTTTAAGAGCTCTATAGGCTTAAAGGCTTAAAAATCAATTTAAAGGTATCATTTGGTAGAGTTACAACCATTCACAATACAATTTAATACGTAAAGGTGATGAGAGGCAACAGGCTATTTTCTAAACTATTGATTTTCTTTATCTTGTAATGACTTCTATTTTGATTCACTGATGTGTGGTATAAATTGTTTCATATTACTAGACCTATGTCTCCCTTCAGGCCTTGGAGGAACCGAATGTCTGCGCTTTTTCTACTGCATTATTGCTCTTAACAAAATACTTAGGAATGAAGTAGTAATCAGGAAGCTGAAAAAATTTTAAAGCCTCATCGAAGTCCATATACTGCTACCCTTTCACATTGGAAGTTTTGTACTTCTGCTGCTAAAGTTTTACATTCAAAGGTGCATTACTAGATTTTCTTGTTTTTTTTTTTTTGCCATTTTTTTAAATTTTTTTATTATTATACTTTAAGTTCTAGGGTACATGTGCATAATGTGCAGGTTTGTTACATATGTATACTTGTGCCATGTTGGTGTGCTGCACCCATCAACTCGTCAGCACCCATCAACTCATCATTTACATCAGGTATAACTCCCAGTACAATCCCTCCCCCCTCCCCCCTCCCCATAATAGGCCCCAGTGTGTGATGTTCCCCTTCCCGAGTCCAAGTGATCTCATTGTTCAGTTCCCACCTATGAGTGAGAACATGCGGTGTTTGGTTTTCTGTTCTTGCGATAGTTTGCTGAGAATGATGGTTTCCAGCTGCATCCATGTCCCTACAAAGGACACAAACTCATCCTTTTTTATGGCTGCATAGTATTCCATGGTGTATATGTGCCACATTTTCTTAATCCAGTCTGTCACTGATGGACATTTGGGTTGATTCCAAGTCTTTGCTATTGTGAATAGTGCCGCAATAAACATATGTGTGCATGTGTCTTTATAGCAGCATGACATACAATCCTTTGGGTATATCCCCAGTAATGGGATGGCTGGGTCGTATGGTATTTCTAGTTCTAGATCCTTGAGGAATTGCCATACTGTTTTCCATAATGGTTGAGCTAGTTTACAATCCCACCAACAGTGTAAAAGTGTTCCTATTTCTCCACATCCTCTCCAGCACCTGTTGTTTCCTGACTTTTTAATGATTGCCATTCTAACTGGTGTGAGATGGTATCTCATTGTGGTTTTGATTTGCATTTCTCTGATGGCCAGTGATGATGAGCATTTTTTCATGTGTCTGTTGGCTGTATGAATGTTCAAAACCAAAGTCTATCATAACTTTGGTGCAGTAGGTTAACACTATGGACTAAATTGAACTGAAAGTATTTTCTAATTTTCATGGAATCATCAACCACTGATTTTAAAGATAATCTAGATTTTTTATTATGAGACATATATAATTATGAAATTATGCAATAAATAGTACTATTGATAGCAACAGGAGGCAGCCAAATGCCGCGGCGGATAGGGGAAGGTCCCCAGTAAAATTCCACCTCCAAGCTGAAGACAGTTTAAAGCCTGAAAGCTAAACTACAGGTTAAATTCTCAGACCAGATTGAGAACTTGTTTTCCTGTTTGGCACGCTTTCCTCTGATTGGTCCCCATACTTCACATATTTTACTTACACCTACCCTTTCCTAATTGGTTTTCTACACTGTTGTGCCCACCTTTGAGTTATATGTTTGCTTTAACCTTTTTTACATACTCAAACCAATCAGTGCATACTCTCCATTCTGAGTCGATAAAAGGCCCCAGATCCAGCCACATGCGGGAACTTTCCCACCTTCCAGTAGGGAAACCACCCACCTCTACTGCATCGCCTCTCCTCCACTGTATCGCCTCTCCTCCACTGCATCGCCTCTCTACTGAGAGTTTTCCTGTCACTTAATAAATTCTACTCTATTCACTCTCTGGTGTTTGCATGCCTAACTTTTCCTGGTCAAAAGACAAGAACCTGGACCTAGCTGAGCTAAAGAGCAGAAAGACTGTATCATTTTGGAAGTCCCACTGAGATTGATATAGGGTGAGTAAATGTGAACCTAGGCTCTTCACTTTCATTTCCAAGCCTTCTCATACTCAGGACTTTTCTGAATGGAGATGAAGAATTGAACCCCTGGAGAGCCAATTAAGAATGGACAGTGCAGCTACAGAGGACAGGATGCTGGAGAGGACCCTGACACCCTCCTGTCCCTGTCAGTCTCGGGTTGGGAGTGTCGGCCTCCTTCCAATCCAGTCTTTTCTATGGCATTTTCCTTCTTTCTTTCGAGACTGTCATGGCACCTAGCTCTTCTTTTATCATGTTAAGGGTGTTGCTGGAAACTGCAGAGATATTACTAGGTAGAATGAGCATTTGGCTTAGCCATCAGATATGCAATTCAGAACAATGCGGTTTCTTTCTATTCTTAGGGGCACATCCCCCACCTCCATCCCAAAGGCTGCAGGCACACAGGGCAGATGGATGAGCACATGGCAGCTCCCCACTCGTCCTCCCCATCCTGGCTGGGGCATGTGGCTTTGTTCACTGCATGTGCATGCTGCGTTCAACGGTCCTGAGTTTGGGAGTGAGCTGTGGCCACCAACTGAGCCCCATGTCAGTCTCAGGGACAAGGGGCCCCAAGCAGCTAGCCAGCTAGTATTTCCTGCTTGCTACCCCCTTCCACCACATGCCCCACAGAGTCTTTCCTCCCCTGGCTAAGGGGTCCAGTTTGATCCAAACCAGGAGGGCTACAGCGATTAAGAGTCTTTCTCCTGTTGAAGGAACCCATTTGCATGGAGCAAAAGGTATTTTTCCCCCCCCAGTTACCTTCCCTGCCCTGTGTTTAGCTATTTTTTTTTTTTCTCTACCATGTCAGAAGTTAACACAGTCCTGTGAATACAGGGAGCTTTTCTACGTGAGAGGTTTTTTTCTTCTTTTTGAAAGGTGACTTACTAGGCCAGGACTCCCATTCATAGGACTCTCTTGTCTCTCCCTTGTTTGAGGAGGACCCAGATCCACAGCTTTACCTTAGCATTCAACTTACAATAAGCAGAGGAACAACCCCTCTGGCTGCTCTCTGCAGTCTGGTGAGGGTCACTTGGAACTTAATGAGTCCATGAACCCTTCTGAGGCACCTTCTTGCCCCAAACTCAATTCCAAGTTAAAGGTTGAAGGCCTAGTAAGGAAAACTGGATCTGAAGGATCCAGATGGACAAGTCAAGTGGCACAGTGCAGGTGAGCATGACTAATTCCTGCTGATTAGGCCCCCCATTTCATGGAGAGAGGTCATGCTAGCATCCATGGATTAAATGAGGTATGGGGAACTCAAAGGTTACCGACAGTACAGAAGAAAGGCAGTGAATGGGTGAGTGTGAATAATTCTTACCCCCTTGGGCCCCCTGTTAACATGGGTGGAAACCACATTGGCACATATGGGCAGCACCCTACCATTGTTGCTGGGACTTGGTGATGTAAAGACAGAATGAAAAAAAAAGAGTTACCTCTTCTTTCTCCCCTCATGTACCCTGGGTATCTGCTGGAAAAGGAACTAGGGATGCCTTGCTCCCTTCTTTCTAGATGGGTTCTAGCCTCCCTCTCCTGGTGCAAACTGGTCGAATGAATGATAAAATCATGATTTATATCCTCTGCAAAGTTTTGATTAATGGAAAAATGTTTTGTGAGGCTAGTCTTAAGGGGTAGCTAATCTGGTGTGCTTTGTGTGTCTTACTGTTTTGTTCTGTCATAAAGAGGACTACCTAAAGATAGAACGCAGGACTAGGACCCCGTAAGCCCACCGTTCAAGTCAGCTGGCAAACAGGTCAGTATCGAACTTTGCTGCAGGTCTCCATCTTGTTTTACTTCCTTGGAAGCCTGACCTTGTAATCACATAGCAGTACTTTTTTTGGTCTCTGCCATTTTACAATGGCAGCTAGGGTTCAATCCTGGCTTATGAAATGAGTACTTTCTGGTTAATAACTGTGTGGCTTTTACAATTTGCTGATTCTCTTCCCCTCCATGAACAACTTCTAGCTTCCTTTCTTAAATCTTCCTTTCTCAAATCTTCCTTTCTCTGAGCTACGTTTAAAGATTATAGATGTTGTAAAGGCTTCTTACCACCTCTTTGAAAATACCTCGTATACTCGTGGTTAAGTCATAACCTTACTGGAGGCTACTTTTCTTAAAGTACAAAAGCTAGAAATATTGGCCACTTCCCATGGCTAAAGTCAGGTAACAAGGGATTTAAACTGATTTTCTTAAAGAGTACTATGGTTAAAAGCTTAATTAAAAGAGGATATCCAAAATATAGGTGTATTTAAAAGACCTTTATGATTTTCTCCTGGTGAATCTTGTTTTGCTGGAAAAAATTTTTTTCTCAGTCGACTGAATTATTTTTATCCATTTTGTCTTGCCAGTCTTAATACAGACACGAGAGGCCCTAAGATAACTTCTGAGAACATGGGACTCCTTGGGGAAAATGGAGAATGGGACACAGACCCCATTTTGAGAAAAAACCCTCTGTTTTTCTCACAGAACCCAAAGAATTAAAAGTGTATATCCCTCTCAAATCAATTTATGTCTCACAGCTATGCCTATTTATTAGGCCCTAGGAACTAAATGCTTTCCTAGCCCTGTTTCTTGAAGGACTCTACCCTGAGGTCAGTAATCTAATTAGGAGATTGGCAAAAGTCTTATAACTACTAAGTCTTCTTCTGTCTGTCTGTGTAATCATATATGTGTTATATGTGTGGTGGTTATAGAAAAAAACATCTAATTATTTGGCTTAAAGAAAATAAGTGCTTAGATCAAATATTTTCTTAAGAAAAAGGAAAAGCTGTAATGCTTTCTAGTTCATGTGAATTTAATCTTTGAGAAATATGAAGTTTTAAAGATAATTGGTAAAATACCAATGTCTTCAAAATGTAAATATATGGTCTGATGGTTTGTAAAAATTAATGTTGCAAAAGAAACTCTGTGTGTGAACATACTAACTTCAAAAAGGTATTATATAATTTTACATAAATTGAGCATTGAAATAAAAGCACAGCAACGTTTTCTTAAGGCACTGATCTGCTCTCTAACAAAAATTTGAAAAGGGTCACACAAGATTTACAAGAATCTCACCTCATGGTCAAGCTGGTTAAGATTGGCTAGAATTATCTATAAGTTTTCATTAAAAATTGGGGTTGACATTAATAGTACACTAATGCAAGGGTGAAATATGGCTTTCTCTCTCTTGAACAGGATTTTTATGTAATATTAAAGACAGACTATTTGGAAAGCTAAGTCTTCCGTCTTAAAGAGTAATGGTTTTTGCCCTTTTAAAAATTTTTGAGTCATCATTTTGGCTAACTAAATGACTTATATTAACCTGGAATTATATTTCATAATATCAAGTGTTTTAACCTTTAAACTGTTTGATAGGCTTCCCAAAATCAAATGTCAGCTTCAAAAATTGCCTTTTCTGACCCCTAACTTTTAGATGCTACAAAGGAACCCTGGAACATTCAAATGAATGGTAAACAGGATTATTTTACATGTTTAGCTATGGGAGATTGCCAAAATAATATTTAATCTTCTTCGGGTTATGTTTTAGTGAATAATAGTAATATATGTTTGAAGATTGTGTGAGATTTTTAAAAATCCTAATGTCTCCATATATGCTATCAACCATAATTAAGGTTATTATGTTAAGTTATTGAAAACCATATAAATAAGCAAATTTCTTTGTCAATAAATTTTTGACTGTAACTACCCTGAAGGCATTTTGTCATTCACAGACCATTGTTGTCTTGCTTTTATTCTTTTCAAAGGATGGTTTATAATCAACTATAGGACTTAGACAGGTGCTCTCATATGCAGATTACTGATAACTTTGGAGATTGTGACATTGGAATAGAGGAAAACCTACAGGACTCATGAAGAACTGAAATGTTTATGAATATCAATAAGAACAAGAGTTAAACATATGTATTTATAAAACTGAAACATATTTTATCTTTTCTCAGCTCGTATGACTCCGTATGCAATATTTACAGTATTAAAACATACATTTCTGGCATTTAAACCACTGTTGTCTAATACTGTATGGAAATGTATAACTCTTAAAAATGTTCAAGTTGATCTGAGCTAAAGTGAGAAAAAAATGAGCACAAAGTAAAGGAAGAAATTCTAATAATTAAAACAACAAACAACAAAGAATCTGATAGAGAAAATATTTCCTAAAGCACAGTTAAACAAAACTAGAAATGTATATGTATGACATCACGTACTATATAAAAAGTGCATTTCTTAGTTTAGAAAATGTAGTGATGATCTTTATTATGCACTTATGTAAGTATAAGGTACATACCCAAATACTAACACTATGTAGTAGGTGCTATAATAAATTTATTCAGAAGTTTTTTCAAAAATTTCTTTTTTTACAGTAAGAGCCTTCAACAAGAATATTGAACCTTCAATAAGAATAACTTATCTCCACAATACGTTAGTTCATTTCACATGTATTACACATCTAACATGTTATCAGACACAATAAAGACAAAAATTAATAACATTAGATTTCTCAAGGGATATACAGCCAATCAGTTTCTTGACATCTATAAGCAAAGAGGCCAAGTAAGGCAAAAGATCTTAGTTCAACAAGTTCCTCAGTGAAGGGCAATAGAAGGGGTCAATAGGGTAAAGAAGGAGAAATGAGATAACTTTAGATCATTTGCAGGGGAAGAGCATGAGAATGATGCACATCAAATAAGTATTAATATAAACTGAAAACTAATACACACTATGTAGACACTGGATTCTGCAGAAGAGGGCAGTTGGCAGGATAGGATATCAGGGGCACATATGAAGGGCACATAAATAAAGCTATTAAGTAAAACAAACATATATTCATTGAATTTATAGCTTTGCTTTCATGTCTTAGTTTATGTTCCCCAAAACAGAGCTCATAGAACAAAAGTTTCCCAGCTGAGTGCATATTGTTAATCCTGATCATAGGAGCACCAAAATGTGCTTCAGTGAATCCAGCAAATTCCATACATATAACTCCTTGCCTCTGTTTGGTAGCAGATATTGTATTTCCTCATAATAATCAAGGTCTATTATCTACGATTGACAGGAAACTTATTTCTTTATCTGATTGTCCACTCAGTTGAGAAGCTCAAAGGGATGAAGTAGTGATCCCAACGTTAAGTTCGGTGGAATAGTGATTGGGCCAACTGGTGAAAGCATTGCCTCATGGGAAGCCAAGATCTTTCAGCCAGTAGAGCCCTAAGGTTGGAGAAACTAGAAATACAAATACTGGAAGTGGGTCAGCAGGAGTGATGGTAAAAAATGTCAAATTTCCGTATACCCCTTGGAAACATTATTTAGCATTTGACCACAGAATGATGTGTCAGTGTTGGTTCTATGACAATACTGTATTCTATACGATATAACTTTGACTGTACTATGTTGTCATCCACAACAATTGCTTTAGGTGAGCCTTTAAGAAACTATAATAAAGGTCTAACAGGCCACAGGTTTTCAAGTGATAACAGCAATCAGTAACAAATTATTCTTCAAAACAAAATGGGCTCTTTGGTCTGAAATAGCTATGTGGGATCACATGCGAGTACATCAGAAGGCTATAAGTAAGTGGTTAGTGGAAATCATACGGGCATTGTGGCCAAGGAAGGTCAATTAATTTCGGACCAGATGTAAATTATTGAAAGTGCGAATTACTGTTATCTTCAGTTAGAAGAAGGCTAATATAATAATCTTGAAACCAAGTGTCTGGTTGGTCTCTTTCATGGATGGTATCATATCAAGTTTTCAGCATTGGTTTCTACTATTGACACATCAGACATTTATAAGAAATGGTAGTTGCACAAACTTTTGTGAGAGGTATGTCAGGGTATTGCAGCCATTCATAGCCTCCATTTCTGCTACTATGGTTCTTTCTTTATGGGCCCATTGAATAAACATTGAAGTAGCTAAGAATAGAAGATGGTTTACAGTATTGTTGTAAGACACAAAGCTATGCCAAATCTATGCCCACTCTCCTAAATCCATTCTTATGCATATTCCAGTCAGCATTGTCTCCAAAATCTTCCAGTATCACTCTTCACGAGGCCTTACCAATCAGACCAGTCATTTTTCATGTATATTCCTATTGTAGGCCACTTCTTTCTTAATACGATTAATTACCAAGGGTATGGTGCAAAATTCAGCATCAAGGAGTATTTGTTATCGACTGTTGTACACCTTTCCATAAAAATCTTGCTACTGGGTCTTTGCCAGAACTAAATACCTGACGGATAGAAGTCTTGTGATTTTCTAGCCTGAAACTCTCATCTTGTGGTGAGTCAAATCAGGTTCAATGAATAGTAGTGTGGGAAAGACTTGACAATTTTGTTTCTCGATGAAAGTAGACTATTAAAAAATCCAGCCAGTCTTGACACAGTGGTCTTTCAGCTTTTATCTGAAAAACAGTAGCTATTCCATTGTGGAAAATATTATTCACTTCTCCAATGCCTGAATTAAAATCACTGGCTAATTGGTGCCCTTGTTTCACAGAAGTGTCTCTAAGCGCATAAGCCTTGTTACATGATGATAAACTGTAATTTGGTGGCATCCAAGTCTATTGACTCTCTTCAGCCTCAGAATCAGCTATGAAGAATCAAAAGAATATAGAATCCACTTGCACAGTGAGTAGGACTCCAGGATGGTCTTCTAGCTTTAGCCGTTATCCCTCTTTGTGAACGTTGTTATATTTTACATGTCCTGCCTCCCCTGCCTCCGACCATTTATGTTGCCAATTAAATAACTGTTTGGTCAGTCACTTGGAAAATTACAAATACTGGATTAACACTCCCCATCTCTTTGGATTCATAACATATTGAGACAAGGCCTTGTTCACTGAATGTTCTGTTTCTAAAAGGCATCTACCCCTCTGAACTGTTCCAGAGTAATGAACAAAAGGAATTTGGGGAGTGTGTATATAAACCTACTTTGAACCATTCCTTGGCACAATGTATTTTTTCTTCCTCCTAACAGCAATCCCTGCTGTTCTGGTTGGTAAACCCAGATAGCAGCATGGCTAAAAGGAGGCCCAGCAGATTCAAACTTACTTCCTCTTCAGCAACCTGGATTTTATTGTTGAATTAACATGGTTCAACAGCATAATGATGAAGACTACATGTCGACTGCACTATTCTCCGAGTCGTCTACAGTGGTCTATTTAGGAAAAGTAGGGAACATATTAAGTCTCTGCAAGTCTTATAAATTGCCATTGTTTCTATTGCTCCTGAAATTTTTAGATTAAAATTCCAATAGTGAAGAGCAGATTATTGTAAAATCAGTGTTTTTATAGCTATTGGAATGTGACATATTAATTTTGTGTTGATGAAAAGAGAGCAACTTCGCTTCACCTGAAAAGTGGACCGCTCGTCTCCAGGAGTGACAGAGGATTAAGATATATTAATAATATATATTTCAAGATTGCTACTGTTTGAAGTAAAATGCCCTGGTTACACACTCTTCCCTATTTTTGCAAACACCATATATTTGAATTTTGATAGCATTTCCTCACCAAACAGTCCTGAAACACAATTTGATGAACACTTCCCTTAGCCGTCCTATGAAGCCTACTGGAAATTGCACAGAAGGGCTTCTGCTTCTCCATCTCTCAAAGAAATCACCTGTCAGTCTCTCTAGATGTATTTCCTGCCATTATTCCCTTATCTGTCACCTACTTATTACATAGGGTAGATGAATGACACCTGACTGAGTGGCATGGACAAAAAAGACCAGTAGAATGAACTCTTCTCAGGCAACTGTAAACAAGGTCCAGAATCAATTATTTGACATTAACTGGGAACCTTAAGACCACTGGCCAGGAGACAACAACAGAGGGAGGAATGTTAACCTGGGCAATTGACTGATGTAGCTTCCCTTTGGGGGGTCTCAACAATTAAAACATTTTATCAATGGAGTAGTATATGCATCCTGTAATCACTGCACTTCTGGGGAAACCAAGTATTAACTTGCCTCTGTTTTAAAAACACATTTACTTGTTCCTTAAAGGTGATCACAGAAAACATCAAGGAGACTTAACCCGAAGAACACTGTATCAAAGCATTTAATACTCAAAACTCCCAAAGGTCAAAGATAAAGAAATGTTGGTAAAAGCAGCAAAGCAAAAGAAAGAAATAACAAACAATAGAGCTCCAATATGTCTGGCTGTAGACTCTCTGGAAATCTTACAGACCTGGAGAATGTGTCATGACATATTTAATGCACTGAAAAAAGACTTTCACCCTAGAATAATATATCAAGTGAAAATACCCTTCAAACACAAAGGAGGAATTAAATAAAACCCAAAATTAGTAGAAGAGAAGAAATATTAAAGAGCAGAGCAGAAACAAATGCAGCTGAAATGATGAAAAATATAAATGATCAGTAAAATAAAAACTTGGTTTAGTGAAAAGATAAACAAACTTGAAAAAAATTAGCCAGACTAACAGAAAAAAGAAAGAAGACCAAAATAAATAAAATAAGACATGAAAAGGGAGTCATTAAAGTTGATATTGGAGAAATTCAAAGGTTCATTACTGGCTATGATGAGCAACTATATGCCAAAACGTTGGAAAACCTAGAAGAAATGAATATATTCCTAGACACATACAACCTACCAAGATTGAACCATGAAGAAATCCAAAACCTGAACAGACTGATAACAAGTAATGAAATCAAGCCATAACAAAACCTCTTTCAGCAAAGCAAATCCCAAGACTGATGGCTTTACTGCTGAATTTTATCAAATATTTAGAAAGGAACTAATATTAATCCTTCTCAAATTCTTCTGAGAAATAGAGGAAGAGGAAATACTTCCAAATTTACTCTATAAGGCCAGTTTTACCCTTACACCAAAACAAGACACATCAAAAAAAAAAAAAAAAAAAAAAAAAAAAAAAAACTTATAGGACAATATTTCTGGTGAACAGTGATGCAAAAGTTCTCAAATAATACAAGCAAATCAAATTCAACAATGCATTAAAAAGATCATTAATCGTGACCAAGTGGAATTTATCCCAGGGATGCAAGTTTGACATATGCGAATCAATCAATATGATACATCCTATTCACAGAATAAAGAACAAAAACCATATAAACATTTCAATTGATGATGGAAAAGCATTTGATAAAATTTAATATTGCTTCATGATGAAAATCCTAAAAACCTGGGTATAGAAGAAACAAACATCCACATAATAAAAGCTATATATGACAAACACACAGGTAGAATCGTTTTGAATGAGGAAAAACTGAAAACCTTTTCTCTAAGATGTGGAACACGACCAGGATGTCCACTTTTACCAATGTTATTCAACATATCCCTTGAAGTCCTAGCTGAGCAATCATATGAAAGAAAGAAGTATGGGGCACACAAATTGGGAAGAAAGAAGTCGAATTATAATTGTTTGCAGATGATATGATCTTATATTTGGAAAAACCTAAAAACTCTACCAAAAAAACCTCTTAGACCTGATAAAAAACAATCAGTACAGTTGCAGGATACAAAAACAAAATACACAAATCAGTAACATTTCTATATGCCACTAGCAAACAATAGTTTAAAAAATCAAAAAAGGATCCCCATTTATAATAGCTAAAAATACAATTAAATACCTAGGAATTAACTAAAGACAGAAATCTACAATGAAATCTATAAACATTGATTGCATGAAACTGAAGAGGACGGAAAAACTAAAGACATTCAATATCATGATTTGTGAGAATCAACATCGTTAAAATGTTCATACTATACAAAGCAATCTATAGATTCAACACAACCCTTTTCAAAATACCAATTATATTATTAACGGATATAGAAAAAAATCCTAAAATTTATATGGAACCATAAAAGACCCAGAATAGCCAAAGTTATTCTGAGCAAAAAGAACAAAAGTAGAGGAACTAGTAGAGTACTTCAAATTATACTACTGAGCTACAGGAACCAAAATGGCATGGTACTCGCAAAGAAGCAGACACATAGACCAATGAAACAGAATGAAGAACCCATAAAGAAAGCTATACATCTAGAGTGAACTGATTTTCTACAAAAAGGCCGAGAACATACACTGGAGAAAGAACAGTCTCTTCCATAAGTGTTGCTGGGAAAACTGGATATCCACATGGAGAAGAATGAAACTAGATCCCTATATCTTGCCATATAGAAAAATCAAATCAAAATGGATTAAATACTTAAATCTAAGACGTTTAACTATGAAACTCCTAGAATAAAACATTGGGAAATCTCTCTATGACATTGGAGTGGGCAAAGATTTCATGAGTAATATCCCACAAGCACCAACAACCATAGTAAAAATGGACAAATGGGATCACATCTAGTTAAAAAGCTTCTGCACAGGAAACCATTGACTGAGTGAAGAGACAACCCACAGAATGGCAGAAAATATTT
The DNA here is from genome assembly GCF_047675955.1 of Chlorocebus sabaeus. Lineage (NCBI taxonomy): Eukaryota > Metazoa > Chordata > Mammalia > Primates > Cercopithecidae > Chlorocebus > Chlorocebus sabaeus. The sequence goes on from NC_132933.1 coordinate 61,752,166, forward strand.
GCAAACTAACAAATATCTGACAAGAGTTTAATCACCAGAATATATAAGAAGCTCAAACAAATCTACAGAAAAAAAAAAACAACTAATAATCCGATTTTTAAAATGAGCAAATGATCTGAATAGACATTTCTCAAAAGGAGACATACAAATGGCAAACAGGTATATGAAAAGGTGCTCAACATCACTCATTATCAAATAAATGCAAATGAAAACTATATTGAGATGTGATCTCGCCCCAGTTAAAATGGCTTTTATACAAAAAGCCATTGACAAATGCTGGTGAGGTTATGGAGAGAAGGGAACTATTTTGCACTGTTGGTGAGAATGTAATTTAGTAACACTATTATGGAGAACAGTTTGGAGGTTTCTCAAAAACCTCAAATTAGAACTACGGTATTATCCAGCAATCCCACTGCTAGATGTATACCCAAAAGAAAGGAAACCAGCATATTGAAGAGATATTGGTACTCCCATATTTATTGCAATAGCCAAGATTTGCAATCAACTTAAGTGTCCATCAGTGGATGCATGGATAAAGAAAATGTGGTACATATACACAATAGCGTATTAGTCACTCATAAAAAAGAACACGATCTTGTCATTTACAACAACATGGATGGAACTGGAAGTCATTACGTTAAGTAAAATAAGCCAGGCACAGAAAGACAGGCTTCACATATTCTCACTTATTTGTGAGAGCTAAAAATTAAAACAATTGAACTCATGGAGGCAGAGTGTAAAAAGATTGTCGCCAGAGGCTGTAAAGAGTAGTAGGTTCTGGGGGTTAGGGGAAAGTAGGGATAGTTAATGTGTACAAAAAATATTTAGAAAATGGAAATAATGTCTACTATTTGATAGAAAAACACGGTGAATATAGTTAATAATCATGTTATTGTATATGTTAAAATAACTAAAAGTATAATTCATTTTTTGCAACAAAAAATAAGTGCTTTAGGTGATGGATTCCCCATTTATACTGATGTAATTTTTACATATTGCATGCCTATAACAAAATATGTAACCCATAAATATATATACCTACTATGTACCCACAAAAATTAAATATATATTTAAAAATTGAGCTAGTTGCTTTCAGTTTCTGACACTCAATCTACCTTCTGGTCTTTCTTGGTCATAGGCATGGTCCTTCTAGAAGAATCTCCAACTGGAACCTTGATGTGTTTCAGTCTCATTGTATGCCTGTAACAAAATATCATATACACGTTTATGTATATGAGATATTTTTAAATGTACACCTATGCACTCATAAAAATACATCAAAATGTACACCTATGTACCCATAAAAATAAAAATATACTTTTTAAAAAGGTGGTCATAAGAAACAATGAGTTTCATAATACACCACCAGTAGATCAAATAAACCTCATATTATTATAGAAAGTTTTCTAAAATGAGCATAATCTTCATCAGACAGGGGAGCTTTTCAGAGGTCTAATAGACTTATTACTATGTTACGCTGCAAGTAATTTTTCCTACAATGGGAGTCATCCAATTAGGAAAATTTGTTACATAATCTGCCCCTTATTTTTGTTGATTTTATCAATTATATCATCTCAGCTCTAAAAAGCATTCAGTTCCACCTGAACTTGCAGGTTATTTTGTATGATAAGCTTCCCATAAACTTCATACCTGCAAACCATGTTCTTATTTATGCAACCTCTAATACAGCATGCAGTCCCTGAATTAATTCCTTTGAATTAGCACCATGGCCAATAAAGACATATGAGAAGAAGCCTGGCATGGTGGCTCACATCTGTAATCCCAGCACTTTGGAAGGCCAAGGTGAGAAGATCACTTGAGGTCAGTATTTCGAGATCAGCCTGGGCAGCCTTATAGGACCCCATCTCTACAAAAAGTAAAAATAAAAATAAAAAATAAACGAAATGTAAGAATAAAGCCACCCATATTTCTATGATAGACTCTCATGGTTAATAACATTTGCTTAGCTGCCTGAGCTTAGGATTCTGGGAAGCATGATTAAAATTAATACTACAGGTTGACTACATTCTGTTGCTCATAGTCCTATAAACAGTTATCTTAATTAAAAGGTGAATGAGGATGCCGCTTTCAAAAAAATGGTACTAGAGCAATTGAATAGTTGTAGCAACAAGTAACCTCATCATAAAACTAGTACTTTATACAAAAATTAACCTGATAGGGATCATAATTTTAAATGTAAAATATAAAACTATAACAGTTTAAAAATATATATATATATAGACAAAACATGAATTGTTAAATAGCTTTTATTCTTGTCACTAGAGCATATTTTATAAAAAATTCAAAATTTTTCAATTAAATTTTATATTACATTAAATTAACTAGTTAAATTAAATAAAATTCATTACAATTAAAATGATTTGCTTTGCAAAAGACCCTGTTAAGGGATGAAAAGAGAAGCTACTAAGTGGGCAAAAGTCTTTACAATATGCATATCTGACAATAAATCATGTCCATAATATTTAAAATATTCTAAAATTTAATAGTTACAAACAGAAAGAAGAATAAATTTGAATTTGAAAATGGCAAAAAAAACTTTAAAAAAGACTTTAAGACACACTTCAAAGGAGAGGATATATAAATGGCAATTAAACACATGAAAAGAAAAAAAAGGTTCACTGTTGCTAGCCATGAGGGAGATGCAAATCCATAGCACAATGAGAAATCACTACACACCTATTAAAGCTAAGATAAATAATTATGACAATATCAGATTTTGAAGTAGATGAGGAAAAACTCTCATACTGCTGGTGGAGATGTAAATAACAGCCACAGTGGAAAATAGTTCTGTGGTTTGTTAAGAAACTAAAACTATACTTATAATATGACCCAACAACCACATCCTTATCCCAAATTCTAGGGAAATGAACATTTATGTTCACACAAAAATGTTTACATAACTGTTAATTGCATCTTTATTTGTATTCACCTCAAACTGGAAACAACCATAGTGTCACACTGTATTGGTAAATACCATCATCTACTACTAGGCAATAGAGTTGAATGAAGGATACATGCAGCAAATTTGTTGAATCTCCAGTAATTAGGCTGAGTGAAGAAAGGCCAATATAAAAAGGTCAGATACTGTATGATTCCATTTATGTAATATTCTCAAATGAGAAAATGATGGGGATGGATAACATATTAGTAATGGCTTCAAGAAAAGACACAAGACAAGGATAGCCTCTCTTACCACTTCTATTCAACATATTATTGGAATAATCTGGCCAGGGCAATCAGGCAAGATAAATAAATAAAGGGCATCCAAATAGGAAGAGAGGAAGCCAAACTATCCCTGTTTGCTCATGACATGATCTTATATTTAGAAAACCCCATAATTTCAGCACCAAAGCTTCTTAAAATGATAAATTCAGCAAAGTCTCAGAATACAAAATCAATGTGCAAAAATCACTACATTCCTATACGCCAATGATAGCCAAGCCGAGAGCCAAATCAGGAATAAACTCCCATTTACAATTGCCACAAAAGAATAAAATACCTAGGAATAAGTTGACCAGAGAGGAGAAAGATCTCTACAAGGAGAACTATAAACCACTGCTCAAAGAAATCAGAGAGTACATAAACAAATGGAAAAATAATCCATGCTCATGGATAGGAAGAATCAATATTGTTAAAACGGCCATAGTGCCCAAAGCAATTTATAAATTCAATGCTATGCCTATTAAACTACTATGAACATGCTTCACAGAACTAAAGAAAAAAAAAAAAAAACTATTTTAAAATTCACATGGAACCCAAAAGAATCTCAAATAGCCCAGGCAATCTAAAGCAAAAAGAACAAATCTGGAGACATCATGCCACCTGACTTCAAACTATACTACAGGGCTACAGTAACCAAAACATCACGATACTGGTACAAAAACAGACACACAGACCAAAGGAACAGAACAGAGAACTCAGAAATAAGACTGCACACCTACAGCTATCTGATCTTTCATAAACGTGACAAAAACAAGTAATGGAGGAAAGGATTCCCTATTCAATAAATGGTGCTTGAATAACTGACTAGCCATATGCAGAAGATTGAAATAGGACCCTTTCCTTACACCATATGCAAAAATTAACTTAAGATGGATTAAAGACTTAAATGTAAAACACAAAACTACAAAAACCCTGGAAGACTTCCTACGCAATACTATTCAAGACATAGGCACAGGCAAAGATTTCATGACAAAGTCACCAAAAGCAATTGCAACAAAAGCAAAAATTGACAAATGGGATATCATTAAACTAAAGAGCTTCTGCACAGCAAAAGAAACTATCAACAGAGTAAACAAATAATCTACAAAAGGAGAGAAAATTTTTTCAAATGATGCATCCAACAAAAGTCTAATATTCAGTGTCTATAAAGAACTTAAACAAATTTACAATAAAAAGAAAATCAAACACCACCATTAAAAAGTGGGCAATGGACCTGAACAGACACTTTTAAAAATAAAACACACGTTTCCAACCATCATATGAAAAGAAACTCAACATTACTGATCATTAGAGAAATGTAAATCAAATCACAATGAGAAACCATCTCATACCAGTCAGAATGACTATTACTAAAAATATAATAAAATAAAACAGATGCTAGCAAGGTTTTGGAGAAAGGGAATGCTTATACACTGTTGATGGCAGTGTAAGTTAGTTCAGCCATTGTGTAAGACAGTGTTTCAATTTCTCAAAGACCTAAGAACAGAAATACCATTCAACCCAACAATCCTATTATTGGGCATACACCCAAAGGAATATAAATTGCCCTACTATAAAGACACACATGTGCATATGTTCATTGCAGCACTGTTGACAGTAGCAAAGATATGGGATCAACCTAAATACCCATCAATTATAGACTAGATAAAAAAAAAATACTATGCAGCCATAAAAGGGAATGAGATCGTGTCTTTTGTAGGGACATGGATGGAGCTGGAGGCCATTATCCTTAGCAAACTAACACAGAAACAGAAAACCAATCACCACATTTTCTCACTTATAAGTGGGAGCTAAATAATGAGAACACATAAACATATAAAGGAGAATGACACACACTGGGACCTTTTAGAGTGTGGAGGGTAGGAGAAGGTGGAGGATCAGGAAAAATAACTAATGGTTATTAAGCTTACTACCTGGGTGATAAAATAATCTGTACGACAAACCCCCATGACTCAAGTTTACCTATGTAACAGACCTGCACCTGTACCCCTAAACTTAAAAGATTAAAGAAAAAAAAAAAAAAAAACTTAGGACAAACTGCAATTTTTAAAGCCAATTATTTTTCTGTATACTAATCACAAAAAAATAGAAAAAAGTTTTAAAATTATGATAATTAAATGATTATAAACATCAACTATCCATAGAATTAAATCTAATGCTGATAGGTAAGAATACCTCAATAATAGCAATAAAATACTTTGGGGATAAACCAAAGAAAACATTAATAAATGGAGGGACACATTTTATTCAAGTATTGGAAGATTCAGTATCTTATGAGTTTACTGAATTTGTATATCAGTTCAAACTTTTGAAGATGTATATTCTATAAAAATAGCTTTACATATGGCAATTAAATATCATCAAAGCAAAAAAAAAACTTGATTGAAACTTTGACTGAGTTAGAAGATGTAGAAGGCATTTCGAGATGATTGGACAAATTCAAATATGACCTAAAATTTGATCATTTTCTAGAACAATTATTACATTTCTAGGATTTGATATAGGAATTATGTTTATGTAACAGATTGAACTTATTTTTTAGGAGATATGTGCTAAAGTATTTAGAGATAAAATCTCATGATTTCTACAAATGGTTTTCAAATATATAATAAGTGATGTATGTAAAAAATTGGTCTACAGATTTAAAATTTAAGAGACAAATCAAAATATCAGCAGATTATGGGGAAGTTGACAAACAGAATTTAATATTCATATGGAAACTAAAAGGATCAAGTAAAAACAAATCCAACACAAAGAATAACAAACAGGGAGGATATAATCTATCTATCAGATACCATGACGTATTACAATCTATATTTATTAAAACAGTATAATATAGCTATGTGTATGAGCAAGTAGCCCAATAAAAGTAAATTACAGAAAAAGATCAACACATATATTATTAAGTGTTTTATGTCAAAGGTGACAGTGCAGTGCATTGAAAAAGGCTAATTTTTGGAACCTTTGACAATAGACCAAGCAGAAGAAATAATTTCAGAGCTTGAAGACCAATCATTTCAATTAACCCAGTCAGATAAAAATAAAGGAAAAATGAGTTTTTAAAAATGAACAAAGTCTTAGAGAAATATGGAATAATGTAAAGGGGATATGTGTGAAGATTGGTTACAAGGGTGCATTGCATAATACTGGGGTTTTGGCTTCTAGTGAAATGATCACCCAAATAGTAAACATAGTAGCCAGTAGGCAGTTTCTCAGCACAAATGTTACAAGCCAGAAAAATTGTAGCCCTATTTTTAATCTTCTTAAATAAGAAAAATGCCAGCAAAAAAATTTATATCTTGCCAAACTAAGCTTCATAAATAAAGGAAAAATAAAATATTTCCCAGACAAATAAATGCTAAAGGAAATTATCACCACCAGAATAACCTTACAAGAAACAGTAAAAGGAGCTCTAAATATGGAAATGAAAGAACAATACTAGCTACCATAAAAGCACACCTAACTACAAAGTTCCCATAATCTACAAAGCAATTACATAATTGAGACAACAAAGCAACTAGCCAAAAACACTATGACAGGAACAAAATCTCACATATCAATATTAGCCTTGAACATAAACACTTAAATGCTCCACTTAAAAGTCAGAATGGTAAATTGGATTTAAAAAGACCCCACCTTCTGCTTACTTCAAGAAACCAACATCACATGTCATGAGACCCACAGGTTTAAAGTGAAGGAATGTAGAAAGATCACACAAATTGAAAACACAAAGAGCAGGAGTTGCAATACTTTTATCAGATAAAGTAGACTTTAAACCAAAAACAGCAAACACACACACACAATACAATTAAGTCAGAAATTTTAAAAAAAGTTTTGAACCAAATGAAAAGAGACACAACATATCATAACCTCTGAGATCCAGCAAAAAAAGTTAAGAGTGAAGCTGATAGTGCCAAATGCCTACAACTAAAAGACAGAAATATCTCAAATTGACAACCTAACATACAGCTAAAAGAACTAGAGAAATGAGAACAAACCAAACTTCAAAATAGCAAAACAGCAGAAGAAAATAAATAACAAATATTATAGCAGAACTAAATGAAATTGAGGCCAAAAAGCATACAAAGGATCAATGATATAAAAACATAATTATATAAAAGAGTAAACAAAATTTCTAAAATGCTACCTACATTAGCAAAAAACGGGAGAAGACTCAAATAAGAACAATCAGAAATTACAAAGTGACGTTACAACTGATACCACAGAAATACATAAGATCCTCAGAGACTGTTATGAACATCTTTATGCACACAAACTAGAAAATCTAGAAGAAATTGTTCCATTCCTGCAAACACACAATCTCCCAAGATTGAACCAAAAAGAAATCGAAATCCTGAACAAATTATGAATTACAGAATTAAATCAGTAAGAAAAAATCTATCAAACAAAAGAAGCCCTGAACCAGATGGACTCACAGCCAAATTCTACCAGATGTTCAAAGAAGATCTGGTACCAATCTTATCGAAACTATTCCCAAAAAATAGAGGAAAAGAGATTCCTCCCTAACCCATTCTATGAAATTAGCATCATTCTGTTACCAAAATCTGGTAAGGATACAACAATAACAAAAAACTACAAGCCAATATCTCTGATGAACCTAGACTGAAAAATCCTCACATAATACTAACAAACCAAATCCAGCATCACATCAAAAAATAATTTATTATGGTCATGTGGGCTTTATTTTTGTAATGCAAGGATGGCTAATATATGCAAATCAATAAATGTGATTCACCGCATAAACAGAATTAAAAACGGAAACCATATAATGATCTCAACAGATGCAGAAAAAGCTTTCAATAAAATCCAACATTCCTTCATGTTAAAAATCCTTCAGAAATGAGGCAACAAAGGCACATACCTCAATAAAAGCCACTTGTGACAAACTCACAGGCAACATCATATTGAATGGACAAAAGTAAAAAGTATTACCCCTAAGAATTGAAAGAAGACAAGGATGTTCACTTTTACCACTCCTATTCAACATAGTTCTGGAAGTCCTAGACAAAACAATAAGACAAGGTAAAGAAATAGAAAGCATCCAAATTGGAAAAGAGGAAGTCAAATTATCTCTGTTCACTGAGGATATACTACACCTCAAAAACCTAAAGATTCCTACACAATAATCCTAGACATGATAAATAAATTCAGTAAGGTTTTAGAATACAAAATCAGCATATGAAAATCAGTAGCACAGTTATATACCAATATTGTTCAAAGTAAAAAACATATTCAAGACCTCAATTCCATTTACAATAGCCACACAAAAATAATATAACTAGAAATATATTTAACCAAGTTGAAAGATCTGTACACAGAGAACTACAAAACACTGATGGAGGAAATCATGGATGACACAGTAATCCTTAGTATATATATACAGTATTCAAAGGTGAAAAGTGGCAGCTGTACTTCCAGTTATATCATTCATATTCCATTTAGGAAGAATAAAAAAGTAATAAAGATGAAGAACTGATGTATAATTATTCCATAAATATTCAATATACTTATAAATATATACATACATATATATACATATATAAAATACTTGGTCATAATTTTGTCACATGGCCTGTTCTAGATGCAAAGGAGGCTGATAAATAGGGTACTTAAGGTTGTCTTCATTCAACATAAAAGTACATTTGTCGATAAAAAAAAAAAGTAGATATTAGGTAAGCAATTGGCAATGTTTTACACTGTAGGTGATTAAATTGCAAAATGTATCTCATAATCACAAAATAAATGCTTTCAGCATAGTCCACAGTCAAAAGTGTTTTCATTTTCTACTGTTACTTTAGACTGAACCTCAACTATAGTTCTTTACATGTGATACACATCTTTTTATTATTCATTCTCCAAACCCATGATAAAAAGCTTCCTTCATTTTTTTATAGCAAATGTTTAAAATAGAGACATATGAAATAATTCCCAGTGAATAGACAAGCCTTAAGTGATTTATAGATTGCTATTAAAGACAGAAAATATGTGCTCATTTTAAATTCCAACTCTTACTTGGTTATGCTACACTTATTAATTGGTAACCTCATTACCCATGTCATGAATGACAGAAACACTTTTTTTGAATATTACCATTATTTGATGCAGTAAGATTTTTCAAATGTCCCATTCATTCATGCATTCATGTATCCATCCATTCACTCTTCTATTCATTTATTGTATAAATATTCATAGAGTTCCTACTAACTGGCATATATTGTTCGGGAGCGATACTGAAATAAACAATACATAAACAATCCATATTCTGCTAGACATTATTAACTATTAGGTTACTTCAAAATTAATTACAGTTTATGCCATTGAACGTAATGGCAAAAACCTCAATTACTTTTTGCACCAACCTAAAAAATAGACATAATAGACATTGAATAAGTGTGTAAAGGATTAGAAAGTATTTTGAGAGTGTATTACAGAGAGATCAAAATGTGTCATATGAGAAAAGGCTTGCATGAAAAAGTGATATTTAATTTGAGACATGAAGGAGGAAGAAGGCATTAGCTAGGCTAATGTAGTTGGAATTGAGTGGGGAAATTGTTCCACGTTTAAGGAACACCTTGTAAAAATGCTCAGGTGTGAAAAAATACATAGCATGTGCAAGAGACTATGAAAGCAAGAAAATGTAATGGCTTGATTTGTGTTTAACTAAGACCTATGTAGAGACAATTGTAGGCAGAAAAATCATATAAAAAGTGACAGATGAGAAGGTTATTTTAGTAGTCAAGATTCAAAATGATGATCATCAGAACTTGCATGGCAGTTAGTGATAGTAGAGAGAAGTGAATAGATTCCAGAGATAATTAGGAGCTCAAAGATGTGTGGGATGAATCCTAGCTTTCTGGAATCAGCAGTTGACTGGCTAGTAATGCTATTAACTATAAGTAAAGTGAGTTTGGGATTAAAATTCTTGAGTTCGGTTTTGGATATAATGAATTCGTATGCCTGTGAAACAGCCAAGTAGAAATATTAAGTAACACCAGGCGCAGTGGTTCACACCTGTAATCCCAACACTTTGGGATGTTGAGCTGGACGGATCACTTGAGGTCAGGACCAGCCTGTGTGACATGGTGAAACGCCATCTCTACTAAAAATACCAAAATCAGCCATGCGTGGTGGCCACGCCTGTATTCCCAGCTATTCGGGAAGCTGAGGCCGGAGGGCCATTTTAACCCAGGAGGCGGAAGTTGCAGTGAGCTGAGATCCTGCCACCACTGCACTCAAGCCTGGGTGACAGAGTAAGACTGTCTCAAAAAAAAAAAAAAAAAAAAAAAAAAAAAAAGAAAGAAAGAAAGAAAAGAAAAAAGAAATAGTTAAGTAGCAAGATGGATGAATAGATTGAAACTTAGAGGAGAGTTCTGGGAATTTTCAGCATGCAGATAGTAATTAAAATAAAACGTCATAGTACTACTTAAGTAGAAAAGTTGTAGAAAAAAGAAAGTGTCTAGAAAAGATCACAGAGGAATAAAATGATGCTTTGAAGGAATACCTTGCACAGAGCAGAAACTCAATATATTCATTCTAATTCAAATTGAAATCTACCTATATGTAATCATGGGATTCACATTTGAATAGTACAATACTGTAATCTATGACATACTATTAGCAGGATATATTTTTTTCCATACTGTATTTACATCCTAAATCATTTTGCACACCTCCTCATGGGTCACGCTCTGTACTTCACCTTTAGGGATCTGCTGGGACTGGAGTATATTTCTAGGTTTAGAAGCAAATATGGATGGTGGATGTAGGTCCTGAGGAAAATCAGCAGTGCCTTATAAGGCAACTACCTTATGAGACGGAATTACAGTTTCCTCAGTCAAAGCAGAGTTAATCTCAAATGAGGTGGAGAGGCTACTGATGGCAAAGATTCTTCATAATTTTCATATGTCCTCATTCCAAATTTGGGGATACCATTCCTTCCCAATCAATTTACTAACTTTAAGAGAAGACATCATGAATGTTAGAAATTCAATTTGCATTGTAATTTGACCACATGCAGTATTACATTTTGGGTTTTCTTTTCAGCAATCTAAACTGTGTGGCTATAGGAAATAAGAATTTCTTTCAGAGTAGACATTGAAACTTTCAGGTCATTTATGCAGTACTTTAGCTGGGAATTCAAGTCCCTGAACTAATCTTTTTCTTTCTTCACTTTCTGTAGCACAATTAGGAACAACTAATCAATCATATACACTTCTTAGTTTTACAAAAAATATTCAAAGATATTATATATTAGTACCCCAAAAGCTTGCCTTTTACAAGTGTTTGATTAGGAGTATCCAATGGTGGTAATTTAAATTTTCAAGAGACATTTTGATATCAGTAAATAACTAATCATGTCTCTGTTACAACATCAGACTATGGACTATAAGTGCTATCTTTTCTACTGGAAATATAATTATTAGTGCCCTGAAATATAATCAAATAAAAAAAAATTTTGAATTCCCAGAATCAATTCAGAAATTACATTCTTATGATTCTGCTTTTTAAGAGCCGCTCTTGGTACCAAAATCTACACTAGCACTTTCCACAGAAGCAAAACCAATAGTGTGTGTGTGTGTATGTCTATATATATGCACAGAGAAAGTGGAAGAGAAAGAGAGAGAGAGAGAAAGAGAAAGAGAGAGTGGGAGAGGCAGATTTATTTCACACAATTGTGGAGGGTGATTCTGAAATCTGCAAGGCGGGCAGCAGATTGTAGACCTAGGGAAGAGTTCTGGATGTTGCAACTTGAGTCTAAAGGCAGTCTGGAGGCAAAATTATTTTTTTAAGGGGATCACAGTCTTTTTTCCTTAAGACCTTCAACTAACTGAGGCCCACTCACATTATGGGAGATAATCTACCTTTCTAAAAGTATACTGTTTTAAATGTCAATCTCATCTAAATAAATACCTTCACAGCTACATCTAGACTAGTGTTTGACCAAATATTTGAATATTTTGGTCTAGTCAAGTTGACGCATAAAATTAACTATCACAGAGGTGAATAATTTATGTTTCAAAAATTATAATTCAAAATTTCTAATTCTGATCCAATTTACTTTTTTAATTTGAAGAATTTCAAAGTTTTAAAATGTTTCCACTTACGAAATCAATGGACATTTATTCAATGTCTACTGATAAATTTTAGATCATACTCTTATCCTCTATTACAGTACAGAAACATTATGGTGATAAACAGATTCCTGTAAAATGAAAGCTAATGTTAAAAGTGTTGATGCACTCTATAAAATTGATTTTAGACGTCACTTAAATACTAGCTAATTTTAATTTTTTAATTATTTTATTTTTTTTTTACTTTAAAAAGTTTTGTTTGAAATTTAGCTCTGGGAGGGGTTTAAAATTTCAAAGGTAAAATCAATTAAAGAAAGGTCAGTGTGAGTTTTTCTTAAACCTTCAATACACTCATATCCTCACTGAAGTTAAATTGCACTGTACCCTTTGTAAAATAGCAATGGTAGTGAGACAAGTTTTCAGTTTGTCCCATCATTAATGATATTATGTAAACGGATAATTTTCTTTACGGAAAATTGTAATGCAATCCTGTGTTTTAGCAAATAACTGAAGACTGTGCCCAGTTATACTTACACAAATATCTACATACTGATATTTTGAATTCTAATGTAGTTGGTAAACAATCAATTTGAAGTACCACAAGTATCTTGTTTTCATGGGTCATATGGCTTTGATAACTTATACAGTATATTAAGTTGGATGTGATTTTTGTAAGCATTTTTCAATGTGATAGACATTAACGTGCTGGTAAATATATCACAGTGTCTAGAGTAGTTGACCTCAATCATAGAGTTTTGTCTTATTTCCATTCCATTTATAGTCACAGACTTCTAGAATATGTTATTAATAATACTAAAATATAATTGTTTACAGGTTTTGTGTATGTTTATTAACCCAGATTGTGAAGATACGTGAATTGAATCTGGCGATGCAGAACTGATTAATGTCATGGCAACTAGGCTTAGGGAAATATCAAAAATGTAACTATTGTTTCCAAATTCCTACAAAATATCTAGAGCTCTTTAATTGCAATGTGGTTTATAACTACGCTGTAATATATTTTGTTAGTCTTAAATATTGCTGCTGTAAGCCAGACTAGCTGACTATATGACTTCCACAGTCAGAAAGAAAATAAAACATTACCTATTTATTTTCTTACAGTTTTCGTGGTTCAGGAGTCTGAGCAGGCCCTGAGTCCTTGGCACAGGGTCTAACAAGATTGCAATCAAGGTATTAGTTGGTTTGCATTCCTTTTTAGAGTTTGGGGCCCTCTTCCAAGCTCATCTGGATGTTCCTTTTGGTTATAAGACTAAAGTTCCCATTCAATTTCTGGCTGTCAGCCAGTTCATGGAGGCCATTCAAATGTCTTTGCCAATTGGCCCTTTGCCAATTGGCCCTATCCCAATTTGGCAGCTTACATTTTAAAGTCAGGAAGAGAGTCTTTCACTTTAATCTGGTAAAATGGAATCTCATACAATGTAACCTAATCAAGGGAGTGACCACTCATCACTTTTGCCATATTCTATTACTAGAAACAAGTCACAGACTCCACCTACACTCAAGGGGAAGGGCTTAGATAATGGTGTGACTTATTAGGGAGTCACTTTAGTGTGTACCTGCCACACAGCACATCCTGTCCTCAGCATTATAAAAGTTACAATAAAGTATCAATATGTGTCTACTTATCTGTATATCTTTATCAATATTTATTTCATCTATCTATCTATATCATTAGTGTGATCAGATTCACCCAAATGTCTAAAATTACAGGCTTGAAGAATGTTAATATTCAATTTGCAGAGGCCCCTCCCATTTTCTTTAAACACAATTTCTAACTACAACTATCTTTCCCAATTTTGGATGATAGAAGTTATCAAGTTAAAGAAACACATCCCATGCTCATGGATGGGTAGAATCAATATTGTGAAAATGACCATACTGCCAAAAGCAGTCTACAAATTCAGTGCAATTCCCATCAAAATACCACTGTCATTTTCCACAGAACTAGAAAAGACAGTCCTAAAATTTATATGGAACAAAAAAGAGTCTGCACAGCCAAAGCAAGAATAAGCAAAAAGTACAAATCTGGAGGCATCAAGTTACCTGACTTCAAACTATACTATAATGCCATAGTCACCAAAATGGCATGGCACTGGTATAAAAATAGGCACATGGACCAAAGGAACAGAATAGAGGACCCAAAAATAAAGCCAAATACTTAGAGCCAACTGATCTTCAACAAAGCAAACAGAAACATAAGGTGGGGAGATAATACTCTATTCAACAAATGATGCTGGAATCATATGAAAGCCACGTATAGAAGAATGAAACTGGATCCTTATCTCTCACCTTATACAAAAATCAACTCAAGATGGATCAAGGACTTAAATCTAAGACCTGAAACCATAAAGATTCTAGAAGATAACATCAAAAAACCTTTCTAGACATTGGCTTAGGCAAAGAATTCATGACCAAGAACCCCAAAGCAAATGCAACAAAAACAATGAAAAATAGGCAGGACTTCTTTAAACTAAGAAGTTTCTGCATGGCAAAAGAAACAATCAGAAGAGTAAACAGACAACCCGCAGAGTGGAAGAAAATCTTCACAATCTATACATCCAACAAAAGACTAATATCCAGAGTCAACAAATAACTCAAACAATGATAGACCAGATAAAGAAAATGTGGCACATATATACCATGGAATAATATGCAGCCATAAAAAAGGATGAGTTCATGTCCTTTGCAGGGACATGGATGAAGCTAGAAACCTTCATTCTCAGCAAACTAACACAAGAACAGAAAACCAAACACTGCATGTTCTCACTCGTAAGTGGAAGTTGAACAATGAGAACACATGTACACAGGGAGGGAAACATCACATACTGGGGCCTGTTGAGGGAGTGAGGGGCTAGGGGAGGGATAGCATTAGGAGAAATACCTAATGTAGATGATGGGTTGATGGATGCAGCAAACCACCATGGCATGTGTATACTTATGTAACAAACCTGCACATTCTGCACATGTACCCAGAACTTAAAGTATAGTTTAAAAAGTTTTTTTAAAAAAGAACTCAAACAAATTAGCAAGGAAGAAACAAACAATCCCATCAAAAAATCATGAATGGACGATTCTCAAAAGAAGATACATAAATGGCCAACAAACATACGAAAAAATGTTCAACATCACTAATGATCAGGGAAATGCAAATCAAAACCACAATGCACAAAACTACCTTACTCCTGCAAGAATGGCCATAAAAAAAAAAAAAAAAAAAAAAAAAAAAGGATGTTGTCAGGGATGCGGTGAAAAGGGAATACTTTTACACTGCTGGTGGAAATATAAGCTAGTACAAACACTATGAAAAACGATGTGGAGATTCCTTAAAGAGCTGAAAGTAGAACTACTACTTGATCCAACAATCCCACTACTCAGCATCTACCCAGAGAAAATGAAGTCATTATACAAAATAGATACTTGCAAAGGCATGTTTACAGCAGCACAATTCACAATTGCAAAATTTGTAACCAGCCCAAACGTCCATCAATCAATGAGTGGATAAAGAAATTGTGATATACATGTATATCATGGAATACTATTCAGCCATTTAAAAAGGAATGAAATGATGGCATTCACAGCAACCTGGATGGAATTGGAGACCACTATTCTAAGTGAAGTAACTCAGGAATGGAAAACCAAACATCACATGTTCTCACTCATAAGTGAGAGCTAAGCTATGAGGATGCAAAGGCTTAAGAATGATATAGTGGACTTTGGGGACTTGGGGGAAATTAGGGGACGGGGGATGAGTGATAAAAAACTACAAATTGGCTACAATGTATACTGCTCAGATGATGGGTGCACCAAAATCTCACAAATCACCACAACTTATTCATGTAACCAACCACTACCTGTTTCCCAAAAACCTTTGGAAATAAGAAAAAAAAAAAAAAATTTAAAGTTCATGTCAAAATAGAAAAAAAAAAAAAAAAAAAAAAGACTCAGAAACTAAAGGCTCAACTTTAAAAACAAAGGAAGTTATCAAGTCAATCGTATTTCTCTGATTCAAATTAATATTAGTTTTATGACATGAAGAACCACAATTGATAAGTCAAAACTTTAAAATCATTTGTGGAAAAGTAAACTAAATCCATAAACTCCCATCTGATTAAAGCGATCTCATATTATTCATTTTCAACTCCCTGTAAAAGATGTTTCCTTTCATGCATATTCCTTTTGCCTACCACCATCTAAAATAAGAATTTTGATTTGAGGCCGTGCATGGTGGCTCAAGCCTGTAATCTCAGCACTTTGGGAGGCCGAGACGGGCGGATCACGAGGTCAGGAGATCGAGACCATCCTGGCCAACCCGGCGAAACCCTGTCTCTACTAAAAAATACAAAAAAACTATCTGGGTGAGGTGGCGGGCACCCATAGTCCCAGCTACTCGGGAGTCTGAGGCAGGAGAATGGCGTAATCCCGAGAGGCGGAGCTTGCAGTGAGCTGAGATCCGGCCACTGCACTCCAGCCTGGGCGACAGAGCGAGACTCCGTCTCAAAAAAAAAAAAAAAAAAAAAAAAAAATTTTGATTTGAAATAGTAATTTAGCTTGTAGTAACAAGAAAGAGAAATATAAAGTCCTCTGAAATATAACTTATACTCAGTTTATAGAAAAGCTGTCTTTAAAATGGCCAGTGCAATATCAGACTCAGAAACTCAGCAGGTAAAAGGCACATGGATGGACAGCACAGCTGCAGCCACTTATTTGCAGGGAGAAACACTGCATCCTGAGGTTTGGCTTGTCAGAATTTCTTACAGGCTCTTCACAAAGGTCAAAGATATTTGTTCTTTGGCATGCCAAGTGAATTGCTGCACAACGCTCTGCTATGTGGTTAGAAATGTGTTTGTCTACTGTCTAAATTCCACCCCTTCTTAAAAATATCATTGAATAATAAAAATATCTGGTGTCTTTGAATATATAATATCATTTACTAGTTGTATTAATTCATACCTCAATTATGAATTATACTCCTCTAATTATGTGGAAATTAACTTTTCATTAAAGTAGCAATTCTATACCTATTTTTCTTTCTTGTCAAGTCCAGAACTATGATTTAGACATATGAAATACTGTTCTCATCGAGGATTGGTTCTCTCTTGTATTTTGTTTCA
Organism: Chlorocebus sabaeus; assembly: GCF_047675955.1. Lineage (NCBI taxonomy): Eukaryota > Metazoa > Chordata > Mammalia > Primates > Cercopithecidae > Chlorocebus > Chlorocebus sabaeus. The sequence continues at coordinate 61,769,633 of NC_132933.1, forward strand.
ATGAAAATATTAAAAGAGAAAGTAATTGATTTAAATTTTAGCTCTAAATGATGGGCCTTAAATTTTTGTCTGCTATGAATTACTTATGGTGGTTAGCAAAAATATAGATTCCTGGGCTCCATGCCTTGATATTATTTACTCAATATTTATTGAGTTGGACCCAGGAATTTTCATTTTGAAAACCAACTGCGATGATTGAGATGCAATGATTCGCAGAACACACTTTGAGTCTTATTGGAAAAACTCCCCTTGGTAGAAAATGTTTAAGTGTTTTTTTCATCCTATCTTACAAACTCCTGATTTGATACCAAAGCCTGTTTAAATTAAAGCCTATTTCCAGTAATAAAACTAGCTATGTATCCAGATTAACACGCTTACTGGAAGTATTTAAAGATGTTGGATGAAATACTTTAAAAAATCTTAAATACATGGGAGAATAAACAAGACAGAAAAGAATTATTAGGTGAATGAAGACATTAAAGTGGTGAGAAAACTACTGAACTATTTTTGCTCTAATATTGTTTTCCAAAGCTGGCATCATTTAGTATGTATTTTTATGATCTTGAGTGATTTGAGAACATTGCAAGCAAAAGCCAAGGCATCCCTAAGATGAGGTGTCAATCAGAAGACACCCTCCTCACAAAGCTGGAAAGCCAAATACCTATGCCATCAAGGTAGTTTTCAACCAGAAATAAACTCCATTATATTAACATACCTACTAGAAAACTACAGCTAAAGCTTCTTTGGTACTGAGCAATGCAAGATTGAAATAAACAGTAATGAAACATAATCATAAACACAAACTATTTCTTGCAGTATTTTCACCTCAAGTTCATACTGACAAGATAAGCCATAAAAACTCAACCCTTTCATTAAGGCAGATTACCCCCATACTGGTGGTGCCCGAAAAGCATCTTGCAGAAGTAAATGCAAGTCCTATCTAGATAATTCCACCTTTTTTCTATCTTTCAAATAATCCCAACAATTATTTTTAAGGAGTTTTAGCAGCTCACTGTCAAAAACTAATTGACATAAAAGAAAAAACAAAACAAAACAAAACAGAATGCTATGTATGAGGTATCCAAAAAATAAAACAATAGAAAGATGTCCACAAAGACTTAATTTCATTGACTTATCTGATACAAATTTTAAAATAACTACACTTACAATAGTTAGGAAATATATGACAAGCATGAAAATATCTACAAAGAACTGTAAATCATAAAAATGACATAGCAGATTTGAAAAAGCAAAAAATGTAAATTATAAATATGAGAAAATATTTAAAAATGGTAATAGATGACCATAACAGCATATTTTAGGCGCAACAAAACAGTTTGGAGAGTGACATTAGTAAGATAGTGGACTAGGAAGCTCTAGGACTTTGTTTTTCCATCAAAACACCAAACAAACAAACACACACATACATGTTAGCTAAAATAACTTCATGGGAGCTCTGGAACACAATCTAATATCTATAACCACCAAGCCAGTGCTCAATCAAGACACATTCAAAATGGTATAAATTTTTATAACACTTTTACTCACTCTTGCTACACGTCCTCTCCAGCATAGTGCAGCAAGGTCAGGAAGAAGTGGCTTATCTCCTGGTTCCTTCCCTTGTGACAGAAACAACAGAATGGAAATAGTTGTCAATATTTCAGTCTATCTGTGGGCTGCCAGAGTGACTGGTCTATCTTGCTTAACTTAAAGTTCAAATGGAATTGATGGCACATTTGATTAACATCTAAAGATGAAAGTTACAGAAGGCAGTGGTTACTGCTGTGGTGCATGAAAACCACAGGGGAACTTCAGACCTGTGGATGTCTGAGATCAAGAGATTACAGACAACTATATGCAACAGAACACCTAAATGCCTCACAGAATCTTGGGCGAGAATATTTTAAAATTTAAGGCATTTAAAACTATCTAGGGGGATAACAGAAAAGAGCACCTAGACAGGCCCAGAAATGATGCTTACCTAGAAAAGGAAGACCTCAAGCCTTCACCCCAGGCTGATTTAAATATTCAGAGGTCCATTGATTAGTAAAAGTCTTCCATAACAATTTGGAAAGAATCAGAGGGATAGATGATTCTTCAAATGTTTAAATATCATTGAAAATCCACAAGGGATATTAAAAAAAAAAAAAACACAGAAAAATATGGCCTATTCAAAAGAACAAAAATAAATCTCCAGAAATAGTCTCTGAGGAAACATATGCTAAGACTTAATAAATAAAGGCTTTAAACAACTGTCTTAAATATGCTTAAAGAGGTAGGGGGAAACATACACAAAGAAATAAATAAAAATAAGAAAATGATACATGAAGTAAATGAGAATATCAAGAAAGAGATAGAAATTACTTAAAAACAAACAGAAATTCATGAGCTGAAAAATACAATAGGTTTACTGAAAAATTCACTAGACTGATAGACAACTCAAAAAGGCAGAGAAAATAATCAGTGAACTTGAAAACAGGTCAATAGAAATTATGAAGCCTGAGGGAAAAAATGAATTTAAATAAATACTTGTGGCACAGCATAAACTAGGCAATTATATAAGTCATGAAAGTCTTTGAAGGAAAAGAGAAGTAGAAAAAGGAGCAGAAAGCTTATTTAAAGAAATAATGGCTGAAAACTTCCCAAACTCCAAATAGGATTAATGGAAAGACACCCACATTATGACACAGTAAAATCAAACTGTCAAGAGACAAATCAATATGAGAATTCTGAAAGCAGCAAGAGAAAAATGACTTGTCACATTCAAGGGATTCCCCATAAGATGTCACTGGATTTCTTAGCAGAAACTTTGTAGGCCAGGGACACTGAGATGACATATTTAAAGAGCTGAAAGAAAAACAAAACACACTTTTAACCAGGTATTCTATATTTGGTAAAGATATTCTCCAAAAAAATAGGGAAACTATGATATGCCAAGATGAACAAAACAGGAGGGGACTAATTAAATCTAGACCAGTCTGTCCTACAAGAAATGCTAAAGAAAGTCCTTCAAGATGGAATAAAAGGATGTCAGACAGAAACTGAAAGCTACACAAATATATAATGTTCTCCAGTAAAAGTAAGTAAATGGATAAAAAAAAAAATGTGTATTGTCATAATTTTGGTTTTAACTTCACTTTTTAATTTTAACAGAATTTTAAAGATAAAAGTATAACCAATGATAAATCTATTTTACAGGGTGCACAATATATAAAGATATATAATTTGTGGTGATCAATAACATGGGAGGTAGAGCTGTAAAGTTTTTTTTAAGTGTTGGAAGTTAAATTGGCAATTAAAGATTGATTATCATAACTATAGGAAGTTAAATATAATCTTTCTACTAACCTCAAAAAAAATCTATAGAATATATAAACAAAAGAAAATAAGATTTTCAAAATGTACCCCAACCCCCCAAAATCAAATAAACTAGAGGAAGACAGACATAAAGAACAGGGACAAAATACCTGTACGACATACAAAAACAAAACAAAACAAAACAAAAACAAATATCAAAATGGAATAACTAAGAGTTTCTCTATTTGTAATTACTTTAAATGTAAATATATTAAACACCATCATCAAAACATGTAGACTGGTAGAATAAATTAAAAAAAAAACAGAATTACACTATATATCATCTATAAGAAACTCACTTTAAATGTAGGGACATACATAGATTGAAAGTGAAAGGAGGAAAAAACATATTCCATGCAAATAGTAACCCAAAAAGAGCAAAGGTGATTATACTAATATTAGACAAAATAGACTTTAAGTTATAAACTGTTACAAGCAAAAAAGAAGGGCAATACCTATTGATAAAAAGGTCAATTCACAAAGAAGAAATAATAAGCATATATACATTGAACATCAGGGAACAAATATGTATCAAGCAAACACTGAGAGAAATAAAGAGAAAAATGAACATACTTACATTAATAGTATAAAAAATTAACCCCACTTGTGACATTGGCTTCAACATCGAAACAAATGATTAAAAAGGAAATAGAAGACTTAAACAACACTATAAACCAATTGGTACTAAAAACTTTAAAAAGTCATTTCACCAAAACCCAACAAAATACGCTTTTTTCTCAAGTTCACATGGAACATATTCTGGGATGTACCAAATGTTAGGTGACAAACAAGTCTTTATAAATTAAAAAGAAAAAATTAAAATCAAACACAGCATCTTTTCTGATCACAATGGAATGAAACTAGAAATAAGTAGCAGAATTAAAACCGTAAAGTCTATAATTATATGGAAATTAAACAACTCTCACTTAAACAACAAATGAGTCAAAAAAGAATTCACAAGGGAATTTACAGATTATCTTGACACAAATTGAAATGAAAAGACAGCATATTAAAATGTAGGAGATGCAACAGAAGCAATCTTAAAAGGGATATTAAGAGCTATAAATACTTACATTAAGAAAGAAGTAAGGCCTCAATACTGCCAACCTAATCTTGAGGCTGTAAGGAACTAGAAATACAGAAACAAACTAAACCCAAAGTTGACAGAAGGAAGAAAATCTAAAAAGAGTAGATTAGAGATAAAATAGAGATTAGAAAAACAATGTAAGAAATAAACAAAAACAAGAGTTGGCTCTTCAAAAAGATTAATATATTTAACTATTATTCAGCTAATTAACTAAGAAAATAGAGAGAGGACTCAAAAACTTAAAACCAGAAATAAAAGAGGGGAACATTACCTAAGTGGGATTTATACCAGGGATGCAAGGATGGTTCAGCATATGAAATTAATTTATATGATATGCTATATCAACGGAATAAAGGACAAAAACAAGGAATAATTTCAACTGATGCTGAAAAAAATGTGATAAATGTCAACATCACTTCATGATAAAAACTCTAAAAACAAACTGGGTACAGAAAGAACATACCCTAACATAATAAAAGCCATATATGACAAACCTATGGCAAGTATCACACTGAATGGGTAAAAACAGAAATCCTTTTTTAAGTTCAGGAACACTACAAGGATGCCCACTTTTACCAATGTTATTCAATATAGTCTTTGAAGTTCTAGCTAGAACAATCAGATAAAAGAAAGAAATAAAGGGCAGACAAAATGGAACGGAAGAAGTCAGATTATCCTTGTTTGCAGATGATATCATATTATATTTGGAAAAACCTAAAGACTCCACCAAAACACTTAGAGCTGAGACATTCAGTAAAGTTGCAGGATCCAACATCAACATACAAAAATTATTGGAATTTCTATATGCCAACAGTGATCATTATGAAAAAAAATCAAGAAAGTAATCTTACTTACGATAACTACAAGTAAAATAAAATACACAGGAATAAACTTAACCAAAGAAATGAAATATTTCTACAATAAAAACTATAAAACACTGATGCAAGAAATAGAAGAAGACACAAAAACATGGAAAGATAATCCATGTTCACTGATCAAAATAATCAATATTGTTAAAATGTCATGCTACCCAAAGCAAAGTACAGATCCAATGCAATCCTTACCAAAACACTAATGACATTTTTCAGGGAAATAAATAAGTAATTCTAAAATTTATATAGAACTACAAAATTCTGCCTAGAGTAGTCAATGCTATCCTTAGCAAAACAATGAAACTGGAGGAATCACATTACCTAACCTCAAATTATACCACAGAGCTATATTAATAAAAATGGCATAGTACTGACATAAAAACAGACACACAGGCAAATGCATCAGAGTAAAGATCCCAGAGCCAAATCCATACACCTACAGTGAACTCATTTTTAACAAATGTACCAAGAACATACATAGGGGAAAGAGCAATCTCCTCCATAAATGTTGCTGGAAAAACTCTATATCCATATGCAGAAGAATGAAACCAGACTTTCATCTCATGCTATATGTAAAAATAATATAAAAATGGGCTAAATACTTAAATATAACACCTCACATTATAAGCAAACATTGAAGAAACTCTCTAGGACATTGAACTGGGCAAAGATATCTTGAGTAGTAGCTCACAAACACCAGTCAGCAAAGCAAAAATGAACAAATGGGTTCTCAACTAGTTAAAAAGCTTCTGCACAGCAAAGGAAAACAAGAAAGTGTCTTCAATAAACACTTTCAAGAAATACTTTCAAATGTTCAAAAAAGTGAAGAGACAACCCACAGAATGGGAGAAAATATTTCCAAACTACCAATTTGACAAGGGATGTATAACCATAATACATAAGAAGCTCAAACAACTCTATAGGAAATATTCTAATACTCTGATTAAAAAATGGAAAAAAAATCTACATAGGCATTTCTGAACAGAAGACATACAAAAGGCAAACGGGTATATGAAAAGGTGCTCAACATCATTGATCATCAGAAAATGCAAATTAAAACTACAGTGAGATGTCATCTCAAGCCAGTTAAAATGGCTTTTATCTAAAAGTCATCCAATAACAAATTCTGGCAGGGCTGTAGAGAAAAGGGAACCATTATACACTGTTGGTGGGAATGTAAGTTAGCACAACCACTGGGGAGAACAGTTTAGAAGTTCCCCAGAAAACTAAAAATAGAGCTACCATATGATCCAGCCCTTAGGTATATCCATCCAACTCCTAGGTATATACACAAAAGAAAGGAAATCAGTATATCCAAGTGATGTCTCCACTCCTGTGTTCATCGCAGCCCTATTCACAATAGCTGAGATTTGGAAGCAACCTAAGTGTCCATCAACAGATAAACAGATGGACAGATAAAAAACAGAAAAGAAAATGTAGTATATGTTACACCATGGAATACTACTGAGCCATAAATCAGAATGAGATCCTGTTATTTTTAACAACGTAGATGGAACTGGAGGTCACTATGTTAACTGAAATAAGTCAAGCACAGAAAGGGAAACTTCACACGTTATCACTTATTTGTGAAAGCTAAAAATCAAAATCATTGAACTCATGGGGATACAGAGAAGAAGGATGGTTACCAGAGACTGGGAAGTGTAGTGGGGTGGGGGTGGAGGTGGGATTGAGAGGAAGCGGAGATGGTTAATGGGTACAAAAAATAGTCTGAAAGAATGAATAAGATCTAGCATTTCCTAGCATAGCAGGTGGACTATAGTAAAAAAAATAATAATAATTTAATTGTACCCTTTAAAAATTACTAAAAGAATGTAATAGGATTATTTGTAATACAAATAATAAGTGCTTATGGTCATGGATTCCCTATTTACCCTAATGTGATTATTACACTTTGCATGCCTATATCAAAATATCTCACATAGCCCATAAGTATATATACCTACTATGTACCCACAAAGGTTAAATACATAAAAAAATTGTGCTACTTATTTTCAGTTTCTGAGACTAAGTCTACCTTCTGGTCTTTCCCGGTCATAGACATGGTCTTTCTAGAAAGGTCTCTGATTGGGAACTTGATTTGTTTTAGTCTCCTGGGTCCTTTAGGAAATCTAGTTCTGCCCTTTAAATGTTCTAGCTTAGTTTGCTAACTTCTTACCTCTGATTGATTCAATACTGGCACACGGCCATATACTTGGAAAATGTATTTATTTCCTAAGCCCAGAAAAATCAGGAAGACTTTTCTCTGCCTTTTAGAAACTTTCTGCTTAGTTTTCCAGCCACCTGCACTGCACAAGAATTAAGGAAATGTCTTATATTGAATCTTGGCTTTGTGTTCCAGTTTCTTTAATTGCTCAATTTGCCATATTAGCCAGCTGCAAAGAACCACAGAAAGCTTTGCTGATTTTCTCGTTAGCAGGAACATTCTGCCTAGGGTAGGTATTTTGCAGCCTGGGAAAGTTGGATACATTTGGAACACACAGAATAGGTATAATCCCAGGGAAGTAATAACTGGAGATAATCAACTTATCCCAGAAAGCGCCTCCCACACCTTTTACAAAAATATATTTTAGTTCACTTATCCTTGTTTTTACATCTCTGATTCCCTTTAGAATATGTTTTGTAATTTATCAGGTTGTTTCTACTTGTTGTGGTGGTAATATTGGCCTGTAACTACAAACATCTTATTCAGAATCAGAAGTCAGATTATGGGGATTGTAGGGTTTTTTTTTCTTTTTCTTTTTCTTTTTTTTTGCACATTTTTCAATTATATAGTTTAAAATTATTTACTTACAGCCAGTTTCCTACATGATAAACTTGTTTTTGAAAACATCTTGCTTTTTCAGTAAACACTCTCTTTTTATAATCTATTTTTTTTCTAAATGTTTTTTAAACATGGAAGTAGAGGCTGGGCTGAGAAAAAATGGCAGATAAGAGACAGGACTAATGTACAGCTCCCGCTTGAACAGACAGAAGAGTGTATAGAGACTCATGTTGTGAACTTGTGCTCCAAAAACCATTGCAGGAACATACCTGGAAAACCAAAAAGAATTCACAGACATTTTGAAATAAGCAGCTTGCTGCTGCAAACTCTGTGACACAGTCAAAAAACTGTGAGTCCCCAAAGTGTGAGAGGTGGAAAAATCTGACTGCAAACAAACATCCTCACTGGAGTACCTAAAAATCTATATCATGGGAGAAGGAATTAACCTTACCTAGAACTGAAATGGATTTAAGGAGATGAGCAAAATACAAAAGTAGAAGTGGCAGGCAGTGGGAAGAGCCCTGTAGGCACTCCCAGTCCCAAGCTCTAGCTCAGGGAAGCTATTCCTGGCTTTATCTCATATCAGTCCTCAGGGAAGGCAGCCAGTGGAATTGCAGAGGGGCCACAGGGTAAAGGAAACTCCTTGCTGAAGTTTGTATTAATTTTGACTGAGTGTGATTTTTTTCTGAGCAGAATCTGGCGGCAAATGGGAAGCGCAAACATGATTGCAGAAGCCACAGAACTGACAGCCCTGTTTGCTTTCTCACCAGGGAAGCATGTATCCTGGGGCAAGACCTCAGTCCTGCTCACAGATTGCCTGGATATAAACTTTGTGCTGTTGGCAGGGCACAGCAGCAGGAGTAAGACTGGCCTTGCTGGCTGTGTGGGAGCTGAGTGAGGCCTGTCATTGCCAGCTTTCCCCCACTTCCCTGGCAACCTGTATGACACAGCTGAGGCAGCCATAATCCCCCTGAGACCATAACCCCATTAGCCTGAGAACCAGCCCCCACCCACAGTGGCTGTGGCAAGCCCTGTGCAAGGAGAGTCTGAGCTCAGATCCACCTAACCCTGCCCCCAACTGATGGTGTTATCCTATCTGCCCTGGTAGCAAACGACAAAACATATAAACTCTTGGGAGCTCTATGGCCCTGCCCATCACCTGAGAAACCTGAATACTTATCCTGGTCAGTATAGGGCAAGATATTGTCCCCCTTCTACCACCTCAGCTGGTGCTCTCTTGAAAGTACCATCTCCCAGCTGGAGGCCAATCAATTCAAGCCATTACAGCAACTCATAACAGAACAACCCTGCTCCAAAGAATGAGAAAACAACAGATAATTCCACCACCTGCAACACCCTGGCTAATAATAGTCCTGATTCGGTCCACATGACAACTTTACTGCTAGCATAACTGGCATTCAGGAAAACCAGTGCACTAAATAAAACTACAAGCAAGGACTCCCACAGAGTCCACTTTACCCCCCTGACAGCTTCACTGGAACAGGTGTTGCTATCAGTGTCTGGGTGACCTGAAGACAGATCACATCACAGGAATCTTTGCAGACATTGCCCAGCACCAGCCCAGAGTCTGATACCCTCTCTGGGTGGATATAACCAGAAGTGAAATAACAATCACCGTAGTCTGGCTCTCAGGAAGCCCCATTTCCAGGGGAAGGAGGAGAGCACTATATCAAGGAATCGCCATGTGGGACAAAATAATCTGAATAGTGGCACTTGAGTTCCAGATCTTTCCACTAAAATAGTCTGTCCAAATGAGAAGGAACCAGAAATATAATCCTGGTAACAGAAAAAACAAGGTTCTATAGGATCCCCAAAAGATCACACTAACTCTCTAGCAAATCTTCTTGATCCAAATCAAGAAGAAATCTCTGAACTGCCAGGTAAAACATTCAGAAGGTTGATTATTAAGCTACTCAAGGAGGTACCAGCGAAAAGTGAAAATCCAACTTAAAGAAATTGAAAAAAACAATACAGGATATGGATGAAAATTTCTCCAGAGAAATATATATCATAAAGAAAAGATAATCACAACTTCCGGAAATGAAACACAAACCTAGAGATATGCAAAATACGCTGGAAAGTTTTAACAATATAATCAAACAAGTAGAAAAAATAACTTAAAAAATGAACAAAATCTTCAAGAAATTTGACATAATGTTAAATGACCAAATGTAAGAATAATTGGTGTTCCTGAGGAAGAAGAGAAATCTAAAAGTTTTGAAATGTTTTTGAGGAAATAATCAAGAAAAACTTCCCCAGTCTTGCTAGAGATCTAGACATCCAAATAAAAGAAGCTCAGAGAACACCTGGGAAATTCATCACAAAAAGATTCTAGCCCAGGCACATAGTCATCAGATTATTTAAAGTCAAGACAAAGGAAAGAATCTTAAGAAATGTGATGCAAAAGCATCAGGGAACTTATAAGAGAAAATCTATCAGATTAACAGTAAATTTATCAGCAGAAAACCTACAAGTCAGAAGGGACTGGAATTCTATAGTTAGCCACCTTAAACAAAATGATTATCAGCCAAGAATTTTGTATCCAGCAAAACTAAGCTTCAAAAATGAAGGAGAGATAAAGTCTTTTTCAGACAAACAAATGCTGAGACAATTGACCACTACCAAGCCAGCAAAACTAGAAACACTAAAAGAGGTTCTAAATCTTGAAAGAAAACTTTAAAATTCACCAAAATAGAACCTCCTTAAAGCATTAATCTCACAGGACCTGCAAAACAATTGCACAATGAAGAAAAACCCAAGGTCTTCAGGCAACAACTAGCATGATGCATAAAAGAGTACCTCACATCTCAATCCTAATGTTGAATGTAAATAACATAACGATCTACTTAAAATTTACAGATTGGCAGAATGGATAAAAAGCCACCAATCAAATATCTCCTGTCTTCAAGATACTCACCTAACACATAAGGACTCACATAAACTTAAGGTAAAGAGGCGGAAAAAGACATTCCATACAAACAGAAAACAAAAGCGAGCAGAAGTAGCTATGCTTATATCTAGAAAGATTAATCCAACAGGAAAATTTCACAATCCTAAATATGTATGTACCTAACACTGGAGCACCCAATTTTTAAAACAATTACTACTAGACCTAAGAAATGAGATAGATGGCAACTCAGTAATTGTGGGGACTTTAATACTCCACTGTCAACACTAGAAAAGTAATCAAGACAGAAAGTCAACAAATAAATGATGAACTTAAACTATACCCTAGAAAAAAATGAACTTAACAGATACTTATAGAGCATTCTACACAACAACTGTAGAATACACATTCTTTTCATCAGCAAATGGGGACATTCTCTTCATTAGCATATGGAACAGTCTCCAAGAGAGCCAAAAGGATAGGCCACAAAACAAGTCTCAATAAATTTAAGAAATTCAAAATTATATCAACTATTCTCTTAGACCACAGTGCAAAAAATTGGAAGTTAACTGCAAAAGGAACCCTAGAATCTGCACAAACCCATGGAATTTAAGTAATCTGCTGCTGGTTAATCTTTGGGCCAACAATTAAATCAAGATGGCAATTAAGGAATTCTTTCAACTTAATAACAATACTGACACAACCTATCAAAACTTCTCGGATACAACAAAAGTAGTACTAAGAGGAAACTTCATAGCATTAACTAAATGCCTAAATGCGCGTCAACCAACTAATGGATAAAGAAAATGTGGTATCTTTTTTTTTTTTTGACACGGACTCTCCCTCTGTCGCCCAGGCTGGAGTGCAGTGGCCGGATCTCAGCTCACTGCAAGCTCCGCCTCCTGGGTTTACGCCATTCTCCTGTCTCAGCCTCCGGAGTAGCTGGGACTACAGGCACCAGCCACCACACCCAGCTAGTTTTTTGTATATATATATATATATATATATATATATATATATATATATATTTTTTTTTTTTTTTTTTTTTTTTTTTTTTTTTTTTTTGAGTAGAGACGGGGTTTCACCGTGTTAGCCAGGATGGTCTCGATCTCCTGACCTTGTGATCCGCCCGTCTCGGCCTCCTCCCAAAGTGCTGGGATTACAGACTTGAGCCACCGCGCCCGGCCTTAGAAAATGTGGCATCTCTATTCCATGGAATACAGCAATAAAAATGAAAGAAATAATGGCATTATCAGCAACCTGGATGGCGTTGGAGACTATTTTTCTAAGTGAAGTAACCCAGAAAAGGAAAACTAAACATCCTATGTTCTCACTTTTAAGTGAAACCTAAGCTATGTGGATGCAAAGCTGTAAGAATGACACGATGGACTCTGGGGACTCGTGGGGAAGGATGAGAGGGGGTGAGAGGTAAAAGTGTACACATTGGGTACAGTGTACTCTCCTCGGGTGATGAGTGCACCAAAGTATCAGAAATCACCATTAAAGTACTTTTGCATGTAACCAAACAACACCTGTTTCCCAAAAACTATTGAAATTTAAAAACATGGAAGTAGAGGGTGGAATGGTGGCTATCAGAGGCTAGGAAGGGTAAGAGGGATGGGAGAATCAAGAGATTTTGGCTAATGGATACAAACATAGTTAGACAGAAGCAATAAATTCTGTTGTTTTATGGCACAGCAGGGAGGTATAGCTATCAATCATTTATTGCATATTTCAAAATGGCTAGAAGAGAAAATTTATTTATTTTTTTTTATTTTTGAGGAATATACTTTAAGAGGGATTGATGGAATTGGAATTGATACAGTTGAATTGATAAGAGGAATTGATACAATTGGAAAGATGTTAAAAAACACCAGCACAGAAATCACTAGTCTGTCTCTGAATGTAGACTTTATCTATTCCAGAAACACAAGGTCTCCATCTTATTTATGCTATGACAAACTGACACAAAGGAATGATGAATGTTTGAGGTTATGTATAAGCTAAATACCCTGATTTAAACATTACACCTTCTATGCATAGATCCAAATATCACATGTACCCCTTAAATATATACAATTATTATGTATCAATAACACTAATAAACTGTAAAAAGGAAGAGTAATTTTTAGTGAAAATTTTTATATTGCAAATGATACATTTAATTTTCTCATAGAGCAATCATGTATTGTGCTTTCTTTCTTTTTTAGTAAAACAAACAAAAAAAAACCCAAACATTTTGTGCACTTCAGTTTCTTCTTGAAATTTTTTTTTCTAAAGCTAGATATGAAACTGGATTAAATTGGTAAATAATTTTAATAAAATAATTTTTAACTTTAATTTTAATAAAATAACTGTTTAACTCTTAGCACATATTTAATTTATGGTGAGGCATCTTTGCCGGAGGTTAGAGACAGTGTAAAATGGGATTAAGAACTTATTGTAGTAGAAATATTCCTTGGCTTTTTGCCTGTTTTTTTATTCTGCTATTAATACAAAGGGAAAACTGGACAATCTTGTTTCTTACTGAAAAAGAATCTGATTTTTGTCCAAACGTAAAATTCCACAGACAGGTACAATAATTATTTTCTTTAGGCTCAAGTCATTTCTTATAACCAATACAGAGTCAAGCTGGAGTGGAAAATTTCAGACTAATCTCACCTACTTCTTAAACAGTTTGACCTTCTTTCAAGATTCTAAGAGCTGCTTACAGGGCTATGCCTACCTTAATCTGTTAGTAATCAATTTTTTTTTTTTTTTTTTTTTTTTTTTTGGTGGACATCCTTTCTTTTAATCTCTTTCCTTTGGACCCCATCAGACTTTTATGTCACTCTTCTCTAATTCCCTTGAGTCATTCCTTCATTATTCATGGCCTTCTCCTAAGGTTTCTAATATTTCATGTCTTATTTTACACTGAACACTCTTTGTAAAGCTCAAAATCCTACAGTGAAAAAAAAAGGTGAATAAAAACTACCTTTACAGGTTCAGATACAAAGCCAAAAATTAATGTTTCAGTCATCTAATCACTGCATAAAATGCAACTTCGTGACTTGGAATAGTTATCTGTTGTCATTTCCTATATTTCTGTGTGTTTACTGGGCTTAGCTGGGTGACTCATTTAGAGTTTCTCATGCAGTTGAAGTACAGTTTATAACTGGAGATGAAGGCATCCAAAGGTCAGATTGGACTGCATGTCCAAGGTGACTTTTTCACTCACACGGCTAACTTTTTAGTTGGGATGTTGGGAAGACATGAGAATTGGCTAGGCATCTTGCTCTTCCTCTCTGTGGACTCTCCACATGGCTGACTTGAGCTTTGTTACTACAAAGAGCTTTCAAGGTGTCAATTCTTGCATGGTGGCTGGCTTCTCTCAGGGAGTATGTGGCCAGAGATCAATGCGGAAGCTAGGTTTACTATAATCTAGCCTTGGATGTTTCTCACTGTTACTTTTACCACATTCTATTTGTTACACATAGCCAGCTCAATTTCAGTGTTGAAGGGGATGATACGAGCTCTTAACAGGTGGTGTGTTTCACTGGGATGCCACTTTTGAATAATGACTACTGCAAGCCACATGATGGGCCACTGTGGACAGAATTTTAGGTTGCCACCAAACCTTGAGATCCTGTTAGCAGTACCCTCTGTAGGTCCAGAGAAACAAACATTTATGTTTGCTTTTAAAGCTAGTAACTTAACCCTGCCTGCAGAAGGATAATTCTTCTTATAGACGAGTGACAAAAACATGAAATATTACATTGTTGGAAATCTGGACAGATAAAATGGAATAGAAAAAATGTGTTGAGGACAAATAGCAACAACTGCACATACATCTACCTAATGTAGAGAACACATGGAAAATGTGGAGACTATTTTGAAAACGAAATAGTTTTGTCTAGTTTAAATTATGAAATGGAAAGCAGACTTATGAAGCTGATAAATGTATCCTGCAGAAACAGAGAATAAAGTGTTTTCAGCATCAAGATTTATGAACAGAAGGAGTATATAGTATATACACTTTCAAGTATTCATGGACATAAAAATATCAGTCATTTCTTAGGGTTTTTGTTTGTTTGTTTGTTTGTTTGTTTGTTTTATTCTCATTCCAAATTGGATTACAGTCTCTAAGGATGCTTGTTAAAGAAAGGGTTTCGAATCCACATTTTAGATTTGTAAAAGAGAACATAGCATGGCTATAAATTTAATTTCTGTCTAAAAGCCTTAATGTCCCTTCTGATCAAATTCAAATCCTAACAAATATCTGATTGTTGTCTTTACAAATTTGATTTTATTTAAATTTGCATGGATTTTATGAAACAACGTGTTACCTAACAGCCAAGCCATCATCAAGTGTTTATTTACTCATATTGTACAGCTGACAGTAAAACTCTCAACATATAGGAAGCAATATTTGATTGAGTTAACATTTCAAAAAGATAAAACGTTACCCTTATATCAAGATACTTTGGGGTTAGATTTAACTTCCTAAAATAATTTTCCCAGTTGTGTTCATTGTTTAAGTTTCTCTGTGGTTACCTTAATTTAAAGTTTGAAGAATATCCAGGAAAAACAGCTTTTGATAGGTTTAATCAAGAGCACATTCATTTAACATATATAGTGAAGTTTCAAATATGAGGAAATGGCTGTTAATAGTGGTTAGAACACACCGACAATTTAGGCTTTAAGCTCGCTTCTCTGTTTTTGTTGTTGTTGTTGTTTTGTTTTGCTTTTTCAGGAACAAGTCCCTATGATTACAGTTGGTAGATATCAGAAAAACATCTATCACAAATAAGCACGTGAAATTTTCATTGGGTTCTAAGTGCTTCGTTCTCAGGAAAAATTTTTTTTATGAATTGTTTTGGATTGTTTGGACAAAATTTCCATGTCAAATATTTTCACTTTTTTTTCCAGATTTTTAGTTTGCCACTTTGAAGTTGCAGTTGTTTATAAATGAAAAATAATAATAAATTAATTTTCTAGAGTATTTACAGTCTTAGGTTAAAACCCTTTAATTAGAAATCCAAGTGAGCAACGTGCTTGGGAAGTATGTTGATTATCATAAAATCAGTCTTTTGCCTTGTAGAATAAATTTTCCAATAAAATTTCCAAAAGTAGCATCAATATAAATGAACAATTTTAAAGCCATTTTAACCTGTTGGATGAAGCAATGATAGATGTGTGTATTCTATAAGCAAAATTTTTGCTCTTTTCAATAACAAAATATGGAAAGACATATTCATGGTTTCTCCTCTGAAATGCTCAGCAAAAATGTGAAAGTTTTTACAATATAGACATATACATATACAGTTTAAGTTAATTACTCCCATGGAAAATAAACTGAGCACTTATTCTGGCTACAGGTCAGTGCTATGCACTAGAGAAGACCAGGCAGGCAGCAACTATGATGTGTAAGAAATGAGTAGGGGGAGGAGGAAAATGTTCAGTGTAAGGCTGGAAAGGGTATTGAGATAGATTGTGACACCATAATAAGAAATTTGGACTTCGTCTTGTAAATAACCATGTCTTTTTTTTTTTTTAATTATCCTTTAAGTTCTAGGGTACATGCGCACAACGTGCAGGTTTGTTACATATGTATACATGTGCCATGTTGGTGTGCTGCACCCATTAACTTGTCATTTACATTAGGTATATCTCCTAATGCTATCCCTCCCCCATCCCTCCACCCCACGACAGGCCCCGGTGTGTGATGTTCCCCACCCTGTGTCCAAGCGTTCTCATTGTTCAATTCCAACCACTTCTAAAGTGACAAGATTAGATATGGGTTTCAGAAAGGTGATTTAAACCTCATTTTGAAAGACAGATTAAAGGAAAGATGTATCTGAGAGACAACTTCTTTGAAAGTTCTTGCAAGAGAAAGTCTGTCTCAGGGAAGGAAGAGTAGGAATGGAGAGGTGAAACAGACTTAAGTGGACGTAGGAAGCAAGAGAAGGCATTTTGGGTGACACAATATATATTTTTAACTTATTGTTATCAGTACCTAGGTGACATTTCTGTATCAGGCACTGTGTTAAGTGTTGATGAGCCCATATGGAAGGGTAAAAAACTAACCCTGAGAGAGGCTTTCAGTTACAGGGCTTAGCTGAGTAATTTGCTTCTTTGCTTCTTTAAATTGTTTTGAAAAAACAAATGTACAGTTACTTCCCACTCTTCTTTTGGTCTCTTTTTCCACCCATATTTCGACATATGTTAAAGAGGTGCTTCTTTTCCATTGCCATCTCCAACATCACAGTTCATCCCTGATCCAACTATATGTATCAACAACAAAAACACTGTCAACAGTTTGAGTTCACTTCACATGCTCATTAGCCTAAATGTCTTTTTATTTCTGTGAACTGTTTGAACTGTTTTCCTCATTTTCTTAAAATTCTCAACTGCCGGCCTGGCGCGGTGGCTCACGCCTGTAATCCCAGCACTTTGGGAGGCCAAGGCAGGCGGATCACGAGGTCAGGAGATCAAGACCATCTTGGCTAACACGGTGAAACCTCATCTCTACTAAAAATTCAAAAAATTCACCTGGCGAGGTGGTGGGCGCCTGTAGTCCCAGCTACTCGGGAGGCTGAGGCAGGAGAATTGCTTGAACCTGGGAGGCGGAGGTTGCAGTGAGCCAAGTTGGCGCCACTGCACTCCAGCCTGGGTGACAGAGCGAGACTCCATCTCAAAAAAAAAAAAAATCTCAACTGCCTAACCATCAATATTTGTGTCAGATTTAATTTAGAATTTAAGATCAGAGCAGAACTTTCCTTAAGATAAAGAGAAGTTTATTTCTCTTACTTTACAAATAAGAAAACCTAGAGAGGAAAAGTGATTTGCTCAAGTCTGTAATTAAATACTCTGAGAACATCCCAATTTCTTGATAAAGACGTTAACATTTTTTAGCTTTAAGGTCCTTTTATATGTTACCCATGTTTTGTCTTCTTGATTTTGTTCCTCGTTTATCTTCATTTTAATACATTTTCAGCTATTTTGTTACTCATTTACACATCCCTTCAGCTTTGAAAAGCCATCACTGAATTACTTTTTATTTGCCAAGCTTTCTTTCTTTCTTTCTCATATACCTTATCTTCTTTTCATAGTAATGATGATGGTAATGTTAATGGGTTTGGATCAAAATCCTGAAACACAGTCCCAAACAGCATAATCAGGAAATTGAAATCCTAAAATATCAAAATCCCTAAAGTCAGAATTCCTTAAGCCTAAAATATCTAATGTCTAAAATCCTGAAAATTGCATCCCCCCAGAATTAAAATCTTGAATGTTAAAATTCTGAAAACCAAATTCTGGGTAAGGGATTAGTAAGTTTTTCGTTGTAGACAAGATCATTGAAACATGTTAGCTGTATCACGTGAAGTGGTATTGTCTTTTCCTGAAAATTATGGTTTAAGGAGATGAACATGGGTGAAAAGTTGACAAGGAGTGGACTTATGTACTTAATGTTAGATGTCAACTTGGCTGCGTTAAGAAATACGTAGAAAATTGGTAAAGTATTACTTTGAGTGTGTCTGTCAGGGTGTTTCCAGGGGAGATTCGTGAGCGAGTCTGAGTGGACCATGTGGGAAAGATTTGCTGTCAGTGTTGGTGGGCACCATTCAATCAGGAGAGAGCAAATACGGAAGGCGATTTGGTCTCTCTCTGAGAACAGGGACAGACTTTGCTACATTGCCTGTCAGAAATTTGACTCCACAAAAGTACATTATTACAACTTTGACTTTGTGGGTAAGCATTGTGAATGTAAAATGTTGAAACTTCCTCAATAAATGAAGAGATGTCCTTTTGTACATGTGCATTTGTGAAAGGTAAAACTTCTCGAGATCTCAGCTCTATGAATGACTGCACATGGGGTGGTGACCCATTGCGATTTTTGGTCAATCTTATCAAAAGTCTTAGGTTGTTCACCACCGTATTTCAAGTGACTGCAGTTACACAGCTGAGCACACACAATTACCCACCATAGTTATATGCAATTCTGTATTTCTCTTTTTGACCTATTTCTATATGAATACACCTCATCTGCTTATAACTGATTTGCTTATGTGACTGTCATTAGTATACTGCAGTGCTTATGCTTGCAAAAAATACCTATGTTATTATTGCCTATTGTATCACATAAAGTGGCCTGGGAACTCTTCTGCTGTGTTTTTAGATTTCTCAAATAGACATCCCTTTTAAGTGTAATTTTAATACCTGTTATTTATTTTTTAATACCTGTTATTTTATTTTTTAAAATTTGTTAAAAACTTTTTCATTTTAATTGTGTGGGTACATGGTAGATTTATATATTTATGGGATACATGAGATGTTTTGATACAAGCATGCAGTGCATAAAATCACATTATGGAGAATGGGGTATTCATTCCTTAAAGCATTTATCCTTTCTGTTACAAACAATCCAACTATACTCTTTAAGTTATTTAAAAATGTACAAATTATTATTGACTATATTTACCCTGTTGTGCTATCAAATAATAGGTCTTATTCTTTCCATTTATTTGAACTTATTAACCATCTCCACCTCACTGCTACCACACCACAATGCTCCCCAGCCTCTGGTAACTGTCTTTCTTCTCCCTATCTCCATGAGTTCAATTGTTTTGATTTTTAGATCCCACAAATAAGTGAGAACATGTGATGTTTGTCTTTCTGTGCCTGGCTTATTTCACTTAGCATAATGACCTCTAGGTCCATACATGTTGTTGAAATTGACTGGATCTCATTCCTTTTTATGGCTGAATAGTACTCCATTGTGTATAAGTATCAGATTTTTCTTTATCTATTCATCTGTTGATGGACACTTAGACTGTTGTTAAATATTGGCTATTGTGAACAATCCTGTGACAAACATGGGAGTGCAGGTATCTCTTCAATATACTGATTACCTTTTTTGGAGGGTATATACCCAGCAGCTGGATGGCTGGATCATATGGTAGCTCTATTTTTTGTTTTCTGAAGAACCTTCAAACTGTTCCCTATAGTGGTTTTATTAATTTACATTCCTACAAACAGTGTACAAGGGTCCCCTGTTCTCCACATGATTGCCAGAATTTCTTATTGCCTGCCTTGGTTATAAGCCATTTTAACCGGGATGAGATGACATCTCATTGCAGTTTTGATTTGTATTTCTCTAATGATTAATGACATTGAGCACTTTTCATATCTCCATTTGCCATTTGTATGTCTTCTTTTCAGAAATGTCTATTCAGATCTTTTCCCCATTTTTGATGGGACTATTAGATTTTTTTTTTCCCATAGAGTTTTTTGAACTCCTTATATATTCTGGGGACTAAACCCTTGTCAGATGAGTAGTTTAGAAATATTTTCTCCCATTCAGTGGGTGATCTCTTCACTTTGTTCATGGTTTCTTTTGCTGTGCAGACTTTTTTTTTAAAACTAGATGTGATCCCATTTGTCAATTTTTGCTTTGGTGGCCTGTGCTTGTGGAATATTACCTAGTAATATTTTCCCAGATCAATTATCTGCAGATTTTCCCCAATATTTTCTTGTAGTAGTTTCATGGTTAAAGGTCTTATATTTAAGTCTTTAATCCATTTTGATTTGATTTTTATATATGGTGAGATAAAGGGTTCTAGTTTAATTGTTCTGCATGTGGATATTCAATTTTCCACACATCATTTATACAAGAGACTGCTTTTCCACAGTGTATATTCTTGACACCTTTGTTGAAAATGAGTTCAGTGTAGGTATATGGATTTGTTTCTGAGTTCTCAATTCTATCCAAGTACTCTGTGGGTCTTTTTTTATACCAGTACCATATCATTTTGGTTACTATAACTCTGTAGTGTAATTTGAAGTTAGGTAATGTGATTCATCCAGTTTTGTTCTTTTTGCTTTGGATAGCTTTGTATATTCTGGGTCTTTTGTGGTTTCATATAAATTTTAGGGTGTTTTTTTTTTCTATTTCTGTGAAGAATGTCATTCATGTTTTGATAGGAGTTGCACTGAACCTCAAGATTGCCTTGGAACATTTGAACAATATTGATTCTTCCAATCCATCAACATAGACTATCTCTCCATTTTTGTGTGTGTCCTCTTCAATTTATTTAATCACTTTTTAAAATTTTCATTATAGAAATATTTAGCTTCTGAGGTTAATTTCTAACTATTTGTTTTCTTTCGGCTACTGTAAATGGGATTCCTTTTTAAGTTTCTTTTTCAGATTGTTCACTGTTGGCATGTAGAACTGCTACTGATTTTTATATGTTGATTTTGTATCCTGCAACTTCACTGAATTTGTTGATCAGTTCTACTTACCCCTTTATCATTTTATAGTTTTATAGCTTCTTTATCTCTTCTTAAAATTTTGTCTTGAAATCTATTTTGTCTGATGTGAATATAGCTACTCCTGATCTGTTTTGTTTTTCATTGTCATGAAATATCATTTCTCATCTCTTTATTTTCAGTCTATTTTTGTCCTATAAGTGAAGTGAGTTTCTTTTAGACAACAGACCATTGAGTCTCGTGTTTTAATCCATTTAGCCGCTATATATTTGTATCCATTTAATCTTTTGATTGAAAAATTTAGTCCATTTATTTTCAATGTTATTTTTGATGAGTAAGGACTTATTCTTAACATTTTATTATTTGTTTTCTGGGTTTTTCTGTGTTCTTCTTTCTTTCTTTTATTCCTGTCTTCATTTTACTGGAGGTAATTTTCTCTGTTGATATGGTTATCTTCTTTTTTAAAAATTGTTTTGTATTTGTTATAGATTATTTGGGTTGAGGTTATATGAGGCTTGCAAATTCTATTATTTTAGGGTAAAATAGCAAATTGTTGCATAAACAATAAATAAACAAAAAAATGAAAAGTAGTAAAAACTCTGATTTAACTTTATTTCCCCACTTTTTAACTTTTTGTTGTTTCTATTTATATCTTATTGTACTCTCTATGTTTTCAAAGCTTTTTGTAGTTATTATTTTTGATAGGTTTATTGTTTAGTCTTTCTACTTATGATAAAAGTAGTTTACACACCACTGTTATAATATTGTGGGTTTTTCTGTGTATTTACATTACTAGTGAGTTTTGTACCTTCAAGTAATTACTTACTGCTAATTAACATTTTTTTTTTTTCTTTCTCATGGAAGTATTCCCTTTAGCATTCCTTGTAGGACAGGTCTGGTAATAATGAAATTCTTTAGCTTGTGTTTGTTCGAGAAAGTCTTTATTTCTCTTTCATATTTAAATAATATTTTAGCCAGATATACCACTCAAGGGTAGTAGTTTTTTTTTTTTTTTTTCAGTATTATAAATATATCATATGTCTCTGAAAAGTCTTCTGCCAGACATTGGAGTTTCATTGAATAATATTTTTTTTTCTCTTGCTGCTTTTGGAACCTGTTTTAAATCCTTGATCTTTGTGGATTTGAATATTAAATGCATTGAGATAGACTTATTTGGGTTAAATCTG
The DNA here is from genome assembly GCF_047675955.1 of Chlorocebus sabaeus. Lineage (NCBI taxonomy): Eukaryota > Metazoa > Chordata > Mammalia > Primates > Cercopithecidae > Chlorocebus > Chlorocebus sabaeus. The sequence continues at coordinate 61,792,077 of NC_132933.1, forward strand.
CTTGGTGTTCTACAACCTTCTTATAGTTGGATATTGATATCTTTCCCTAGGTTTAGGGAGTTCTCTGTTATTATACTTTTGAATAAACTTTCTACCTATCTCTTTTGCTACCTCCTTTTAAGGCCAGTAACTCTTAGATTTTCACTTTTGAGACTGTTTTCTAGATTCTGCGGGTATGCATCATTTTTTTTTCTTTTGTCTCCTCTGACTGTACTTTCAAGTAGCCTGTCTTCAAGCTCACTATTTTTTTCTTCTGCTAGATTAATTCTCCTTTTAAAATACTCTGATGCATTCTTTAGTGTGAAACTTGCATTATTTATCTTCAGAATTTCTGATTGATTCTTTTTAATTATTTCAGTTTATCTGATAGAATTCTGAATTACTTCTCTATATTATCCTGAATTTCACTGTGTCCTGAAAACACTTATCTTGACTTCTCTGTCTGAAATGTCACATGTCTTTGTTTCTCCAGGATTGGTTGTCTGTGGTTTATTTAGTTCATTTTGACAATGTCATGTTTTCCTGGATGATCTTGATACTTGCAAATGTTCATCTGTGTCTAGGCATTGAAGAGTTAGGTATTTATTGTAGACCTCACAGTCTGGTATTGTTTGTTTCTGCCCTTCTTGGGTAGGTTTTCCAGATATTTGGAAAGAGTTGGGTACCGTGATCTAAGCTGTATCTGCTTTAGGTGGTACCCCAAGCCCAATAATTCTATGGTCCTTGCAGACTCGTAGAGGTACTGCCTTGATAGTCTTGGGCTGGATCTGGAAGAATTTTCTAGATTACCAGGCATAGACCCTTGTTCTCTTCCATTATTTTCTCTCAAACAAATGGGGTCTCTCTCTGTTATGAGCCAACTAAAGCTGAGGGTGAAGTGAAACAGGTACCCCTGGTGGCCACCACCACTATGACTGTGCTGGGTCAGACATGAAGGCAACACAGAACTGGGTCTCACCCATGACCTGCTCTAACTAATCTCTAGCTACTATGTTCACTGAAAGCCCTGGGGTTCTACAATCAGCAAATGGCAAAGTCAGCCAGGCCTGTGTCTTCCTCTTCATGGTGGCAAGTTCTCCCAGGCCCTGAGAAGGTCCAGAGGTGTTGTCCAGGATCCAGTTACTAGAGTCAAAATCCTTAGAAGTCTACCTGGTGTTCTATTTTATTGAGGCAGAGCTGGCACTCAAACTACAAGAAGCAATCCTTCTCACTCTTCTGTCCACTTTCCAAAAGCAGGGGAGCCTTAACCCATGGCTCTCACCACCATAGGCCAATGGGGAGTGCTGCCGGACTACCACTGATGTTCTCTTAAAGCCCAAGGGCTCTTCAGTCAGCTTGTGGTAAATGCTGCCTGGGCTGGGACTCACTCTTTAGGCCAGTGGGCCCCCTTCTTTCTTAGGACAGGTCCAGAAATGCAATCCAAGAACCAATTACTGAAATCAGAGACCTCAAGAGCCCACTTGCTTCTCTACCTTTTGTGGCCAGGCTGGTACCTAAGGTGCAAGATGAAGGTCCCTTTACTTTTTCCTTTGCTTTTCTCAAGCAGATGGAGTCTTACCCCTTAGCTGCCACAGCTGGGAATATGCTGAGTCTCACCTGAAGCCAATATGTCTCAGAGGCTTACCCAAGGCCCTTGATGTGGTTCCTAAGTATCACTGCTGGTTATTCAGGGACCAAGAAATCGTTATTTAGCAGATGATGAATGCTGTCAGGACTGGGTTCTTCCCTTCAAGGCAGTGGGTTCCCTCTGGCCATGGGTTTGTCCAGGAATTTTGTCCAGGAACTAGGGCCTGGAAAAGAGGCCTATAACTTTGACCATTGCCCTATCATGCTGTTGCTTAGGTGGTATCCAAGACGCAAGATAAATTTCTCCCCACTCTTTCCTCACCTCTCCTCAAATAGAAGGGCGGGATTTCTTTGGAGCCACAAACTCTGCCACTTGACTTGAGAGGAGTCAAGCACTCCCTTAGCTTCTCTGGCTGGTATATCAGTAGTTCCTGTGCCCTTCCATTCCTCTGGCTCTGGGCCCAGTTCAGCACTAGGACTCAGCTAGGAGTTGCAGCCTAGACTGACCTTCAGGTTTCTTTAGAGCCCCAGAGAACTTAAGTCCACGGTGGTGAGGCGTGCACGAACTCAAGTTCTCACCACTGGGATCTGCAGTTCCCCTCTGGCTAGAGCTGGTTTAAATGCTCCTTCCATGGGTGCATGTCAGCTGAGTTTGGTCTGGTTTTCTTTTCTGCTTCAATGGGATAGCAATGAGTTCAGTGCCTCACAACTGCTATACTCTCATTCCCCAACCCAGCCCCCTGCCCCCTGCCCCCAGCACAAAGAACTGTTCTCTGCACGATGCCTCCAATGCCAGTGGATCAGGGAGTGGTGACATCGGCAATTCAAGACTGTTTTTTCTATTTCTTCAGTGCCTCTTTCAGTGATATGAAGTTAAAACCAGGTACCGTGAGTGCTCACCTGATTTTTGGATCTTATACAGGTGCTTTTTTTCTGTGTAGACAGTTGTTAAATTGGTGGTTTTTTTATGGAGGGGATGATCAATAGAGGCTTCTATTTCACCATCTTGCTCAGCCTAGTCTCCAAAATGTAAATTTATTTTAAATTATTTTTTCCAGAATTATCATTTCAGGATGATAAAATTTGGGATTTTAATTTTGAGGATTACGGCTTTTGAGACTGCCTTTCAGTAATTGTAATTGATTCCTGATATTAACACTTACCACTTATTAAGTGTCATGTATTACATTAAGCCTTTAACATGAATTATCACTTTACAAAATTATTGAAATCTTATTAGATACATATGATTACTCTCTCATTTTATATTTAGAGAAGTGTGGACACACACTGGTAAAATCATGTATTCAAGAGTATAGCTAAAAATGTATTTGGATTTGATATAAAAATGTACAAAATTTGATCACAGAGTTACTAGAAATTTGTTTTTACTTACTGATTTGTTAAGTACAACTTCCATAGTATAAGTATGGTAAACAATTACTTCTCATCTCATTGGTATTAAAAATAAAATAGACAGCAATTAAAAACATTTAAAATCTCTATGGTCTTTTTATCTTCTACTTAGCAAAATATATTTTGTTTATGTTTTATGGTATTCAGCATATTTATATTAAAATATAAATTAAATACAATAAATACAAAGAAATCTCTGGAAACCAGCTTAGCATACATACCTGAATGAACAGTATCCATATTTCATACTTCTAAATTATCCATTATGACAGTTAGATGAACACTGGATAGTGTATAAAAATGATAGGTGGTAAATTTTGAGTGGTCATTATATACTGACCTTGAGATAATTACAATAAATTATGGGTACTAAATGAATTATTTATTTTCTAAACTTCCTTGTTTGGCTTGTTGTAGACAATGTTACAATTTGTCCTTTACAACTGACTCCTCCACCTACATTTGTCTTACTTTGTCCAGTTAGAGAGCTTCAGGCTCCCTAAAATGTCCATTTTCATTTCTTTGAATGTATATTTACTTCCATTTTTATCTGCTTCATGATGCATATAATTTTCCATGCTTAATAATTTCACCATATCAGCAATATCTTCTAAGTTAACAAACATATTTCAAATCATCTTTATTTCACCTTCTAAAGCCTATGCTCTTCTTTAGCGGCACTAAAACTCTTCTTTCTACAGATCATTTATATTTTGGAAAATAAGATCATTTTGAAGAGATCACATAAGGACTCAATAATTCGGCTTGCTTATTTCATGTTGAAGACTTGGTGCCAAAACATAGATACAGATTAAGTAATAGTGTCCCTAACTCTTTAGATTTAACTCAGAGGCATGAAATTGAGTGTTAGACACTCACAAGAATATTCTCAATATTGATATGTGAATTTGATCAGATTTTCCTCTGACAAAATATCCTGGGAAAACTGTTACATTTTCCAATAATTTCCTCAGGGCAGTTTTATTCAATCCAGCCTCTAGAAGCTTAAGCAAATGATTGAAAGCCAAATGAGTACTCATTTTAGAGAACTAAGGGTTATGAAAATTTCCCTGGGATAACCTGCCCATGTCACAGCTACGAAGACTCTGGACACCTATATTAAATGTGTCTGGAGTCTCCTCACAAATTGTGTCTTAATTCTCACTCTTTGTGGTATGATAAAGTCATGCTTCAGCCTTGTTGGTAGTTTCTTATCTTTCTAAGAGGGATTTAATTAGGAAATGTTTTATTTACGTGTGGAGTAGGTGAACATTAATTAGCTAATTTTCATAATTTCCTTCAAAACCATGATTTTTTGCGATGGAATATTCTGTAACATTTTATGTTTATTACTAAGCACGAGATTTAGCCTAGCGTCCGTAAGTAAACGACAGTTTGGACAATGGGGAGTGTTTTCTTCACTATTTTTTAAATATTCTATTGGTTTTCTTTCATAAATCTAGTTCACCTTGCTATCAACTGAATAAATCTGAGAGTAAAGTATTGAAGTAAATGTCAATGTGTCAGTTCTTATGTAGTTATTTTAAAACTCCCAATATTTGTATATTTTCATTTTGTAGGTGCCGTCGAATGTTGATTTGTAAAAGACACCTCCCCACAAGGCATTTGCAAACCATAGCAATGCAGAAATAAGCAATTATATATTTCCCAAAATATAATTTTTCAAAGGACAAGCAGGGCATTTCACTGTTTCACTCCCAACCAAATTCTAGTAGGTATTTATACATAATATTAAAATTATTATTAATAGAATAATATAATTTTATATATAAAATTAATACAATTTAGATCAATAGAATTTTATGTATAGAATTGTGGGGCAGAAAAGTGGAGGTAGTACTAAACTAAACGTATAATATTCAGTACTAGAAATTATATTATATATAATTTTCTGACAAATAGTTTCATTTTTATTATTATTATTTTGAGACGAAGTCTTGCTCTGTCGCCCAGACTGGAGTGCAGTGGTGCGATCTCGACTCACTGCAACCTCCACCTCCTGGGTTCAAACGATTCTCCTGTCTCAGCCTCCCCAGTAGCTGGGACTACAGGTGGACGCTACCATGCCCGGCTAATTTTTGTATATTTAGTAGAGACAGAGCTTCATCGTGTTGACCATGCTGGTCTCAAATTTTTGACCTCAGGTGATCCACCCACCTCGGCCTCCCAAAGTGCTGGATAACAGGCGTGAGCTACTGCACCCAGCCCTTCATTTTGTTTTTAAAGTAATTAAGAGACCAAATTCAAATCCTGGTTGCATATACCAAGCAAAAATATACAAAGACTGTGATGCACATAGTGCTCAGAAATTACTTTGGTACAACTGGGAACTAAAATACAGACATAGTATTCTCTCTATCATGTTATACTATCTCTTTGTTCTCATGACATCAGCACTTTAGAAGACTACTGGTCAGGTATTTTGGAATTTCCCCCAATTTTTGTTTCTCTGCTCTTTTATCATGATTATACTAAGGAAATAGATTTTGGAGAATAACACAGAGATAAAGTACTCTTCTCATCATATCATTTTGGGGTAAAATAATATCTGCATTACTTATTATTGGTGATGATAAACTTGACCACTTGACAAGGGTGATGTTTTCCAGGCTTCTGCACTGCAAAGTTACTACTTCTCCTGTTCTATTCTCTATTTTCAGAGTCACTAAATCCAGCCCATACTCAGAGGAAAGAGAACTAAACTCCAGGTTTTGGAGGGAGTATCAAATACTTTGTGGACACTTGTTAAGAAAAACACCACTGAAATTAGTAAGTATGTTTGGGAGGATAATTTGAGTCTATTCAATTATACTGTTTCTTTTTAAAGTTGCTTCCAAAATGTTTAGCAGTCATTAATGGTTCTTGCTTGTAACAATTACTATTTTAGTATTCCACTGATTACTTTTTATTCCTGTCATTCTTAATTCCTGTATTATATGGAATGCTTCTGGACTAAAGATATGTCTCTTTTCTCATTTATTTATGTATTTGGTCATTTATTAATGAGTATGGAACTGCTAATGTGTATCTACCTTTTTAGCCTGTAATCCAAAGCTATCATTATTAATTTTGTTTCTCAAATTATTCCAGATTTGGTCATTGGAGCTGCTCTTTCATGTTGGCTCCTGTGTCCTTCCTCCCTCCCTCCCTCGCTTCCCCTTCCTTCATTCCTTCCTTGCTTCATTTCCCTCCCTTCCTTCCTTTCTTCCTTCCTTCCTTTCTTCACTCCTTCCGTTTTGACTTCCTTCCTTCTTTCCTTCCTTCCTTCCTTCCTTCCTTCCTTCCTTCCTTCCTTCCTTCCTTCCTTCCTTCCTTTCTTCCTTTCCTTCCTTCCTTCCCTCCTTCCCTCTCTGCCTCCCTTCCTCCCTCTTTACCTCCCTCCTTCCTTCCCTCCTTCCTTCCTTCCCGCCTGCCTGCCTTCCTTCCTTCCTCGCTTCATTCCTTCCTCGCTTCATTCCCCTCCCTTCCTTCCTTTCTTCCTTCCTTTCTTCCTTTCTTTCTTCACTCCTTCCGTTTTGACTGCCTGCCCGCCTTCCTTCCTTCCTTCCTTCTTTCCTTCCTTCCTTCCTTCCTTCTTTCCTTTCTAAGCACCCTCTGTGTACTGAGCCAGAAAGAATGTGTATGAGTCCATGTATACTAACCCGTATATAAATATATGCATCTGTAGTTATTTCTGCATTTATATATTCGTATATACATTAACATAAACATTGATATTTCTCAGCAAGTTATGCCCCACAAGGTTTATTCTTGCTTTCCTTGTTTATTGTATCCAGTCAAAACACTGGTTGTCAAAGTTACTTAGGTTTGTTATTTTTCTTTTCAAACCCTTCTGTGAAGTTATGTTATACATTTATAATACAGTTGGGTTCATTTTTCTTGTCTGCAATCCATCTTGGGATTTCCTCACATCCTGTTTTTGTTTTTTGCAATTTCCATATGGTAAAGTTTATCTTTTGGATTGTACAGTTCTATGAGTTTTGAAAAATGCTTAGTCATGTATCCACCACCGTAGTACCATACAAAACAGCTCCATCTTCCTAAAATGTTCCTGTGTGGCCTCTTTGTAGCCAAGTAATCTTCCTTCCCATAATCCTTTGGCAACTACAGATCTGTTTTTCATTCCTGTAGTTTTGTCTTTACCCAAATGCTTTTCAAATGTAATAATACAATACTTAGCAAAATGTATATTAGATTTAGCCACACTGTTGTGTGAATCAACTGTTGATTCATTTTTCTTGCTAAGTATTATTACATTCTATTGCTATATTACAGCTTGTTTACACATTCACCTGTTGAAGGATTTCTTGGTTCTTGTTTTTGTGATTGTAAAAGAAAGTGCTATAAACATGTATCTACAAGCTTTTAGTAAATATGAGTTTCCAGTTATTTTTGTTAAATATCTAAAAGTGGAATTACTGGATCATATGATAAATGTTTGTATACATTTGTAAAAATTGCCAAACCATTTTCAGAGGTGGCTGAACAATTTTGCATACCATCTAGCAACTAATTAAAGTTGCTGTTAACCTGCATCATTGCCAGAATTTTATCTTATCAGGTGTGTGTGTGATTGTTTTGTTGCCATTTTAATACTTGTGTAGTACATTGTGGTTTTAAGTTGCATTCCCCTAATAACTAATGATGTTGAATATTTTTTTTTTTTCATATGGTGTCACGTATCTATTTTGGGGAAGTGACTTTTTAGACTTAAAAAAATTATTAAATTTATTAAAATTTATTAATTTTGTTACTTTTTTCCTTATTGTTGACTTTTGAGTGTTATTTATATATTGTACATGTGAGACTTTATTGGATATATGATTTTAATTTGCAAATATTTCCTCTTAGTGTGTGTGTTACCTTTTCATTCTCCATAGTGTCTCTTACAGGACAAAGTATTCAAATATTGATAAAGTTTAATTTAACATTTTTAAAGAAGTAGATCATGCTTTGCATTTTATATTTAAGTCTTACTGTTAAACTAAAGATTATGTAGATTGTCTCATGTTTTCTTTTAAAAGTTTTATAGTTTTGTTATACATTATTGTAAATGACATATTTTCAGTTAATTTTTGGATAATGTATCAGGTATATGCTGTGGTTTATTATTTTGCATATGGATTTATAGTTGATATGGCAATATTTGTTGAAAAAAATCCTTTATTGAATTATTGAATCTTTGTAAAAAGCAACAATAAACTATATTCATATAGGCCTATTTCTCAGCTGTCTATTCTATTCTGTTGATGTATATGCTTATCTTTCTTTCCAATACCACACTGTTTTAATTATTATAGTTTTATAATAAGTCCTGAAGTGGGACAGTGGGAGCCCTTTAGCTTTTTTCTTCTTTTTCTGAATTGTTTTAGCTATTATAGTATACTTGTTTTGCCATATATATTTTAGAATTAGCTTCTGATATCTGAATAAAAGCTTGCTGGGATTATGATAGGAATATCATTAAGTGCAGATAGCAAATGAGAAGTAATGGACATCTTAACAATATTGCATCTTCTAATTCACGAATGAAGAAAATATCTTTTTCATCTCTATTGATTTAGATATTTGATTTCTTTCATTAGTGTTTTGTAAGTTTCAGTACAGACATTCTTCACATATTGTTTTAAATTTATACCCAAGTATTTAATTTTATTTAGTGCTATTGTAACTGATATCATTTAAAAACTTCAAATTTCAACTATTAATTGCTGTAATATAATAATATGATTGATTTCTGTATATTTTCCTTGTATTATGAGACATTGTTAAGTTCACTTATGAGAGCTAAAAACTTTTTGTACATTTCGTATGTTGACTGTCATGTCCTCTGAAACTAGAGGCAGTTTTGTTTCTTACTATATACTCTATATATCAATTCTTTCTTTATTTTGTCTTATTTTGCAGGCTAAGATCCCCAGTGTGATGCTAATAGGAGTAGTGAAAGCAGATATTTGTCTTGACCCTGATATTACAATAGCATTCATTCTTTCACCATTATGTGTAGGTGTTAGATGTAGATATGTTAAATGTTATTTAATAGGCTGTTCCCTTCTCATTGCATTTAACTTTAAGTGAAAACTTAATCTGTATAAACTTTCATCTTCTGCTCAAACTAAATAATTTTCTGTTTAATTTGCTATGCTTATACTTATGTAGTACATTGTGGTTTTAATTTGCATTTCCCTAATACCTAACGGTGTTGAGCATTTTTTTCATATGTTTCCACATATCTCTATTTATTAAGTAGAATAACATAATCTACTTAATAAAAAGCATCTGATAAAAACCATAGCACCAAGGAATACAACTCTTTATATGCAGTTTCTGTTTAGGAAGTTATGATTTAGGGTTAAGGCCTTAAGATATACCATTTCACACCAGTTAGAATGGTGATCATTAAAAAGTCAAGAAACAACAGATGCTGGAGAGCATATGGAGAAATAGGAACGCTTTTACATTGTTGGTGGGAGTGTAAATTAGTTCAACCTTTGTGAAAGACAGTGTGGCAACTCCTTAAGTATCTAGAACTAGAAATACCATTTGACCCAGCAATCCCATTACTGGGTATATACCCAAAGGATTAAAAATCATTCTGCTATAAAGACACATGCACATGTATGTATATTGCAGCACTGTTCACAATAGCAAAGTCTTGAAACCAACCCAAATGCCCATCAATGATAGACTGGATAAAGAAAATGTGGCACATATACACCATGGAATACTATGCAGCCATAAAAAACGATGAGTTCATGTCCTTTGCAGGGACATGGATAAAACTGGAAACCATCATTCTCAGCAAAGTAACACAAGAAGAGAAAAGCAAACACCATATGTTCTCACTCATAAGTGGGAATTGAACGATGAGATCATGGACACAGGAAGGAGAACATCACACACTGGGGCCTGTTGGGGGGTTGGGGACTGGGGGATAGATAGCATTAGGAGAAATACCTAATGTAGATGACGAGTTAATGGGTGCAGCAAACCAACATGGTACATGTATACCTATGTTTCAAACTCACATGTTGTGCACATGTACCCCAGAACTTAAAATATAATACTAAAAAATAAAAAATAAAAGATATACCATCTCCTACAATTTACTCAGAACTTTTAGTCTGAGTACACATTGCTTCCTACACATTTTATTTATGTATTTATTTATCTTTCCTATGTGTAGCTTTCTGTTTTTTAAATATAACTGGTTAAAATTGTCAAGTATTGATATTTGATCAGAGAATCTAGAAGTAGAGATGAAAAAGAACTATTGAGTCTCATTCCACTGTGGAGATGCATTGACCACCCAACAAACTGTGTTTCATCAACATAAAGTTATAGTTGGGTCTATTAGTCCCTGCAGAAAGAATGCCAGAGGGGCTTTTCTTATTTAGAAAAAAATATTTTTTTTTCACATGTGTTACTGTTTCATGCTATCATGATTTTGCAGTTCAGAGGTAAATTGAAAAGAATGATAAATTATTTAGCAAATGTTTATTTTCAGGATAATTTCTTTTAATATATTTCATTGTAAAGAAGTCATTAAGACTATCACAGAAAGTTTCAACTTCTCTATTACATGAATTTATTATTACTTGGGGTTTAGAAAAATCTCAAACAGAACAATCTCTGCAGGCAGGTTTGTAAGAAACTAATGAATAGAAATGCATGAAGCAAATAAATGGAAGTAAGGGTAGGTCAGAGATGTTTGTGAGAGAAATGACATCTAGAATGAGCTGAAGTAGACAGAACCTTTTAGTTATCTCAAGGTCAATTGATCTTTATGAAATGTTTGCGATGTGAAACTTTATTTGAAAATACAGTTCTCCAATTCACAAGAAGGAATAACTTTAGGTTTAGGCTAAGTGGCTGAGTTATAAGACCAAGTGTACCAATGGCAAGTAAATAAATCTGCAGTTCTAGAATGTGGTCAGATCAGTTTACCATATGTATTTACATAGTTTGACAGACTACAGATGCATCTCCTGGTAGAAACCTTTTACCCAAATCCAGACAAACAATAGGAAGCAGATACATGCATTGTATAGTCAGTTTACCACAGGACCACTGACTAGACATTGATCAAGACCATTTCTTTCTTCTTGCCTGTGACTTCATAATAGTCACACAACTTAATTCATATGTTATAATACTCAAATACACAAAGTGGAAAGGCAAGTTCAATTATTTTCTTATTGTCCATAGGATTTGAAAGCATTCAAGATCCTTTATGTGTTACTACTCTATAAGTTAACAATGGCACTGGTGAAATGTATATGGCCAATTAGGGAGCTATAGCCAGTTACATGAAAGCATATCCTCACTGTTCTGTGTGTAACAAGGCTACGATGTGAATAAAGATGCTTTCAGAATGCCCGAAATGCCTCCCAGCTCTCTTCTTTTTCATGCTTAATACCACAACCTTTTTCCCAGTTAACAACTCAATGTTAAATGTGTATTATATGTATATACATACATAATTGTTCTCATTTGGTAAAAGCATTATATTTTCTTTTCTTTTTAACTAGCACAAAACAACCATGTATAATCTTAAAATCCTACTTGTTACACCTCTATTTAGTTTTATAACTTTTTTCTGTAGGAAAAGGCATTTTTTTTTTTTTGAAAAATAAGACATATGATGGTAGACAGTAAATTGCTTTAGCCTAGAAAACAAAACTAAAATGATGAATTTCTAAAGGAATTTTTAGAACTGTATGAAATTTGGTTTCATACAAGAAACTGTCTTTGAATCAAAAGATCAAAAAAATCTTCCATGGGAGATATAATCAGTGCACTGACAGCTTTGATATATAGCAACTGAATTATTAGTCTATCAGATGAACTAAATGTGTAAGCATTACTACCTTTGTAATACAATGGTAAAAATCTAGTTTATGCTCATTAGAGAAATGCAAGTCAAAAGCACAATGAGATACTATCTCACACCAGTTAGAATGGAGATCATTAAAAAGTCAGGAAACAACAGACGCTGGAGAGAATGTGGAGAAACAGGAACACTTTTACACTGTTGGTGGGAGTGTAAATTAGTTCAACCATTGTGGAAGACAGTGTGGCAATTCCTCACGGATCTAGAACCAGAAATACCGCTTGACCCAGTAATCCCATTACTGGGGATATACCCAAAGGATTAAAAATCATTCCACTATAAAGACACATGCACACGTATGTTCATTTCAGCACTATTTACAATAGCAAAGACTTAGAACCAACCCAAATGCCCATCAATGTTAAACTGGATAAAGAAAATGTGGCACATATACACCATGGAATACTACGCAGCCCTAAAAAAGGATGAGTTTATGTCCTCATGATGAAGCATGGATGAAGCTGGAAACCATGATTCTCAGCAAACTGACACAGGAACAGAAAACCAAACACCTCATGTTCTCGCTCACAAGTGGGAGTTGAACAATCAGAACACATGGACACAGGGAGGGGAAAATCACACACCAGGCCTGTCGGTGGGTGGGGGTCTAGGGGAGGGAGAGCATTAAGAGGAACACCTAATATAGATGATGGGTTGATGGGTGCAGCAAACTACCAAGGCACGTGTATACCTATGTAACAAACCTGCATGTTCTGCACATGTATCCCAGAACTTAAAGTAAAATTAAAAAAAAAAAAAAAAAAACCTGTTAAATTGGACAGATTAAAGATCTATTTTTATAAATATGCAGCTTAAATTAACTTATTTAAATAAAAAACCCTGGTGTTCTTCCAGTCTTCAAAGCCACATCAATTGGATATAGAGAATAAAGGAGAATAAATAGTAAAATATGATTCTCAGATTTTGACTTAGTTTAACTTGAGCGTGGTATTGACAAAAATAGTAGATTAAGGTATGATAATTTTGTATAAGTGTATGTGTGTGTGTGTGTGTGTGTGTGTCCATCCATGCCTGTGTTTATAAAGGAAGTATAATGAATTTAGTTTGTTACGCGAAAGTCTGAGGCAACTTTTCCAAATTGAAGTGAAGTAACTAATGCTTTTAGTTCTGACTTATGCTTCTCAAGACATCTGCATAGACATAATGGTTGAAGTGGTGAAGTAGCTGCCAAATTTATAGTTTGCTGTTTACAAATATTTAAGTATATATGAATTCAAACACACCTGCAGAAATTCCTGAAATGAATGCTGTTCCTATTTGTTCTAGATTTTTTGTTACCCGTGTTGAAGTTTTTTTGGGTGGTTTTTTTTTTTTTTTTTTTTTTTTTTTTTTTTTTTTTTTTTTTTTGGCCTTTGGCAGATGCCCCGGATCCAGATTTTTTTTTTTTTTCCTGCACCTCCACCTCCATTAAAATGCATAAAACCAAAGTTTTAGTCACTCAGTGCTTAGATGCCAATTTGTCATTTAACAAACAAACTCATGCTGTGATAGCTCCCTGGTTACTATTTGGATTTTAACAAGTACAGCACATCCCAGAAATTATACCCTTTAACCCTGCAATGCTATTTCAATGAAATTTCAGACGTTACTGCAGACAAATTAGAATAAGGGATACATTTGATCAAAATAATTTATTATCTATCAAATTATACCTAGCGACAGCTATTTATTCAACCTACTTTAACACGGTGACCAGGAAGAATATCTAATATATTTCATATAGTTAAATAACCAATTGCACTTCAATCTGCTCACCTGTGAAAGGCGGGTAACATTAGTGTCTATATCATAACTTTGCTGTAAAGGTGAAGTGAAGTAATACAAACAAAAAGGTTAGTGCCTTAAACAAGGTAAGTACTTGACACATATCAACTATTATTTTGTACAGGATGGGGATATTGTTAAAAAATGTATGTGAAAAGAAAAAGCATGCCTCAAAGTAAAATCACATTAAATAGTAGAACATTTCATTTTATGCGTGATGAGTTGACAAGCTAATATAGAAAAAGACCTTACCTAGTTTGATTTTTATATAAGCTCAAAGTTATTCTAAAATTGTGTAATTTTTGTTTTTTGCTATGTAATCCTTAAAAAGTAGTTTAAAGAAAACATACCGGCTTTTTAGTAGATGATGCAAAAATTGAATGCAAGGTAGATTTTCAGTTAGGAGAGCTTCAGATATGCAGCCTACTCATTTATGTTTGTATATTTTTACCTGTCTTTTTCTTATTTTTTGGTTCAAATATTTTTTCCAGTGTACATAACAGGGTGTCTATTCTGTACCTCATAAATAAAAGACTGCCACAAATAATTAAGTGTACATTTTAGAGTTAATTTCCCATTTCAAGTATATATGGTCAGCTGTTGGTGGTGACATTTGTCTCATTTTACGAAATGAAAAAGCAAATTGAAGCAATTTTGTGAAAACTTTTAGTCCCTTTAAAATATTTCTAATAACTTGGTACTACTAAGAGTGTGGAATTATGAAACAACCTTTTCTTTCTTCAGATAATTATGTTCACATTTGACTAGACAGATGGAACAGACACGTTTAGGGGTAGGATCAGAATTTTTGAAGTGAGACTGCCAGGTAGTCATGGTTTCGACTTTGTATATTTGACTCCAAGACATGAACTTCTTATACCTCTGATTAATGGAGATTTTCTTCAGTCTCTTAATTCCCCAAATGAGTAGCTCAAAATTTATTTCTCTTTTGATTCAGGATTTAATTGCAATTGAAGAAAATGCATAGATGAAGCGGCTATGATGTAAAAGGTAAAATATTTATGTCCATTTCTTTATCATAGTATTTAAATACTACTTATTCCAAATAAGAAAGCTAAAAATACATAATTAAGAAAATCTGATCTCTCTGGAAACTATTCTGGCATTCCTCACTTACCATCTACTAAAATTAATCTTTGGAATTAGAGGGAGCACAAAATTACTTAGGATGGCTATCAAAAAAAGATGATATTTCCATAACATAGTTTTTATGTTTAATGCATTTGATATTCCTAAAATCATTCAGAATATTGAACAATCTAATATCTTTGATAAATCTAATATTGATAAATCAGACAGATGGGCAATCCAAATATATTAAGCTTTAACCATTCAGAATAACAATTGCCATTTTAAACTACTTTTTATGGATTACATAGCAAAAAACAGAAACTATGCAAATTTAGAATAACTTTGAGCTAATATAAAAATCAAACTAGGTAAGATCTTTTCCTATATTAACATGTCAGCTCATCATGCATAAAATGAAATGTTCTACTATTTAATATGATTTTACTCTGGGGCATGCTATTTTCTTTTCACATACACTTTTTAACAACAACCCCATCTTGTACAAAATCATAGTTGATAAGTGTCAAGTACTTACCTTGTTTAAGGCACTAACCTTTTTGTATGTACTTCCTCACTTCACCTTCACAGCAACATTATGATATGGACACTAATGTTATCTGCATTTCACAAGTGAGCAAATTGAAGCGCAAAGAGGTTAAGCAATTTAACTAACATGTAGTTGTATATATAAGGGAGTGTTTTGAAAGGTTAATCTGCAAGTGAGTTGTTTGGCAGATTAAGATACATATTTAAATTAGAGATTGGTCTTTTGGTGCAAATGAATTTGCTTTTTTGTGTGTTCGGGGATACATCTCCTATCTTTCCCACTTTTTCAACATCTGAATTTTACAAATACTGCTGATATCACTGTATTTAAAGGTTGGAATCACTTTTTAAATTTATTTGTTTTATAGACTAAATATTTCTTTTCCCCATACTCCTTATCAGTCCTACTATTCCAGAGAAATTGACTTTCTATATCTGTTTCTTATACTGGTAACCATTAATCTCTTTGTAAATGATAACATGCCTGAAATATTCAATTGACTTCACCATGATTCAATTATTTGTTTTCAATAATAAGAGCTTTGTATTTGAACATACAGCCATCAGAAAGAGTTGTTTCTTTATTTGGAGCCTGTAGCTTGTTTGTATGCTATGTATTAATTGTAGTGCTTTATCTAGTACAAAGACACAGTTTCTTCAGAATACATTTTTCTATGATGATGCAAATATCGTTTTGTTCTGGAGAAAAGGAAGCAACTGGCACGCTCACAAGGATTCTCAATTCAAGTTAGATAACCCATATTCCATTTTGTGTGTGGCAAGTTTACAAAAGTTGAGAAACCGTAGTTATCAAAGGCTTCATTCAAGAGAACTTCTACTCAAGTGTGGAAAGCACTAATCATACTAGGAGGAGAATCCCTCAGAGTAGAAACAACTGAAAAGTTCACTTAAAGCTCTTCATCTTCTGAGAACAGACTCTCAGGAAGAGTATTTCTTTCTATTGCTTTAGCAATCTCTCAGCAAATTTAACACCCTAAAATAGATTTTACATATTTAAAAGTTCACCTTGGATTATCTAAGAAAGACTATTGAAATGTATACATTTTTCATTGTAAGTGTCTTCTGAGGGGAAAAAAAATGGTAAGAGCTTTTCGTAAAAGTAGGGGCTTCAGACTCATTACACATGATACTTTTCTACTTTCCTGTTTTAACCATAAACACAAAACACAGCATCTATATCCACATCATGGTTATAAACAAGTGTCATCTTTGCTACTAATGTTTTTGATGTTTTAGATGATTTAACCCAACTTGCTTGATTGGACCATCCCTTTAGACACAATTTATTTGGGCAGAATGAGTATTTAAGACATCAAAAATTATTTACTGTATCATATTACTCGTTGTCTCTTACTCCCTTTCCTTTTGTCATATTTCTGCTTCCTCCAATTTCGGTTTCATATTTTATACGAACTGATTAATAGTTGCACACTCTGGTGCAAAATGTTATCCAGAAATGCTGCTGTTTCCTCTGGCAAAAACTTCAAAACATCGACCCTTTATATTTAGCGATTACAACATACATATTTATAAACGGCCCAGACTGACCTCTGCCTCTGCATGCTGGAATTTCTGCACAGAGTCTCTGCTTATGGAGACTAGGAAAGTGGGTGATTGGCAGGACTTCTCTCTGTGATTGCATTAGCATGGCCCCATTGCCATTTGCGAGTTTTACAAGCAGACCTAAGCTGAAAAAGGAATACAAGTTTGATAGAATAAATAATTGTCCAGAAGTGAGTTCTCATAGATACGGGGCATACTCACAGTATTTTATGAACTTTTGATTGTTCTATGATCATTCTACAAATGTAATGAATTTTAGAATCTGAAAATACAATACTGCCAATGTTGTCACTTTTATTCTTGTTTCCTGGGAACCTTTTAATCTTTAGGCCTCCCAAATCTCTAGCATTGCTCATGCAAGCTACTTGAATTGTCTTAATAATTCTCATATACAAACTTACAATAATTGAATCTCTTTTTTGGTTTAAGCATGATAAATTCTTCTCTTTATACATTCTACCTTTAGATGATAGGCAGGTAAGTTTTGGCATTGGTAACTTATACACCATGAAAATGATCACCGTGTCTGGGAATTTGTTCATTTAAAAACCAATTTGAGGAACAATTAGCTTTCTATTTTACTACTCTTAACAATGAATTAAATTTATGATTATATTTTTTATATTCAAAAATTTTGATCTGCTTAAAATAATTAAAATCTTGCTTTCTAAAAAATGTAATTAAAAAAACTATAATGCTATCTTTAACATTTTGTCAATTGTTTATATTTAGACTCAATCATAAGCGGAAATAATGCCTTTGTAATTTTTTTAGCCAGCAAAAAGTTTGGATTCATAATTATTTTTAGGCATATCTGGTGCTGTCAGTTTAAATGCCAAATACTAGATTACTGCAGCGGAAATGAACAAAAGCAATCATTGACAACTTTGGTGAGAGGTCCTTCTCCCTCATAGCAAACACCTGCTGCTGTCTCTAAATGTCATCTTCTTCTCAGTTTAGGCCACCTACTGTGCTTCCCAAATGACACCTCTCCCTCAGCAGTCAGCCACCTGCAGCTTGTACCAACTGCCTCTTTTACGTTGTTCTCCTCCTCAGAGAAGCTACTTGCTGGGAAAAACAAAAAACACAAAAAAACGGAGGGCGTACTTTTTTGGCTAGTGCATTCCCTGCTTGGGTAAAGATGTAACTGCTGGCATTTAGTCACTGCATAATATTTTTATACTCAATGAATTAACTGTTTTGTCAAAAATAATGCTTATAGGCATATCTAATACTTCATTTTAATAGAAAAATTCCACGTTTTGTTTAGCAACTTTTCAAAATAAACTTTTATGGTTGATTGGCCAAGAAACAAAATTCTATGCATTGGAAGTTCATGAGTATTTAGATGTAGTTTGGAAACAGAAGACACCAGTATTGATATTACATTTATTCAGAATTAGGTTTCAACAGAAACTTTTAGTTACATTTCTAGTTTAATTCACAGATGAAAATGTTCATTCAGTTAGACTGAGAAAAGCAAAGAGTTGACTCAACAAAGAGATTTATCTAATTAAATTCTGGGGCAAGTATGCTAGCGCTTTGCTTGTATTTCTAGATTCGTAATACAATGCCACATATGTATTATATTAATGTAACTTACAGTTTTTTAAACTCAATTAAATAGCTAAGTATATTTGCTTATCAAGTAGTGAATGAACTACTCAGAGGAAGACACACTTCGGCAGTTATTTTACCTCCTTTGTCCTGTTGTTAGTAGTGATGAATCTGTACAAGTCTGCAGCAATTCGATTCTTGCCTCCTTGGAGAAAATAATTTGGCTGAGGTGCATAAAGCAGAAAGAGAGGCTGAGGCAAGTTTTAGAGCAGGAGTGAAAGTTTATTTTAAAAGTTTTAGAGCAGGAACAAAAGGAAGGAAAGTACACTTGGAAAAGGGCCAAGGCCAAGCTGGCGACTTGATAGATCAAAGAGTCTCATCTGACCCTGGACCTGGTGGGTTTTTGTTGTTGTTGCTGTTTGTTTTTTTGGAGCCTCGCTCTGTCGCCCAGGCTGGAGTGCAGTGACGCAATCTCAGCTCACTGCAAGCTCCGCCTCCCGGGTTCAAGCAATTCTCCTGCCTCAGCCTCCCAAGTAACTGGGACTACAGGCGCCCGCCACCACGCCCGGCTAATTTTTTTTGTGTGTGTATATGTGTGTGTGTGTGTATATATATACACATACATATACATACATATATATACACACATATATGTATATAAATATATATTATATATACATATATAAATATATATTAATATACACATATGTATATATGTGTGTGTATGTGTGTGTGTGTGTGTGTGTATATATATATATATTTTTTTTTAGTAGAGAGGGCGTTTCACCGTGTCGCCCAGGCAGTCTAGAACTCCTGAGCTCAGGTAATGCACCCGCCTCACAAAGTGCTAGGATTACAGGCGTGAGCCACCGCGCCCGGCAGACTTGGTGCTTTTATACATCGGCATGGTTCCAAGGTTTCCGATTCTTCTCCCTTGATTTTTCCAGCATGTGGGCTGTCCACATGCACAGCAGCCTGCCAGCACTCGAGAGGGGCTGCATGCACCCTGTGTTTACTGAAGCTGTGCAGATGCTCATTTGAGGTGTTTTTTCCTCACCAGTCGAATGTTCCTAGAGGAAGGTCATATGCCAGTTAAACTCTGCCATTTTGCGTCTTAGTGCTGTGCTTGAGCTCACTTGCACAACTCCCGAGATTTTATCAGGAGGTTGCTGATAGCAGTTTCAGGTGTTTTCTGTTAGGAGCCCGCCGTTCCTTGGTGCCGGCTGTGACCAATTATTATTTTAGAGAGACAGTTTAACAACTACCTGACCATTATCTAATGGTTGACTGACATTCCTGGGGGGCCGTCTTCTGTCCTGCTTATGTCTGTCTACCTACTTTAATACTGTGCATAACATTTTAAAACAGATAAAGATGTTATGCATATATATATATATTTAACTTAATAAAGTGATGGAACATAAGAGCTATTTAATAATTCTTTTCTCAAGGTACTTACTGTTCTGTTAACAATTCTGGTTCTTTTCTAGAACTCGGGGCTGTTAAAGAAATTTATTAGTTATTTTAAGATTAAAATATTAATATAGATTTTATACTCCTTACCAGTTATTTGATTTCATGCTGAGCATTATCAATCCAAGCCATACATTAATACATGCTCTGGAGGTTGTGGGTCAAAAGATGAACAGATCTAAAACAATTATCTAGGCCCCAAGGTATTCTATACGTCTGCTTAGATAATGTACAGAGACATTCCAGCTGGATGAATTAGTTCTAACGTCTTCTTTGAGCATTTAAATTTACTTGGCAATGACACAATCCTCTGTTGAGTTTTCCCAGAGTGGTCATGGGCCAGAACAAGGTCCCACGTTTCCCTACCACTAGATTAATTCTGCAATTTAGGATTTCCCATGAACTGCTCATGGCATTAAGAGTTTGTCCTTAGGATGGTTAGAAAGCCTTAGTCTGTTTTAAGTGGCTCCTCCCTTGAGATTTATTGGGGTCTTAAGCTAAAAGTTCAGTGGAACATATCAACTATGAAGTAGACTATAGCATTTAACAGTGTACAGCAGTTACATAGTAGACAAAATGTTTTATCATCTGCATGGTGAAAGAGTGAGTACACCAGAATATATACATATATATATATATATGTTGTTTTTTTTTTTTTTTTTTTTTTTGAGATAGAGTCTCACTCTGTTGCCCAGGCTGGAGTGCAGTGGGCCAATCTCGGCTCACTGCAACCTCTGCCTCCCAGGTTCAAGTGATCCTCCTGCCTCAGCCTCCTGAGTAGCTGGGATTACAGGCACGCACCACCACACCTGGATAATTTTTGTATTTTTAGTAGAGACGGGGTTTCACCGTGTTGGCCAGGCTGGTCTTGAACTACTGACTTCGTGATCCACCCACCTCAGCCTCCCAAAGTGCTTGGATTACAGCGTGAGTCACCGCACCCTGCCTAATTTTTGTATTTTTAGTGGAGACAGGGTTTGCCATGTTGTCCAGGCTGGTCTTGAACTCCTGACCTTAGGTTATCTGCCCACCTTGGCCTCCCAAAGTGCTGGGATTACAGGAGTGAGACACCTTGCCCAGCCTCAGAATACTTTTTATCTACAGGTTATACAGAAAAATCTGGGGACTCCAGTGTTTTATTTGCCTCATTAATCTAGTTTTCAACCTAATATAATGATATTGTTAAAAAAAAAAAAAAAAAAAAACCTTGGAAGTAATCTGTAAGACAATTGTAAGGCTCCAGGTATACTGTGGATTTAATGATTAAAATCTTTGGTTGGAAACTTGTCACAGGATTCATTTTATGATGAAAGAAGACACTAAAGTTCTGTTTTGACTTTGAGTATAGGGAGTCATGAAAAATGTGTCTGTAAAGGGTGATTAGACACTGGAATGGGGTTCCAAAGGTGACTTCTGAATATTCTTTTCTGTGTGCCTATCAAACTAGAACAGATGACAGCCATCTATCTAGATGACTTATACACAAAACTGTCTTAATAGTCTTATGTTGAACCCACAGATAATACTATAGTGTCAGTGTAATTGCATAAAATTAAAAATAAGAAAAATGACAGGTAGAACTGATAATACATATAGGTAGCTAGTTGCAATGAGGAGAAAAAAGTGTTTTTTTTAATATATTAAGAAGTATCTGTCCCTCAAATTTTTAGGAAAAGCCCCTGAGCTCCAATGAAATACTAAGTTTGAAGCATGCTTTCCTGTACACAGTTCCTTTGGAGGAAGTGGAAATTAATTTTCTAACCATAGCCAAATTTGAGTGAGTTTGCAGATGAGTTGTCTCCAGGCTACCTGTGGATAAAATGATTTTCAGAACTTCTAAAAAATGTATTTCAGTAATATACCACCGTGGAAACTAGTAATAATAGTAACTTATCTTAATCCTCTAACATCAGAATTCCACTGAGCCTGTGTTCTTTGCTATCCTTTGCTTACTTCAAAGCTGGAGTCACCAATATAACAATACCATTTTGTTTTTCATGATGGAAAAATTTTAAAGTTTTCTATTTTTTTCAAAAATATACTTTCTAATGTCCATCAATGGAAAAAAACTTTCAAAAATTTTATTTTTCTAGTGAAATAACCTTCTTCTTTCTTGTCAGAAGTTAATGATTAATAGCGTTGCAGCTTATTGCATCTTGATTATGATTTGTAGGTTGAGCTTTCAGAGTCCTGCATAGATATCAAAATATATGGCACAATAAAGAAAATGTTCATTTCTCTGTTTCGTCAGTTTGGCATATCTCCCTTTATTTATAAAATTCAATTACTATTGAAGCCATGAAGGAATTTTTCTACAATTATATGATCATGACATTTTATTTCAGATCAGTAACTACTTAATTAGTAACCCAAACATTGCTAGGTGCTGTGATACAAAATTTTGGGGGTTACAAAGATAATCTTATAAATGCCGTGTTGTTTCATAATTTGTTTTGAACCCAGTGGAAAATAATAATCATGCAAATAATGTGTTCATTTTGATTATAGTATTAAATAGCTATATGACAACAGGAAAAAGAGGACAATACATCTACAGATGTTTCCAGTGTTAAGATTACAATAATATAAATTTGTTAACATGAATGGATGTTAAATTTTATTGAAAGTCTTTTCTGCATCCAGTGAGCACAGGCAGAGATTTCAAGACAAAGACACAAAAACAATTGCAACGAAAGCAAAAATTGACATATGTGATCTAATTAAACTAAAATCATTCTGCACAGCTGAAGAAGCTATCAACAGAGTAAACAGACAACCTACAGAATGGGAGACAATTTTTGCAAACTATGCATCCAATAAAGGTCTAATATCCAACATCTATAAGAAACTTAAAGAAATTTACAAGAATAAAAAACAAACAACCCCATTAAAAAGTGGACAAAGGAAACGAACAGACACCTCTCTAAATAAGACATACATGCGGCCAACAATAATATGACAAAAAACTCATCATCACTGATCATTAGAGAAATGTAAATAAAAACCATCTCACACTAGTCAGAATGGCTATTACTAAAAAGTAAAATAACAGATGCTGGTGAGGTTACACAGAAAAAGGAAAAAATGAATATACACTTTTGGTGGTAGTGTAAATTAGTTCAACCACTGTGGAAGACAGTGTGGCAATTCTCAAAGACTTAAAGACAGAAATACCACACTATCCAGCAATCCCATTACTGGGTGTATACCTAAAGGAATACAAACTGTTCTATTATACAGACACATGCATGCTTATGTTCATTGCAGCACTATTCACAATAGCAAATACATGGAATCAATCTAAATGCCCATAAATGAAAGACTGGGTAAAGAAAATGTGGTACATATACACCACAGAATATTATGCAGCCATAAAAAATAAGATTATGTTGTTTACAGAGACATGGTTGGAGCAGGAGGCCATTATCCTTAGCAAACTCACAGAGGAACAGAAAACCAAATTCCACTTGTTCTCACTTACAAGTGGGAGCTAATTGATGAGAGCACATGGATACATAGATGGGAACATCACACACTAGGGCCTTTCAGAGGGTGGGATGAGGGAGATGATCAGAAAAAAATAACTAATGGGTACTAATCTAAACACCTGGGTGATGAAATAATCTGTACAACAACTCTCGACACAAGTTTACCAGTGTAAAAAACCTGTGCTTGTACTCCTGAATTCAAAATAAAAGTTTAAAAAAACTGTCCAAAATTTAAAAATCATGTAGAGTAGTATCCATATGTTTCACAGATGCATCATATTTTCAAACGACTATTTAGCTGCATCAACAGAAATGTACTGAAGTGCTCAATTCCATCTGCCTATGCATTCCAGACCATATTAATTTTCTCCTTTTCTAAAACCCCATAGTATTTTGGCTCTTTAGTACAAATTACTGTGCTTGTTATCTCACTTATTTAGTGATGAAAGCCTTGAATCACCCAATGAGGCCAGAAAAAAAATGTACTGTATTCTTCAAGCTGAATCATACTTAGCACCTAGCTCAATACTATATATTTGGTTGGACCAGAAAAAATTGCTAATATCTGAATATTTTTAATCTACAAATTGACAGTTTTATTTAGTACCACATAATAGTTAATAGATAATCAATAAATACTTGTTGTATTCAAGCATTTGAATTAAAATATAAATGAATTAAATGAATTTATATTAATGAATTAAACATTGAATGCATTCAGTAATGAATGAAACAAATCAAAATATAAAGAAAATTTATTAGGTATATATTCTCAATAACTTTGTTTAAGGCTAAATTTAGAAAATAAAACCTGAAAATTTATCTTAATCAACAACTGTTCTATGTTTCCTGTGCTGTTTTATGCAATGAAAATCTTAATATGTTGGTCAAACAAATTCAAATGAAACATTTTATAATATTTATCAAATTTTTGTCTAATTTTGTTTTCAGTAAATTTATTAATAGACTAATAGAAGAAAAAAATTACATTTGTACTGATAACATTAGTTAACATTTGTAATTGATATAAGCATAAGGAGTTTATGCAATGACTACTGAAGCTATTTACCCCTTCAATGGGAGATTTGCAGATTGTTTTATTGATGAACTTCGCTATTATCTTAATGCATAGGAGTCTTTTTTTTGGCATCTCTCTTCATTGGATTTAATTTTATTTAAAATGTTAAAAAGAAATCATTTTGTTGAAAGAAATAGTATGACTGTACCTCCAAATTGGGGCGGATTATGTCTTTGTAAAATTGACGCCAAAAATTGTTGTTGAAAGAGTTGTAGTGTATGGCAAATTTAATACTCTATAAATATAGTATGATTGCTTTTAAAATGTAATTACATAAGTAGGAAGCTTTAAATGTTCATATTATGTATGATAGTTCTGCTTAAAGTAACTAATTTTAAGACAATTATTAAGAATTTGGACTTTGGAGCCGGTCAGCCTGGATTTGAATCTCAGCTCTTTCACTCACTTGTTATGCAACTTTGAAAAAGTTAAAGTTGTGCCTTAGTTTTCTAATATGTAAAATATTGATACTAATATTTATTTCATAGGTTTAATATGAAGATCAAATTAATTTATATATATGAAGTGGTTAAACACTGATACATAAAAATAAATACACTAAGAAATTAAAATTATGATTATTTTGTTTAAAAAAGTGAAATATCTAGGCAAATCCAGTTGATAACTCGCAAGTCATTTTTTTCTGATAATATTTATAAGTATTTTATTAAAGTATAGTTTTCATACAACAAAATGCATAAATTTAAATGTACAGTTAAGTCTTGACAAGTGTATATACCAAACACAATATACTAAATACAAATATATCAAATACAAATAAAGCCAACACTCTATATATCACTGAAATTAAATGTTCATATTATGAAACAAGAAAATTCCTGTATCCAATGTAAGTAAATGCATCTTTCTCAGAAGCAAGATTTAGATTGTTTTCAAGAAGGAGTGTTTCATCTATTTCTGAAATAAATACACATGGAAGTGAAATGAGAAAGGTTCCCTTGTCCTCCACGCAGGGTGTGCAATGGGGGTGTGGCTTGCTTCTTCAGTACCCTGCTGCTCAAACCTCTAGGGGAGCATACAGATGGGCAGGCCGTGGGGTTCCAACCCCACAGCAGTGTCTAGGGGTGAATGTTTACAGTTCCCGAAGCCCCAGTGGGCATGTGTTACAGGGTGCTCTTTTAGTTTGCCACCTATGGGCAGCTTGTGTTAACCAGCTCAATTAGACCCCCTTCCTTATCACAAGGACAGAAGGGTTTCTGTGTCCTGAGGTTTCTTGTCTTGGTGTCCCGGAATAATTGGATCACACAGGGGCTTGGAGAATTAGTGCAAAGTTTTATTGATTGGAAGTAGCTCTCTGCTGATGCGGGAGCCAGAAGGAAGATGGTTTTCCCCTGGAGTTGGGCCACTTGGTGACCCTGGCTCTCCTCTGACTGCCCCGGCCAAACTCTCTCTTGTCCCACCCATCAGTGGCCTGCCTGCCGGTGAGCAGGTGCCTGTCAGGGCGCTCTTCTGCCAGTATGCTCATCTTGGCATCCTCTGGACGACCAGCCACTTGTGTCTTCTTCCACCGATGTGCTCCTCTCAACATCTGGCCACCTGTGTCTGGCCACTAGGGTCTCCAGTTTTTATAGGCTCAGGATGGGGGCATGGCAGGCCAGGGTGGTCTTGAGAAATGCAACATTTCGGCAGGAAATGCCTGTCCTCACCCTGGGGCTGGAGCCCTAGCCTTTCTCCACCCAGCACTTTCCTTCCCGCCTTCTGTATCATTTAAAGGGACCATACTCTTCCCTTCCCAGCACTCTTGTGTCAGAATCATGCAGTATGCCCTGTTTGGTGTCTAGCTTGTTTCTTTCATTACCACAGCTGTAAGATTCATCCATGTTCTTGCATGTATCAGTAGTTTATTTCTTCATTTATTGCTAAGTATTGTTCTTGTTATGATATAGTATAATTTATTCATCCATTCACCTGATGATAGACATTCAGGATATTATAAAGTGTCCATGTCCTTATAAAAAGTGGGAGATACATCAGCAGTGCGCACACACAGAGAAAATGAATTGATGTTTCATGTTATCAAACAATTTTTACATCTATTAAGAGTATTGTTTAATTTTCCCTATTAATTTTTAAATGATTTGTTACATTACATTACAAAGATTAGGCCAGCCATGCAATTCCTAGATTTTTACCAATATTGCAATAGGTTTCATATTGATTGATCCATATGCAAACAATTTGTTTAGGGCTTCTTTTCATTTATGTGTATGAGAGAGTATTGTCTGTATTTTTATTAAATGATAATGACTTTGTGATGCTCTAGACAAAATAATATGCTGACTTCCTAAAGCTATTTGGAAAATATTTTAGGTTTTTCTGTTTTCTGGAAAATTTTGTGTAATATTTATCTGATGCCCTCTTCTTATACTTAATGGAATTCACTGGTCAAACAACCTGAAGCTAGAATTTTTTTGTAGAAAGCATTTTACTTACATATTTAATTTCTTCGTTAAATATAGAAATATCCAAGTTTCTTTTTGTTGAATCACATTTGGTAAGCTGCATTTCTCGATGAATTTCTCATTTTTTAATTAATTTACAAATTTATTAACACGAAGATTTCTCAAAATATTCTCATATTTAAACACCTGTTAATCTCTAATGATGTACCCTTTTGTTTCTGACACTCTTGATTAAATATTTCCTGCCTTTGTTGAGAAATTTATCAACTTTAGTCTTTTCAAAAAAGCAAAATTTGGCTTGGATGATCTCTATGTGCTTGTTTTTTATTGCAATAGTTTCCATTATTACCTTTATGATTCCTCCCTTCTGCTTTCTTAGGTTTAATTTGCTGTTTTTGTCTATTATTTGAAATGTATTATGTAATTGATTTCAGTCTTTTTACTATAATATCTGTTAATTCTATAAATTATCCTCTATGTATGAACTTAGTTGCCTTCTACAACTTCAGTACTGAGTATTTTCAGTAAATTCGGTTTAAAATATTTTAAACTTCATGTTATTTCTTCTTTGATCAATGAGCTATTTAGCAGACTAATTTTGTAATATAAAAATATGGGCTTTTTTCACAATCATTTTGTTGTTGATTTCTAGTTTAATTGTACTGTGATCAAAGAGCATATGCTGTATGATTTCTATGTTTTTAACATGATATTACATGCTTAATATTGAAACACAAGATAAACTATTGCACTGTAGTTGTAATATTTCCAGTTTGAGGTGCAATAGAACAACTAGCATAAATTTCTTTTTTCATCTTTACAGTTACACAAATGGAAGATTTATCCTTATGTAAATCTTAGTAAACTCAGCATATGATTTCTTTTATTTTTTTCTAGTAACTTGAGAATGTTCATCTTTCCATTAAAGGAAGCACTGTATGACTTTTGCTTGTCATATCCAAATAACCAGCATCACTACTTTTATTCTTAGGGTCCATATGCTTTGTTCAAGGAATCACAAGCATGGCATTACTGCCATATTCAATTGGATAATGGTGATATCTACAAAGTAACTAACAAACCATAGCTTAAACCGTAGATATGCCAGACAAAGGGATGATTCAGTTCCCGGGTGGAATGGAGTGAGATGGCATAAGATTTCACCATGTTACTCAGAATGGTACACAGTTTAAAACATATGAACTCTTTATTTCTGGAATTTCCCATTTAACATGTTTGGATTGCAGCTGACAGTGGATAACCACAGATAAGAGGGACCTATTGTGTTGGTACTTAAATATAACACTTTACTCTTTGCTTTCAATTTTACCTGCATGACTTATGTTCATTTGCTTCTTGTTTCTTGCCTTTAGAATGATTTTTTTTTGCTATCATCTCACTCTTCTTCTATAAGCTTGATAAACAATTTTTCCTAGTATTATAATGTTTATGCTAAAAGTATTAACATTCAATCTTGATTTTTAAAGGTTAATGCTAATTGATATTTTTCTGTTATTCTGAACAACACCAGTACTTAGAACTCTTCTGAATTTACTCTCTTCCTGCCTTGTAGAACATATAAAAATTTTAACTAAGTATAAATTTAACCTCATATATCATTATGGTTGAGATTTACTCATGCATTAGCCTTTTGGTTTTTACTTGTCTTCATTGTAATTCTAAACATATATCTGCATGGCTTCTTGGGAGGCCTAGGAAGCTTAAAATTATGGTAGAAGGAGAAGAGAAAACAGGCATGTCACATGGCAAAAGCAGGAGCAAGGGGGGGGGGGGGAGGTGTCACACACTTTTAAACAACCTGATCTCACAAGAACTCACTCACTATCTATCTCAAGGACAGTACCAAGGGGGATTGTGCTAAACCATTCATGAGAAATACACTCCCATGATCCAGTCACCTCCCACCAGGCCCCACGTCCAAGATTGGATATTACGATGGAACATGAGATTATTTGGGTGGGGACACAGATCCAAACTATATTATAATGTTTCTTCTACCTGATGAACATAAACATCTTTTATTATTTCCTCTCATTCGTATCTGTGGACGAAGAATTTTCTGTTTGTAATTTATAAAATGCATTAATTATCCTTTATTTATTTATTTTAATATGTAACCTACTTTGCATTTTTCATCTTTTATTTTAAATTTGGGGCACATACGCAGGTTTGTTACATCAGTGTATTCAGCGATGTTGAGGTTTGGGGTACCATTGATCCTGTCACCCAGGTAGTAAACATAATACCTAATAGGTAGTTTTTCAACCCTTTCCCCCATCCTCTCTCTACACACTAGTTGTCCCCCGGTGTCTATGTTTCTCATTTGATGTCTATGTGTACCCAATATTTAGCTCACACATATAAGTGAAAACATAGAATTATCCTTTTTGTAAGGATATTCTTGTAGGTTATAATACATGGATTTAGAATCTAAACTGGTAGGTATACTCTTTCAGCTTTATCTGTTTTCAAAACAAATCAACTGAGCTTTTTACCTTTGTAATGATTTTTAGTTTTACTATTTTTATTTGTATATTTTCTGATTCTTTGCTAAAATTTAAGATTTGTTTTTAATTTCCTTGAGCATATTGAACATAATTATATTAAAGTTTCTCTCTCATAATTCAGTTACTCGGATGCCCTCTGTGACTGTTTCTATTAATTGTTTTATTTTACTCAGTGTTTTATTATGTCATCTTCTGTTTTCGTATGACTGATTATAATTGATCAGAAGAGGCTAGGGACACTAGCAAACCAGACTACTCTAATATAATTAAATGTATAAAAAAGAGTCACGGATAAGCTTTAGTTACATAAATATCTAATCAAATTTCTATTCACTTTTCTCCTACAGTTAAGCTCTTTTAAATCCCAATCTAAATCAATGTGTAATTTTTAGAAGTATGGGTCAGCTTTCCAGCTTCTTAACAGCCTCATAAGACTCAGCAATTACTCTTAGGGGAAAAAATAGGCTCCAAAATTTGTCCCACTTTTCTGATGTTTTTCTGCTTTCAGATCTTGGCACTGTAATTTCTCACTGCCTTGTTATATCCTCCCCCAATTATTTTACATGAGAGTTTTTATATTCCATCTAAGATTTTTAGGTGTTCACAGTAGAATAATTTGCCCAAATTGCCTAGACAGCCAAAATCAATAGGATGAGTACCATACACCGTGGCTTTTCTGTACTCAGATTTTTTAATTTTTTCAAACATTTATATACAATACATTGTAAAATTTCAATGTAAAATTTTATGAGTTTTAATACTTGCATGCACATATGTAATGACAAATGACAAAAATGACACAGACTAATTTCATTCACCCTAAAAAATCTGCTTATGCGATCCCTCTGAGGTCAAACCCTTCCTCCATCCCTAATATCTGATAAGCACTACTCTGTTTTCCATCACTATGTATGGTTTTAAAATATTTTCCAGAATGCTAAAGAAATGAAATCATATATTATGTAATATTTTGAAAGAAGCTTCTTTTTTTCATGGTAGTGCATCATTTATCCATGACATCGAATGTATTAAGAATTAATTCTTTTTGTGACTACATAGTATTCCATTGCATGGATGTACCACAATTTGTCCATGAATTAAGTTGTTGAAGAATTTCTTACTTATTTTCAGTTTTTAGAAGTAATTAATAAAATTGTTATATACATTTGTGTACATGGTATTTAAGTTATGTTTTTAGTTTGGGGCAATTATAAAAATTCTGCTACAACCATTCATGTACAAACATTTATATAGATGTTAAATTTTCATTTTCTAGGGTAGATACCTAGAAATGGGATTACTTGGTCATACACTAAGTGTATCATCAAATACATATGAAATTTTGAAATTGTTTATCAGAGGAACTGTACCCTTTTATATTCTGCCTAGCAATGTATAAACATTCCTGTAATTCTGTGTGTTTGTTAGCACTTGTGATTGTTAGTTATTTTTGTAAATTTCCCCAATTCTAATAGATGCATAGTGGTGTCTCATTATGCTTTTAATCTAATGCCATTGTGCATCTTTTTATGTATTTATTTGCCATCTGAATTTATTTTTGGATAAGTATCTGCTTATATGTTTTGCCCATTTTTCAATTGACTCACTGGTTTTGATACTGCTGAGAATTGAGAGTTTTGAAAATATCCAAAAACAAGTTTTTTGAAGGCTATGTGATTTTCAATTTTTTTTATTCAGTACTTTGCTTTTTTCATTGTCTTTTTTTCTTCAACTGTAATTTTAGTTTCCGAGGTGAATGTGCAGAATGTGGGGACTTGTTACATAGGTAAAGGTTTGCTATTGTGGACCATTGACAGGTCCCAGTGTATGTTGTTCCCCATGACGTGTCTTTCTGTTCTCATCATTCACCTTCCATTTATAAGTGAGAACATGCAGTATTTGGTTTTCTGTTCCTGAATTACTTTGCTGAAGATAACATCTTCCAGTTCCATCCATGTCCCTGCAAAGGACATGATCTCATTCATTTTTCTGGCTGCATGCTATTCCATGGTGTTTGTGTACCACATTTTCTTAATCCAGTCTATCACTGATGGGCATTAAGGCTGATTCCATGTCTTTACTATTGTAAATAGTGTTGCAGTGAGAATACATAGGCATCTGTCTTTACAATAGAACGATTTTTATTCCTTTTGGTATATATCCAGTAATGGGTATGCTGGGTCAAATGGTATTTCTGCTTCTAGGTCTCTGAGGAATCACCACACTGTCTTACATAATGGTTGAACTAATTTACACTCCCACCAATGGTGTAAAAGCATTCCTTTTTCTCTGCAACCTTGCCACCATCTGTTGTTTCTGGAATTTTTATTAATCACCTTTCTGACTACTATGAGATGGTATCTCACTGTGGTTGGGATTTGGATTTCTCTAATGATCAGTGATGTTGAGCTTTTTTGCATGTTTGTTGGATACATGAATGTCTTCCTTTGAGAAGTGTCTGTTCATGTCCTGTGTTCACTTTTCAATGTGTTTTAATTTTGTTTTTCTTTGGTAAATGTGCTGAAGTTTCTTGTAGATTCTGAATGTTAGACCTTTGTCAAATGGACAGATTGCAAAAAATTTCTCCCTTTCTGTAGATTGTCTGTTAACTCTGATGATAGTTTCTTTTGCTGTGCAGAAGCTCTTTAGTTTAACTAGACCCCACTTGTCAATTTTTGCTTTTGCTGCAATTGCTTTTGGTGTTTTCATCATGAAATCTGTGCCTAAGTCCTGAATGGTATTGCCTACATTTTCTTCTATGGTTTTGGGTTTTACATTGAAGTCTTTAATCCATCTCAAGTTGATTTTTGAATACGGTATAAGGAAGAGGTCCAGTTTCAATTTTCTGCATATGGCTAGCCAGTTTTCCCAGCACCATTTATTAAATAGGAAATCCTTTCCCCCATCCCTTGATTTTGTCAGATTCATCAAAAATCAGATGAGTGTTGGTGTGTGGTCTTATTTCTGAGTTCTCTATTTTGTTCCATTGGTGTATGTGTGCTTGTTTTTGTGCCAGTACCATGTTGTTTTGCTTACTGTATCCTTGTAGTATATTTTGAAATCAGGTAGTGTGGTACCTCCAGCTTTGTTCTTTTTGCTAAGGATTGTCTTGGCTATTCAGGCTCTTTTTGGTTCCATATAAATTTCAAAATAGTTTTTTTTTTCTAATTCTATGAAGAATGTCAGTGATAATTTAATAGAATGGCATTGAATCTATAAATAACTTTGGACAGTATGGCCATTTTCATGATATTGATTCGTCTTATCCATGAGCATGGAATGTTTTTCCATTCATTTGTGTTATCTCTGATTTATTTGAGCAGTGATGTATAGTTCTCCTTGAAGAGGTTCTTCACTTTCTTTGTTAGACATATTCCTAAATATTTTATTCTTCATTTAGCAATTGTGAGTCAGAGTTCATTCAGAATTTGGCTCTCTGCTTGCCTATTGTTTGTGTATAGGAATTTTAGCAATTTTTGTACATTGATTTTTGTATCTTGAGACGTTGCTGAAGTTGTTATTCAGCTTAAGCAGCTCTGGGGCTGAGACAATAAAGTTTTCTAGATATTGGATTATGTCATTTACAAACAAAGATAATTTGACTTCCTGTCTTCCTATTCAAATACCCTTTATTTTTTTTATTTTGCCTGATTTCCCTGGCCAGACCTTCCAATACTATGTTGAATAGGAGTGGTGAGAGAAGGCATCTTTGTCTTGTGCCAGTTTTCAAGAGGAATGCCTCCAGTTTTTGCCCATTAAGTATCCTATTGGCTTTGGGTTTGTCATATATAGCTCTTATTATTTTTAAGATATGTTCCTTCAAGGCCTAATTTATTGAGAGTTTTTAACATGATGGGATATTGAATTTTTGCAAAGGCTTTTCTGCTTGTATTGAGATAATCATGTGTTTTTGTCTTTATTTTTTCATGTGAGGAATTACATTTATTGATGTGCGTATGCTAAACCAACCTTGCATCCCAGGGATGAAGCCAAATTGATCGTGGTGGATAAGCATTTTGATGTGCTGCTGGATTTGGTTTGCCAGTAATTTATTGAGGATTTTTGCATTGATGTTCAACAGCGATATTGGCCTGAAGTTTTCTGTTTTTGTTGCATTTCTGCCAGGTTTTGGTATCACTATAATGCTGGCCTCATAAAATGACTTAGGGAGGAGTCTCTCCTTTTCAATTGTTTGGAATTGAAACCGTTTCAGTAGAAATGGTACCAGCGTTTCTTTGTGCCTCTGGTAGAACTCAGTTGTTATTCCGTGTGGTCCTGGAATATTTTTGGTTGGTAGGCTATTTAATACTGCCTGAATTTCAGAACTAGTTACTGGTCTATTCAGGGATTCAAGTTCTTCCTGGTTCAGTCTTGGGATGGTGCATGTAATTCTCTTAACAATGTCTTTTGCAGAGCAAAACTTTTACATTTGGATGTGGTCCAAACTATCCATTGTTTTGTTTTATAAATTGTATTTGTTTATGTCCCATCTAAGAACTATTTTTCTATCTCAAGTATAAGAATATATTTTCTCTGTTTTATCCTATGACTTTTACAGTTTTATGATTTTAAGTCTGCAATCAACTTTTAGATACTTTTTATGAGGTATAAGGCATGTGTCTAAATATATTCTTCATATGGATGTCCAATTATTCTAGAAATTGTTTTCAAAGAATTCTCTGTCCTGTCTTATTGATCCACATTTCTATCTTTTTACAAAACAACACAATCTTGATGATTGTAGCTTAATAGTATGTCTTAAATCAGGTACTATGAGTCTTCTAACTTTTTACTAGTTTTTCCAATTTGCTTTTCTTTCCAATTCTATTCTAGCTCCTTTGCCTATTCATATAAGTTTTAAAATCAGTTTCTCTATAGCTAAAAATAACTTTAACTAGAATTGTGAAATTTTAGTAAATGTATAGATCATTTTGGGAGGGTTCAACACCTTAACTATATTGAGTATTTCTTCTGTGAATATAGATCTATTTATTTAGGTACTAGTTGACTTATTTCATAGTTTTATAAACACAGATTAAGCACTTTTTTATATTTATACCAAAGTACTTCGTGGCATAATTATAAATGATATTGTGTTTTAGATTAGCATGTCTAATTTTTGTTTCTATTATACAGAAATAAGATTGATTTTTATGCATTCAGCTTGTATTTTGTGTTCTTTCTAAATGCACCTGTTAGTTTTAGGAGCTAATTAGGAACAATTTTACTTCTTTTTTTTCCAAGATGTAAGCCTTTCACTTCTCTTTTGTGTTTTATTGCACTGCCTACGGCTTCCAGGGTTCGGCTGAATAGAAATTATGGGAGTGGAGTACTTTGCCTTGTTCTGAATCTTAGCAAGAAAACATTCAGCCTCCCACACAAAGTATGATGCACAATTTTTGTAAATGCTCTTAATGATGTTGAATATGTTTTCTTGTTTTCCTGGCTTGCTGCATTTTTAGCATGAATAGATGTTGAGTTTTTAAAAATGCTCTTTTCTGCATCATTTGACATAATTATATAATTTTTATATTTAGTTTGTTGATACTGTGTATTGCATTGATTTATTCTCAAATATTGAACTAGGCTTACATTCCTAAGATAAATCCCACTTTGACTTGGTGTGTCATTTTCTTTACATTTTGCTACATTTGATTTCCTATTTTTTGAAGATTTTTGCACCTATTTTTATGAGGTTTATTCATTTGTACTATTTAAATTGTAATGTTTTAATCTGGATATGCAAAAAATGGTATTTTTTTTCTCTTAAATGAGTTGGAAAGGGTTCCCTCTCTTATTTGCTGAAAGAAACTATGCAGAATACATGCTATTTCTTCCTTAAAGAGTGGGTAAAATTTGTCAGTGAAGCCATCTGGGTCTGCAGTTAAATATTCTGGAAGGTTTCTAAATATACATTTAACTTTTAAAATAGTTTCACAACTATAAGATTTAACTATTTCTCCTTGCATGAGCTTTGATGGTATGTGCATTTCAAGAAATGTTTCCTTTTCATAAGTGTTTTAAAATTTGTTTACAAGTTTTTCATAGAATTTCTTAATCTTTTTATGCATGTGAGGTCTGTTGCCTATTGTGATATTCCCTCTTTCATTCAGTCATTCTTTCTTTCTTTTTTTTTTTTAGATTTGAGGTCTTTCTTTGTAACCCACCCTGGCATGCAGGAGTGCAGTCATAGCTCACTGCATCTTGAACTCCTAGGCTCAAATGATTCTCCTGCCCAAGCCTTCCAAGTACATGAGACTATAGGTGTGAATTACCACATTTAACTAATATATATATATAAACGTGTGTGTGTGTGTCTATATTTATATTTATTGATACAGGGCCTAGTTTCTTACACTATATTTTTTCTTGGTTAGTCTTAATATTTTCAATTTTTTGGTTTTTTAGATGGAGTCTTACTCTGTTACCAGGCTGAAGTGCAGTGGCACGATCTCAGCTCAGTGTGATCTCCGCCTACCAGGTTCAAGAGATTCTTCTGCCTCAGACTCCCAAGTAGCTGGGAATACAGGCGCATGCCACCAAACCCAGATAATTTTTGTATTTTTAGTAGAGACGGGGCTTCACCATGTTGGCCAGGATGGTCTCAGTTTCCTGACCTCGTGATCCACCTGCGTCGGCCTCCCAAAGTGTTGGGATTACAGGTGTGAGCCGCTGCACCTGGCCTGGATCTTTACAAAGAAATAACTTTTGGATTGAATTCTATATTTACCTTTATTATACTCTTTCTTCTTCTTAGTTTGGATCAGTTTATTCTCTCTTTTCCAGTTTGTTAAGACACAAATTTTAAACTATTGATTTGAGAACTTTATCATTTTCTAATATTGTCAAATAATGGTAATTTAATTTTTATTTTAATTTATTAAAAAGTCTTCTAATATTTTCACTTCCTTTTAAAATCAAACTTTAAAAATTGAAGTAAAAAACCCATTAAAAATTTTAAAGTGCAAAAATCAATTACATTTAGCAATACTCCAATGATGTGTATGTGTACTTACTTTTTTGTTTCAAAGCATTTACATCATTCCAAAATAAAATCCTGTACTCACTAAAATACTTCCTTTTTGATCCATGTGTTATTTAATTTAGAAGTGCAAATTTTTAAATTTACAAATATGTGGTATTTTCCAAATAAGTTCCTAAAATTGATCTCTGACTTAACTCCACTGTGTTCAAGGAGCATACTATTTGTGACTTAAATTATTATAAAATTTATAAGTTTTGTTATGTGACTCAGAATGTGATACACCTTTGCATATGTTCTATGTGCACTTGTAAACAGGATTTTCTGTTGTTAAGTAGCATGTTCTATAATATCAATTACGTTATGTTGACTGATAGTGTTGTTGAGGTGTTCTACAGTCTTGCTGATTTTTTATCTGCTGATATTACTGATAACTAAGAAGTGGTTGTTAAATTTTCTAAGTATAATTGTGGATTTGTCTAGTTTTCCTTTAATTCTGTCTGCTTTTATTTCATGGATTCTGATGTTCTCTTGTTAGGTGAAAGCATATTTAGGACTGATATGCCTCCTTGGTGAGTGAATAATTTTATTTTTATATAACATCCCTCATCCCAAGGTTGTTGTTTTTAATTAGTGTTTACGTGACATACCACTTTTCATCCTTTTAATCATTGTATTTTATGTGGATTTCTTGCAGGCAGCACACATCGTTTTGTATTGTTTTGTATTGTTTTGTATTTTAATCCTCACAATCTTTGTCTTTTAAATGGTGTGCTTAGGTCATTTACATTTTAGGTAATGACTTATACATTTGTACTTAGACCTACTATTTCATCATTTGTTTTATTTTTGCATATTCTACTTCTCCATCTTTAGATTATTTGTATTACTTGTATACTGGCTTTGTAACTCTATTTATTTGCATATTTTCTTTAGCAGTTGCTCCAGGCTTCAAATATACATATATTTATTTATACATGTATAAATGCATAAAAGGGGACTTCAAAAGGTCATGGAAAATGATATTTTAAAATACAAATATAAAGTATAAATTTTGTTTCT
This sequence comes from Chlorocebus sabaeus, assembly GCF_047675955.1. Lineage (NCBI taxonomy): Eukaryota > Metazoa > Chordata > Mammalia > Primates > Cercopithecidae > Chlorocebus > Chlorocebus sabaeus. The sequence continues at coordinate 61,829,571 of NC_132933.1, forward strand.
CAATATAAGCTTCATCAAGTTCCAAACAGTTTTGTAAACAATGATTTGGGTCAAGTCATTCTACCTTAAAGGTTCTGGGAATTTAGCCATGTCAGTGCAGCCTTTCTTTACATTATTAACTGGGAGAAATTTATACCCTTTACAGTTTTTTAAGATTAGGAAACAAAAGTAAGTCAGATGGTGCCAAATCAAGACTGTATGATGGATGCCTAATAATTTTCCATTGAAACTCTCATAAAAAATTCCTTATTGGATGAGAATAAGCATACGAATTGTGATAGAGAACTCTCTGGTGTAGCTTTCCCTGGTGGTTTTCTCCTAAACATTTGGCTACCTTTCTCAAATCACTCTCATAATAAGCAAATGTTATCATTCTTTGACCCTCCAGAAAGTTAACAAGCAAAATGCCTCGACCATCTTAAAAATCTGTTGCCATTACCTTTTCTCGACCTGTTCACTTTTGCTTTGACTGGAATACCTCTGCCTCTTGATAGCCATTGCTTTCATTCTGCTTTGTCTTCAGGATCATACTGATCCTAGTTTCCAACAATTTCTTCATTTCCATCTGAGACCACCTCAGCCTGGATTTCATTGTCTATATCATTATCAACATTTTGTCAAAGCCATTCAACAAGCCTCTAGGAAGTTCCAAACTTTCTCACATTTTTCTGTCTTCTTCTGAGCCCTCCAAACTGTTCCAACATCTGCCTGTTACATAGTTACAAATTCGCTTCCACATCTTCTGGTATCTTTACAGCAGCACCCCACTACTGGTACCACTTTTCTGTATTAGTCCGTTTTCATGCTGCTGATAATGACATACCTGAGACTGGGCAATTTACAAAAGAAACAGATTCAATGGACTCAAAGTTCTGTGTGGCTGTGGAGGCCTCACAACCCTTGCAGAAGGTGAAAGGCACATCTCACGTAGCAGCAGAGAAGAGAAGGTGACTTGAGCAGGGAAACTCCCCTTTATAAAACCATTGGATCTCATGAGACTTATTCACTATGATGAGAATAGCATGGAAAGGCCTGCCCCTATGATTCAATTTTCTCCCACCATGCTCCTTTCACAACCCATGGGAATTATGGGAGCTACAATTCAAGACGAGGTGTGGGTAGGGTCACAGTCAAACCATAACAGTACCCATCAGTTATTTTTTCTGATCCTCTTCCCTCTCCCACCCTTCCCCATCCAAAAGGCCCCAGTGTGTTTGTCCCCCTCTGTGTGTTCATGTTTTATCATCTTTTAACTCACATATATAAGGGAGAACATGTGGAATTTGGTTTTCTGTCCTTTTCTTGTGTTTGCTAAAGATACTGGTCTCCAGTTCCATCCATGTCCATGCAAAGGACATGATCTCATTTTTTATGGCTGCATAGTATTCCTTGATGTATATGTACCACATTTTCTCTATCCAGTCTATCATTAATGGGCACACTCACTAGCGTTGCTACACATTAACAACAGGCAAGCCAAGAGCCAAATCAGAAATGAACTCCCATTCACAATTGCCACAAAAAGAATAGAATACCTAGGAATACAACTGACCAGGGAGGTGAAAGATCTCTACAAAGAGAACTACACCATTGACCTAATCAATCAGAGAGGACATAAGGAAATGGAAAAACACTGGGTGCTAATGGAAAGGAAGAATCAAAATCCTTGAAATGGTCATTCTGCCCAAAGCAATTCATAGATTTAATGCTATACCTATTAAACTACCATTGAGATTTTTCACAGAACTAGAAGAAAACTATTTTAAAATTCATATGCAAACAACAAAGAGCCCATATAACCAAGACAACCCTAAGCAAATTACCAAAGCTGGTAGCATCATCCTACCTGGCTTCAAACTATACTACAGGGCTACAGTAACCAAAACAGCATAGTACTGGTACAAAAACAGACACATAGACCAATAGAACAGAATAGAGGACCCAGGTATTTGACCACACACTTACAGCTATCTTATCTTTGACAAACCTCACAAAAACAAGCAATCAGTAAATTATTATCTCACAAGCCATATGCAGAAGATTTAAATTGGACCCCTTCTTTACACGGCATACAAAAATTAACTCAAGATGGCTTAAAACCCAAAACTATTCAATTCCTGGAAAACAACCTAGTCAATGCCATTCAGGACATAGGCACAGACAAAGATATCATGACAAAGATGCCAAAAGAAATTGCAACAAAAGCAGAAATGGACAAATAGAGTATATTTTATCAGATATTAGTATAGCTACAGCTTCTCTCTTTTGACTTTTCTTTACAAGGAATATGTTTTTTCTCAATGTCTCGAATAATATGTTTTGCGAAGATAGAATTCTTTGTTGACAGCTCTTTTCTTGAAGCACTCTATAAATGTTAGTCTACCATTTTCTCATCTTCCTGGTGTCTGATGAGAAATTTTCAATAAAATTCTATTTTGCACATGTGTACTGTGCTTCTTAGGCTTCTCTCAAGATTTTTTTAAATCTTTAACTTATTTGACTATGATGTGTCTGTGCATAGCTTCCTGTGAGTTTAACCTTTTTATGGTTTGCTGAGCTTATTGGACCTGTAAATGTATACATTTCAGAAAAATTGAGAAATTGTCAGGTATATCTTTAAATATTATTTTACAAGAGTCTCTTGCTCCTCTCTTTATATAATAATCAAAATCAAAATATATAAATGTTAAATTTTTGACATTATAACATAGATCCCTGAGGCTTTGTTCATAATTTTTAAATCTATCTTTATTTTTGATCTTCATATAGAATAATTTCTATGGAGCTTTCTGGAAATTCACTGAGTCTATTTTCTGTTATGCCATTCTGTTATCACATCTCTCTTATAATTTGGGGATACTTTTTAGCACTAAAATTTCTATTTGGTTCTCTTTCTTCACTGTTTTATTTTATTTAATGCAATTACATTTCTAAACATCAAGTTTGGTGCCTGATAATTGCCTTGTCCCAAGGGAGGTTTTGTTGTTGTTGTTGTTGTTCTTTATATGTCAAATAATCTGAAATTGTATCTTGGACATGTTAAATATTATGTTAGGAGACTCTGTATCATATTAAATTTTCTGGAAAATGTTGACTTTTTTTTGTTGTTTTTTGTTGTTTTATATAGTAGTCAAACTGTTTAGGTTCAAATCACAAGTCCTGACTCCCTTCTGTGCGTTGTGTTTTAAATATGTGTTTAATTTTAAAGGTTTTTTTCACTGATCTTCTGATTTGTCCTGTGTTTATCCCACTCTGCGACTAGTCTGGAACAAGTCGTGTATACTGTGCTCTAGTTCTCAACGTTTTGCTATGTTTATTCTAGTTATTTCTATGCATGTTCAATGTAAAGACAAGTTCAGGACATTATATACATATTTAATGTATCTATTCCTCTCATTCCTTTTTTTTGTCAGTGATTTCCCTCAAACTATCTAGTTTTCAATGAATAGATTTCTTGATGGTCTGATTAAAAAGCCAAGGATCTTTCCTCTCACAGCTGTCACACATCTTCTGGAAATACATACATTTGTGGGAAAAGCAGCAAGATAGAATCTTTAGTGCTTTCATGCTCACCACCACCCCGCTGCTGCTTCACCTTCATTACTGCGGCTCACTTGAGGGAGTTCGAGGAAGTTAATAAAAATAAAACAAAACACAATGGGACACCATGTCCATGTATAATTTTCTTACTAAAGACAAACTGCTTTAGTCTGTGCTTTTTCTGTTCATTTTTTATTGTCATTTTGGGAGATACGGTAGTCTACACTGGACAATATGAGAGATGAAAGCTAGTCAAAACAAAAATAAAACTTAACAAAACAACAAAAACACAGGTAACTTACTCCCATATAATCATACAATTTTCATATTTCTATCCAGTCTGCCTGTCCTTATTCTTATTTTTTACGATTTTCAATAATTGCTTTCAGTATTTTGTCCAGAGATTTTAGTTGTAATCTGATCTATGGGAGATAAGACAGTGTGTTTACTTCATGTTAATAAGAACCAGCAATTTACAACATCGCATTTACCTCAAACTGTCAAGATACGATTTTTAAAGTTGTTAAACTGGGTTTTTGAAAAGTAACTGTTATTGTCATAAGCCAAGAGAAATATCAGCAATGATGAATAACCAGTTTCACGTAAATCTAGGTGCTACCATTTCCAAAATAGAAAAACAATTTCGAAGTATGCACAACTAGGTAAAAGTGCTATAAAGGAAAATTGTAACATTTTACCAAATCATAAAAGCTGTTTCCAAATATACATTAATATTGAAATATAAACAGCTGCTTGAAAATCTTGCATTTTTACAATGGTATAAATTGTGACCTCTGCATTGTGGCACAGCTGCTGGTGGATTTATGAAATTTCCCAGAATTAAAAAAAAAAAATAGAAATCAAAACAGAAGGATAAGATGAGTGGTTCAGGCAAGATAGCAGAACAGAAGCCCATATCATTCATCATTTGCACTGGAACACTAATTTTAACAAAGATCTGCACACAGAAAACCAGCATCATTAGAATCAAAATTCAGGTGAGCAATCCAAATACCTGGTTTTAACTTCATATGACTGAAAAAGGCACTACAAAGGGGAGGAGAGACAACCTTGATTGTCCAATGCCACCCCTGCTCCATCCACTGGCAGTAGCTGAGCTATACAGAGAGAGAATCTGTGCCCCTGGGGAAGAAAGAGTACAGAAAATGGGAAACTTTGCACTGAACTCAGTGTTGCCTTGTCACAGTGGAGAAAATAGTTATGCTGGGCTTAGTCAGCACACACACGGTAGCCAGGGGGGAATCACCCATCCCAGTGGTCAGAATTTGAGTTTCTCAGCAAGACTCACCACTACAGGCTAAAGTTCTCTGGCATCCTGGGTAAACTTGAAAGGCAGTCTAGGACACAAGGACTTCAATTTTTAAACAACTCTTAGTTCTAAGCCAGGCTTAGAGCCAATGAAGTAGGGTGGCACATGATGTTAGGAGAAACCAAATGATGCAGCTAAGGGTGTATTTGGAACATCCCTTCCACAACTTCAGACAGTGCAGCTCACAGCCATGAACGTGACTCATTCCTTTTTGCTTAAGGAGAGAAGAGCAAAGAGTAAAGTGGGCTTTGTCTTGTGTCTTGAATACCAAGTCAGCCACAGTAAGATAGGGCACAAGGTAGAGTCATGAGGTCCCCATTACAGGCTCTAGCTCTTGAAAAACACAGATTGTATTAGTTCATTTTCATACTGCTATGAAGAAACACCAAAGAATGGGTAATTTATAAAGAAAAAAGTTTCAATGGAATCACAGTTCCACATGGCTGGGGAGGCCTCAAAATCATGGCAGAAATTGAAGTAAGAAAAAAGACACATCTTTCATGGTGGTAGGCAAGAGTGTGTGCAGGGGAACTACCCTTGTAAAACCATCAGATCTCCTGAGACTTATTCAGTATCACAAGAACAGCACAGGAAAAATCCACTCCCATGTTTCAATTACCTCCCACTGGGTCCCTCCCACAACATGCAGGGACTATAGGAGGTACAATTCAAGATGAGATTTGGGTGGGAACACAGCCAAACCATATTATCCTGCCACTGGCCTCTCCCAAATCTCATGTTCTCACAATTCAAGACAGAAGTTTGCCCTTCCAACAGTCCTCCAGTGTCTTATCTCATTCCAGCATTCATTCAAATGTCCACAATCCAAAATCCTATCTGAGACCAGGCAAGTCCCTTCCATCTATAAGCCTGTAAAATCAAAAGCAAGTTAGTTACTTTGTAGATACAATGGGGGTAGAGGCATTGGGTAGATATAACCATTGCAAATAGAGGAAATTGGAAAAATGAAGGGGCTACAGTCCCCATGTGAGTCCAAAATCCAGTGAGGCAGTCAAATTGTAAGGCTCCAAAATGATCTCCTTTGACTCCATGTCTCACAGTCAGGTTACACTGATTGTTTCCAGCCCAGGAAACCACCTCTTCCTCTTAGGCCCTTGGGTCTGTAATGGGAGGGGCTGCCAGGAAGGTCTGTGACAGGCCCTGAAGACATTTTTCCCATTGCCTTGGCAATTAGCATTTGGCTTCTCATTACTTATGCAAATTTCTTGTGCCATTTTGAATTTCTCTCCAGGAAATGGGTTTTTCTTTTCTACTGCATCATCAGGCTACAAATTTTTCCAACTTTTATGCTATGCTTCTTGTTGAACATTTTACTGCTTAGAAATTTATTCTCCCAGATACCCTAAATTATCTCTCTCAAGTTCAAGATTCCACAGGTCTCTAGGGCTGGGTCAAAATGCCAGCAGCCTATTTTCATAGCAAGAGTAACCTTTGCTCCAGTTCCCAATAAATTTGTCATCTCCATCTGAGACCACCTCAGCCTGTATTTTATTGTCCTTATCACTGTTAGCATTTTGGTCAAAGCCATTCAATACTTCTCTAGGAAGTTCCAAACTTTCCCACATCTTCCTGTCTTCTGATCCCTTAGAGTATGTAGGGGGTTCCAAACTTATCCACATTTTCCTGTCTTCTTCTGAGCCCTCCAAACTGTTTCCACTGCTTTCTGTTACCCAGTTCCAAAGTTGCTTCCACGTTTTCGGGTATCCTTATAACAGTACCCCACTCTACCAGCACCAGTTTACTGTATTAGTCCATTTCTATACTATTATGAAGAAATACCTGAGACAGGGTAATTTATAAAGAACAAAAGGCTCAATGGACTCACAGTTTCACATGGCTGGGAAGGTCTCACAATCACGGCAAAAGGCGAAGGAGGAGAAAAGGCATGTCTTACACGGATGCAAGCAACAGCGTGTGCAGGGGAACGGCCCTTATGAAACCATCAGATCTCCTAAGACTTATTCCTTTTTATGAGAAAAGCATGGAAAAAATCCAACTCCATAATCCAATTACCTCCCACTGGGTTCCTCCCACAACTCGTGAGGATTATTTGTGGGAGCTAAAATTCAAAATGAGGTTTGAAAGTAAGGGCCTTGGGTAAGGCTCAGTGCTGTGCTAGCTTCAGCTCTAACCAAGCACAGTCTCTGTTGTGGTGGCTACAAGGGTGCTTGTATTATCACATCTCCAGTATCAGGTGGCTCAGCTCAGAGAGACTCTATTTCTTTAGGAGAACATAAGCACAAAAAAGAGTCTCTTCTTGGTAATCCAAAGAATTCTTCCACATATTATTCAAGACCACCCAGGTGGTACCTCTATGATTCTGCAATAGCTAGTTTTACTGGGCTTGGGGCCCAAGTCCCTTTGAATACATAAAAGCCTTCCCAAGAAGAGCAGGTATTAACAAGGCCAGACTGTGAAGACTACAATAAACATACAACTCTTCAATGCCCAGGAACCAATTAATACCTACAAGCACTAACACCCAATGGGAAATCTTGACCTCACCAAATGAACTAAATGAGGCACCATGGACCAATCCAGGAGAAATAGAAATATATAACTTTTCAGACAAAGAATTCAACATACCTATGTTGAGGAAACTTAAAGAAATTCAAAATAACACAATGAAGGAATTCAGAATTTTATCAGGTAAATTTAACAGATTGAAATAATTTAATTAAAAACAATCAAACAGAAATTTGAGAGTTGAAAAATGAAATAACATGGCAGAAAATGCATCAGAGTCTCTTAGTAGCAGAATTAATCAAGCAGACGAAAAATTAGTGAGCTTGCAGGCAGAGTATTTGAAACCATGCAGAGGAGACAAAAACAGGAATAAAAAACAATGAAGCATGACTAGAAGACATAGTAAACAACCTCAAAAGTGCAAATCTAAGAGTTACTTGCCTTAAAGAAGAGGTAGAGAAAGAAATAAAGGTGAAAAGTTTAATAACAGATAACTTCCCAAACCCAAAGATATTGAAATTCAAGTACAAGAAGATTTTGTAATACCAAGCAGATTTAACTCAAAGAACACTACTTCACACAATTAATAACGAAACTTGCAAAAGTCAAGGATAGAAAAGGATCCTAAAAGCAACAAGACAAAAGAAACAAATAACATAGAATGGAGCTCCGATACATCAGACTGCAGACTTTTCAACGGAAAACTTATAAGCAAGGAGGAAGCACCATAACATAAAGTACAGAGGGATAAAAAACTATTGCACTAGAACACTATATCTTGCAAAAAAAAAAAAAAAAAAATTATATATATATATATCCTTTAAGCATGAAGGAGAAAGACCTTCTTAGACAAACACAAGCTGAGGAATTTTATCAACAACAGCTCTGCCCACAAGAAATTCTAAAGAAGTTCTTAAATCCGGAGGAAATGAATATTAATGAGCAAGAAATCATCTGAAGGCACAAAACTGACTCTTAATAGTAAGTACACAGAAAAAAACAGAATAATATAACACTGAAATTGTAGTGTGTAAACTTCTCTTGACTTAAGTGGAAAGACTAAATGATTAAAAAGTCAAAAATAATAACTACAGCAACTTTTCATGACATAGTACAATAAGACATAAAGGAAAACAAAAAATGTTATAAAGTGGGGGTGTAAAGTGTAGAGTTTTTATTAAAATAATAAAAAATAAAGGAGCTGAAATAAATAAATTTGAAATAACGAAAAAAGTACAAAAGATCAATGAAACAAAAGTAGGTTTTCTAAAATCATAAAATTGACAAAACTCTAGCTAGTCTAAGACAAAAAGAGAACACTCAAATAAAAATCAGAGAGGAAAAATGAGACATTATAACAGATACCACAGAAATTCAAAACATCATTACTGGCTACTCTGAGCAACTTCTAGACACACACAGTCTACCAAGATTGAACTGTGAAGAAGTCCAAAACCTGAGCAGACCAATAAAAAATAACGAGATTAAAGCCATAATAAAAAGTCTTCCAGTCCATAAAAGCCCAGGGTCTAATTACTTTACCAATAATTGAAATAATTAATATTAATTCTACACAAACAATTCCATAAAACTGAGGAGGAGGGAATACTTCCAAACTTATTCTACGAGGCCAGTATTACGCTGATACCAAAACCAAACACACATCAAAAAAAGAAAACTGCAGATCAATATCTGTGATGAATAATGATGCAAAAAATCCCCAACAAAACATTACCAAACTGAATTCAACAGCACATTAAAGATATGAATAATCATGACCAAATGATAGTTATCCCAGTGATGCAAGTGTGGTTCAACATATATTATCAATCAACATGATACATCATAAAAACATAATGAGGAACAAAAACCATATAATCATTTCAATTGATACTAAAAACACATGGGATAAAGTTCTACATTGCTTCATGATAAAAGCAATGTAGTTCTCAAGACACAGGATATAGAAGGAGCATACCTGAACAAAATACAAGCCACATATGTCAGACCCACATGTAGTATTATCTGAATGTGGAAAAATTGAAATCCTTCCTCTTAGATCTGGATCATGACAAGGATGCCCACTTTCAATTTCAACATAGTACTGGAAGTCATAACTAGAGAAATCAGACAAGAGAAAAAAATAAAGGGCATCTACATTGAAAAAGAATAAGTCAAATTATCTTTGTTGGATGATGATATAATTTTATACTTGGAAAATCCTACAACTCCACTAAGAAAACTATTAGAACTCATAAACATATTCAGTTAATTTGAAAGATATAAAATCAACATACAAAAATAAGCAGCAATTCTATATCCCAACAGTGAACAATGTAAAAAAGAATAAAAAATAATAATCACATTTACAATAACTACAACTAAATTAAATACCTAAGAATTAACCAAAGAAGTGAAGGATCTCTACAATATGCTGATGAAAGAAATTGGTGAGCACACACACAAAATGGAAATGTATTCCATGTTCATGGATTGGACATATCAATATTTTTAAAATGCCTACACTCTTAAAAGCAATCTGCAGATTCAATGCAATCTCTATTAAAATACCAGTGATGACTGGGCGTGGTGGCTCACACCTGTAATCCCAGCACTTTGGGAGGCTGAGGCGGGCAGATCATGAGGTCAGCAGATGGAGACCATCTTGGTTAACATGGTGAAACCCCATCTCTACTAAAAATACAAAAAAAAAAAAAAAAAATTAGCTGGGCATGGTGGCACACACCTGTAGTCCCAGCTACTGGGGAGGCTGAGGCAAGAGAATTGTTTGAACCTGGGAGACAGAGGTTGCAATGAGCCAAGATAGTGCCACTGCACTCAAGCCTGGGTGACAGAGAGAGATTCTGTCTCAAAATAATAATAATAATAATACCAATGACATTTTTCATAGAAATAGGGAAAAATATCCTAAAATTCACAAACAATGAAAAAAGATCCAGAAGAGCCAAAGTTATACTGAGCAAGAAGGAAAAAACAAAACAAATGAACAAACAAACAGAACCAAAAAACAAACAGAGGAATCACATAATTGAACTTCAAATTATAATACAGGGGTGTAGAAAACAAATGACATGGGACTGGCATAAAAAAATACACAATAGACCTGTAGAAAAGAATAGAGAACCCATAAACTAATCCACAGACCTACAGTGAACTAATTTTTGACAAAGGCACTAAGAGTATTCATTGGGGAGAAGACAGTATTTTCAATACATGTTGCTAAGAAAACTGGGTATCCACAAGCAGAAAAATAAAACTTGATCCCCATCTCTCACCTTAAAAAATCAAAGCAAAATGTATTAAAGACACGAATCTAAGACCTCAAATTATGAAACTACTAAAATTATACCCTGGGGAAACTCTCCAAAACACTGATTTGGGCAAACATTTCTTGAGCAGTATCCCACAAGCACAGGAAAACAAAACAAATATGGTTAAATGAGATCACATCAAGTTAAAATGCTTCTGCAAAGCAAAGGAAACCATTAACAAAGTGATGAGAAAACCCACAGAAAGAGAGAAAACATCTGCAAACTATCCTTCTGACAGAGGATTAAGAGCAAGAATATTTAAGGAGGTCAAAAAATTACATAGGAAGAGATCTAACAATCCAATAAAAAAAATGGGCAAAATATTTGGATATACATTTCTCAAAAGAAGACATAAAAATGGCAAACAGGCATATGAAAAAGGTGCTCCCCATCATTGATCATCACAGAAATGCAAATCAATATTACAAAGAGATATTAAATCACTCCTGTTAAAATGGCTTTTATCTATAAGTCAATCAATAATAAAAGCTGGCAAGAATGTGGGAACAAGGAAACACTTGTACACTGTTGGTGAAAATGTCAATTAGTATAACCACTATGAAAAACAATTTAAAGGTTTCTCAATAAACTAAAAATAGAACTACCATATTATCCAGCAATCCTACTGCTGGGTATATACCCCCTTCTCCCATAAAAGGAAATCAGTATATTGAAAACATATCTGCAATTCCATGTTTTTTGCAGCTGTATTCACAATAGCCAAGACATGAAAGCAACCTAAGTGTCCATCAGCTGATGAACAGATAAGGAAAATGTGGTACCTACATACAATGGAGTACTATTCAACCAGAAAAAAGAATGAGATATTGTCATTGCAGCAATATGAATGGAACTGAAGATCATTATCTTAAGTGAAATATGTCAGGCACAGAAATAAAAACACTGCATGTTCTCGTTTGTGGGATCTAAAAATCTAAACAACTGAACTAATGGAAATAGAGAATAGAAGGATGCTTACCAGAAGGGTAAGCTGGGAAGGGTAGTGGAGGGGTAGGGAGAATTTGGAGATGGTTAGTGGGTAGAAAGCAATAATTAGAAAGAATGAAAAGACCTCATATTTGATAACACAACAGGGTGATTGTAGTCAATAATACTTTCATTGTAAATTTAAAAATAACTAAAAGACTTTGATTGGATTGTTTGTAACACAAAAAAATAAATGCTTCAAGTGATGGATACCCCATTTTCCATGGTGTAATTATTATGTGTTGCATGTTTGTACCAAAATATCTCATATGTCTCATACACCTGGTATGTACCTACAAAAATTAAAAATAAAAACAACTTAAAAAGAATGATGTAAAAACTAATTTCAGGAGAAACAAACCACAGAAGTATATGTAATTTGTGAAAAGAAAGAAATACACTAACTGTATGGATGCTGAATTTTAATCTTAGGAGAAAGATGGCAGAATAAAAGACTCCACAGATCGTCCCATGCACAAGAACATCAATTTAACACTGTTTACACAGAAAATAAAAAACACATTCATAAGAACCAAAATTCAGGTGAGGCCTCATAATACTGAGATATAACTCTGTATTGCTGAAACGGGCACTGAAGAAATAGAAAAAACAGTCTGTTGAATTATAGACGTCACCTTCACCCCACCACCTATCAGTGACAGCTTGATGTAGAGTTTCTCTGGGTGCTGGAAGAGGGAGAATGCAGAAATTGTGAATCACTGAACTCAATGCTGCCCTGTTAGAGCAGAAAGGAAAACTGGACCAAACTCAACTAATGCCTGCCCAAGGAGGGAGCATTTAAAGCAGCCCTAGCCAGAGGAGAATCACCAATTCCAGCAGTTGGAACTTGAGTTCCCACAAGCTTCTCCACTGTGGTCCAAAGTGCTCTTGGTCTCTAAGTCAACTTAAAGGGAATCTAGGCCATAGGGACTGCAACTGTTAGATAAGACCTAGGGCTAAACTGGACCCAGAGAGAGTGCACCGAGGAGGGCATGAGACCTACTAAGACACTACCTGGGGAAGGTAAGGGAGTGCTGGTATCACCCCTCCACTGACCCCAGGAAGAAGAGTTCAGGGCTCCAAAAGAGGTTTCTTTTTCCACTTGAAGAGAGGAGAAGAAAGAGTGGGGAGGATGTTGTCTTGCGTCATGCCTACCCAGCTCAGGCACAGTAAGACAGGGCACCAGTTAGAGTAATGAAACTCCTATTCCAGGACCTAGCGGCCAGAGGACAGAAGGGAAGCCACTTCTGTCCCAGAAGAAAAGGACCCAGTCCTGCCAGCATTTATAACCTACTAAATGAAGAGCCCCTAGGCCTTGAATAACCAGCAATGATACCCAGGTACTATAGTTAGGGCCTTGATGAGCCTCTGAGACTTGCTGGCTTCAGTTGAGACTCAACACATTACCAGCTGTGGTGGCTATGGAGCAAAACTTCTTTTGCTTGAGAAAAGAAGAGGGAAAAGTACAGGGAACTTTGTCTTGCACCATAGGTACCAGCATGGACACAGGGTGCTAGAGTATCAAGTGGGCTCTTGGGGGTCCACAATTTCAGGACTTGACTCTTGGACAGCAACTCTGAACCTGCCCTGGGACAGAGAGAGAAGCACACTTCCCTAAAGGGTGAGTTCCAGGCCAGACAGCATTTACCAAAAGCTGACTGAAGGGCCTTTTGGCCTTAAGGGAATATTGGTAGCATCTCGCAGAACTCCCAGTGGCCTGAGATGGCGGTGGCTACAGGGTGAGTCTCCTCTGCCTTTAGAAAGTGGAGGGAAGACTGGGAAAGACTGCATCTTGTGGTTTGGGTGCCCGCTCAGCCACAGTAAAATAGAACACCAGGAAGACTTCTAAGGTCTTTTACTCTAGTGCCTCACTCCCAGGCGGCACCTCTGGATTCACCTGGAACCTGAATGAACTTGCCACCATTAAGCAAAGGAGAACAGCCTGGCTGGCTTTGCCACCTGATGATTGTAGAGCACCAGGGCCTTGAGTGAAGGTACGCAGTAGCCAGGTCGTGGTTACAGCAGAACTAGGGCAAGATCCAGTGCCGTGCTGGCTTCAGGTCTGATCCAGCATAGTCATAGTGATGGTGGCCACAGCAATGCTTGTGTCACTCCAACTCCAGCAATAGGTGTTTCATAACAGAGAGAGAGATTCCATTTATTTGGGAGAAAGCAAGGTAAGAGAACAAGATCTCTGCCTAGTAATCCAGGAAATTCTTCCGGATCTTGTCAAACACCATTAAGATAGTGCCTCTATGAATCTGAAAGAACCACAGTATTACTGAGCTTGAAATGCTCACCAAAGCAGCTACAGCTAAAATCACAACATGCGGCTGGGCGCGGTGTCTCACGCCTGTAATCCCAGCACTTTGGGAGGCCGAGGCGGGCAGATCACGAGGTCAGGAGATTGAGACCATCCTGGCTAATACGGTGAAATCCCATCTCTACTAAAAATACAAAAAAAAAAAAAAAAAAAAGAAAAGAAAAGAAAAATCAAGCTGGGCGTGGTGGGGGGCGCCTGTAGTCCCAGCTACTCAGGAGGCTGAGGCAGGAGAATTGCGTGAACCTGGGACGCAGAGCTTGCAGTGAGCCGAGATCGCACCACTACATTGCACTCCAGCATGAGTGACAGAGCGAGACTCCATCTCAAAAAAAAAAAAAAAAAAAAAAAAAAAATCACAACATGCAAATCCTTTCAAATATCTGGAAAGCCTTCCCAAGAAGGGCAGATAGAAACAAGCCCAGACAGTGAAGATTACAATAAATACCAAACTCTTCAATGCCAAGATATCAAAGAACAGCTACTAGCATCAACACTATCCAGAAAAACACGATCTCACCAAATAAACTAAATAAGACACCAGCAAAAACACAAACCCTGAAAAAACACAAATATGTGAGCTTTCAGACAGAGAATTCAAAATATCTATGTTGAGAAAACTCAAAAATATTCAATATAACACACAGAAGGAATTCAAAATTCTGTAAGATAAATTTAACAAAAAGATGGAAATAATTAAAAAAAAAACAAGCAGAAATTCTGCAGTTAAATGTCAGGATTCACTCAGGATGGTGGCAGAAATATTAAAGGGAAATATTAGGGAAAGTTATAGGAATAGTCACAAACCTTTTGGAACACCGAAAGGTTCTTGTAATAATTGAACAGGCTGAAGGCAGCTGGTTCTTACCTTAGAGCATTAGGTCATAGGGTAAATACAATAGAGGCTTCCCCAGTTAAGTCTGTTTATCCTACCTCCATTAACTAACCTTTGAGCCAGATGGCCCTGGGGCGAAGGAGGTTGACTAGGGATATTTCCCTCTAATGATATTTACCTTCAACCGGGTACCTGAGCTTTAATCATTCCTAGAACTACTCTCTTAACCATGTTAATTATCCACAAGTGTGTTGACTCAGCGCTTCTGTTGTTAATTGTATACTAAATAAATGCCCTGAGTGCGAGCTGCTCAGGGCTGGGCCCCATTGACAATCCCTTCTTGGTGTACAGGTGATCGGACACTCAGCAGGACTGGCAAAACAGAATATCTGTGTGTCAGTGTATGTTTCAGTCATTCGTCATTTGGGTCAGAGTCTGTGGGCAGACCCCCGCAGCTAATGCCCTCTTGTGAGGAGCAATACCTCCATTAAAAGGGCTATTAGCACACTGGAAAATGATCAGAGATTTTTAATAACAGAACTGAGCTAATAGAAGAAAAAACAAATGAGCTTGAATGCAGGCTATTTGAAAATACATGGTCACAGGAGACGAAAGTAAAAGTATTAAAAAAAAACAATGAAACATGCTTATAGGATCTAGAAAACAATCGTAAAAGTGCAAACTTAAGAGTTATTTGCCTTAAAGACAGGGGAAAAGAAAGAGATGGGGTAGAACGTTTATTCAAAGGAATAAGAACAGGCAATTTTCTAAATGTAGAGTCAGGTATCAATATCTGAACACAAGACGATTATAGAACACCAAGCAGATTTAATCCAAGAAGACTACCTCAAGGCATTTAATAATCAAACTCCCAAAGACAAAGGATAAATAAATGATCCTAAAAGCAACAAGATAAAAGAAACAGATAACATGCAATGGAGTTCCAATATGTCTGGCTGACAGGAGACTTTTTCAGTGGAAACCTTAGAGGCCAAGAGAGACTGGTTTGACACATTTAAAGGGCTGAAGAAAAAAAAAAAAAAAAAACTTTTACCCTACAGTAGTATGTCCAGGGAAACTATCCTTCAAAACCAAAAGAGGAATAGCAACTTTTCCAGAAAAACAAAAGCTGGGAATGTCATCAACCCCAGACCTTTCATACAAGAAATGCAGAAAGGAGTACTTCAATCAGAAAAAAATATATATATATTGAAGGACAGTAACTAATTACCTGGTGGTACAAAACTCACTGGTAGTAATAAGTATACAGAAAAATACAGACTATCATAACGCTATAATTGTGGTGTGTAAAATACTCTTATCCTAAGTAGAAAGACTAAATGATGAAGTGATCCAAAATAATAACTACAAGAACTTTTCAAGACATAGTCAATATAATAAAATGTAAACAGAAACAACAATAACAAAAAAACTAAAAAGTGGTTGGACAAAGTTAAAGTGTAGAGTTTTTCTTAGGTTTCTTTTTTTCTTATTTATTTGTTTCATTATACAAACAGTGTTAAGTTGTTATCAGGTTAAAATAACGGGTTATAAGATAGTATGTGCAAGCCTCATGGTAACCTCCGATAAAAAATTACAGTTGATTACAAAACACAGAAAAAGCAAGAAACTAAATCATATCACCAGAGAAAATCACCTTCACTAGAGGAATAGAGGAAGGAAAGAGAAGATCCTATAAAACAACTAGAAAAATAATAAGAAAATGGCAGGATTAAGTCCTTACTTATCAATAGTAACATTTTATGTAAATGGACTAAACTCTCCAATCAAAAGACATACACTAACTTAATTGATGAAAAAATAAAATCCATTAACTGATGCCCACAAGAAACGCGCTTTACCTCTAAAGACACACAAACTGAAAATAAAGGAATAAAAGGAGCTATTCCATGCCATGAAACCCAAATATGAGCATAATTAGCTATACTTATATCAGACAAAACAGATTTCAAGACAAAAACTACAAGAGACAAACAAGGTCACTATATAAAGGCAAAGAGGTCAATTCAGCAAGGGGATATAACAATTTTAAGTATATATATATCCAACACTGGAGTGCCCAGATATATAAAGCAAATAGTGTCAAAACTAAAGACAGTGATATGCCCCAATGCAATAGCTGAAGACTTCAACAGTTCAGTTTCAGCATGAACACATTTTCCAAACATAAAATCAACAAAGAAACATAAAACAATATGCACTGTAGATCACATGGTTCTAAAAGATATTTACAGAACATTTCATTCAACAGCTGTGGAATACACATTCTTTCCTCAAAACATGGATTATTCTCAATGTTAAACCATATATTAGGTCACAAGTCTTAAGTCATTCAAAAATATAAATAATATTAAGCATCTACTCTAATCACAATGGAATAAAACCAATGGAAATTAATAACAAGAGAAATTTTGTAAATGATACACATACATGTAAAATAAACAATATACCACTGAACGACCAGTGGCTCCATAAAAAGTTAAGAAGGAAATTAAAAAATTTCTGGAAACAAGTGATAATAAAAACGTAATATAACAAAACCTATGCGATAACACAAAAGCAGTACTAAGAGGGAATTTTATAGCTATAAATGCCAACACCAAAAAAATAGGAAAAACTTCAAATCTACAATGATCCAAGCTGAAGAACTAGAAAAGCAAGAGCAAATCAAACCCAAAATTAGAAAAACAAAAAAACAATAAGAAAGATGAGAGCAGAAACAAAAGAAATTGAAATTTTGAAAACATACCAAAGATAAATAAAACAAAAAGATTAGTCCAGGCACAATGGCTCATGCGTGTAATCCTAGCACCTTGGGAAGCCAAGGCAGGCAGATCACTTGAGGTCAGGAGTTTGAGACAAGCCTGGCCAATATAGTGAAACCCCATCTCTATTAAAAATACAAAAATTAACTGGACATGGTGGTGGGTGCCTGTAATCCCAGCTACTAAGGAGGCTGAGGCAGGTGAGTCTTTTGAACCCGGGAGACAGAGGCTGCAGTGAGGCAAGATTGCACCACTGCACTCTAGCCTGGGTGACAGAGTGAGACTCCACCTCGAAAAAAAAATTTTTTTAAAGTATGTTTTTTTTTTTTAAGTTAAACAAAATTGACAGACCATTAGCAAGAGTAACTAAGGAAAAAAGAGAAAATCCAAATGAATAAAATCAGAAATGAAAAAAATTACATTACAACTGATACTGTAGAAATTCAAAAAATCATTACTGACTACTATGAGTAACAATCTACTAAAAACTTGGAAAAGCTAAAAGAAATTGACACATTCCTGGACACATACTACCTACTAAGATTGAACCAGGAAGAAATCCAAAAGCTGGACAGACCAGTAAAATGTAATATGATAGAAGGCATAGTAAAAATCTCCCAGTAAAAAAAAAGCCCTGGACTTGATGGTTTCACTACTGAATTCTACCAAACATATAAGGAAAAACTACTATTAATCCTACTCAAACTATTCCAAAAAATAGAGGAGGAGGGAATACTTCCAATTTCATTCCATGAGGCCAGTACTGCCTTGATACCAAAACTAGACAAAGACACATTTAAAAAAAAAAAAAAAAAAAGGAGAAGAAAGAAAACTACAGGCCAATAGAGCTGATTCATTTTGATGCAAAAAATCCTCAACAAAATACTAACAAGCAAAATTCAACTTCAAACTTAAAAAACCATTCATTATTGCCTATTGGGATTTATTCCGGGGACTAAAGGATGGTTTAATATGCACAAATCAACAAATGTGATACATTGTATCAACAGAATAAAGAATAAAAAACACATCATTTTTAAATTAATGCTGAAAAAGCCTTTGATAAAATTCAATATACTTTCATAATAAAACCCTCAAAAACTGGGTATAGAAGAAATATTCCTCAACATAATAAAAGCCATATATTACAGATCTACAGGTGATATCAAACTGAATGGGGAAGAAGCTGAAAACCTTTCCTCTAAGGTTTAAAACACAACAAGGATGCCCACTTTCACCAAGGTTATTCAGCATAGTCCTGGAAGTCCTAACTAGAGTAATCAGGCAAAAGAAGGAAATAAAGGACATTTAAATCGGAATAGAAAAGGTCAAATCATTTGTTTTCAAATGATATGATCTTATATTTGGAAAAAACCTAAAAACTACACAAAAAACTATTAAAATTAATAAACAAATTCAGTGAATTCGCAGGATACAAAATCAACATACAAAAATTAGTAGTATTTCTCTCTGTAAACAGTAAAAAGTCTGAAAAAGAAATAAAAAAGCAACCACATTTATGATAGCCACAAATACAATTAAGTACCTAAGAATTAACAGAAACATAAACTATGTCTATAAAGACAACTATAATCACTGAAAAAAGAAATTGAAAAGGATACTAAAAATATTCCATGTTCATGGAGTGGAAGAATCAATATTGTTCAAAAGTCCATACTACCCAAAGAAATCTACAGAATCAAAGAAATCCTTATCAAATACCAGTGAAATTCTTCACAGAAATAGAAAGAAACTATCCTAAAATTTATATGGAACCACAAAAGACCCAGAATAGCTAAAGCTATTCTAATTAAAAGAACAAAACTGGAAGAATCACATAACCTGACTTCAAATTATACCACAGAGCTATAGTAACAAAAATGACATAAAAGTGGACATATAGAAAAATAGAAAAGAATAGAGAACCCAGAAACAAATCCACACACGGTAAACTCATTTTTGAAAAAGGTGTCAAGAGCACATGCTATGGAAAAAGTTTGTTCAATAAATTGTCATGGAAAAACTGCATATTCACATGAAGAAGAATAAAACTAGACCTCTATCTCTTACCAAATACACCAATCAAATCAAAATGAATAAAAGACATAAATCTAAGACCTCAAACCATAAAACCACTACTAGAAAACATTAGGAAAATTTTCCAGGATATAGGTCTGGGCAAAAATTTATTGATCAATACCCCACAAGCACAGAAAAATGTGAACCAAAGAAAAAATGAGCAAATTGGATCACATCAAGTTAAAAAGCTTCTACACAGCAGAGGAAACAACAAATAAATTGAAGAGACAACCCACAGAATGTAAGAAAATATTTGCAAACTATCCATATGACAAGGGATTATTAACCAGAATATTTAAAAAGCTCAAACAGCTCTGTAGGAAGAAATTTAGTAATTCAATCAATAATAGGCAAATAGGCCCGACGCGGTGGTTCACACCTGTAATCCCAGCACTTTGGGCTGCCAAGGCAGGCGGATCACCTGAGGTCAGGAGTCCCAGACCAGCCTGGCCAAATGGCGAAACCCAGTCTCTACTTAAAAGTACAGAAGCTAGTCAGGCGTGGTGGTGCGCGCTTGTAATACCAGCTACGCACGAGTCTGAGGCAGGAGAATCGCTTGAAGCTGGGAGGCAGAGGTTGCAGTGAGCCAAGATCACCCCACTGCACTCCAGCCTGGGTGTTAGAGCGAGACTCCGTCTCAACAACAACAACATCAACAAAAAGAATAGGCAAAATATTTGTATAAATATTTCTCAATAGAAACATACCTACCAATGAAAAACAGGCATACGAAAAGTTACTCAAGATTATTGATCATCAGATAAATGCAAATCAAAACTAAAATGAGATATCATCTCACCCTAGTTAAAATGGCTAATAGCCAAAAGACAGGCAATAATACATCCTGGCAAAGATGTGGAGATAGGGGAAGCCTCCTACACTGTTGGTGGGAATGTAAATTAGTACAATCACTATGGAGAACAGTTTGAAGGTTCCCTAAAAAACTAAAAGCAGAGATATTATATGACCCAGCAATCCCACTGCTGGGTATGTACCCAAAAGAAAGACAGTATATCAGAGACTTATCGGCACTCCCATGTTTGTTGCGGCACTGTTCACAATAGCTAAGACTTGGAAGCAAACTAAATGTCCATTGGCATATGAACAGATAAAGAGAATATGGTATATATACACAGTGGAGCATAGTGGAGTGCTATTCAGCCATAAAAAAGAATGAGATTCTGTTATTTGCACCAATGTGGATGGAAATGGAGATAATTATGTTAAGTGAAATAAGCCAGGCACAGAAAGACAAATATTGCATGTTCTCACTTGTTTGTGGGATCTAAAAATCAAAATAATAGAAATGGACATAGAAAGTAGAAGGATGGTTATCAGAGTCTGGAAAAGGTAGTGGGGGGATGTGGGGGAGATGGAGACAGTTAATGGGTCCAAAAAGTATAGTTAGAATGACTAAGAGAGATTATTCGGTCGCACAACAACATGACTTTAGTCAATAATAAGTTAATTGTACATTTTGAAATAAGTAAAATAGTATAATTGGATTATTTGTAACAGAAAGGATAAACGCTTGAGTAAATGGATAGCTTATTCTCCATGATGTGAATATTATGCCTTGCATGCTTGCATGAAAACATCTTGTGTACTTCACAATTATATACATCTACTCTGTTCCCACAAAAATTAAAAATTAAAACATTAAAAAGATGAAACCTAGAGAAGGACTTTTACAATATTCATTATTGACTACTTCAGGGAAAGATATCTTTTAAGAAACTTTCATCTCAGCATTGTTCTTCAGTTACTCAAGGTTGAATTGAGCTTTTATATTGCAAAAAATGAGAAGACAACTTTCTGATCTAGCTGTATAATTTATTTAAAATCTCAAGAATCATAAATATATCATAACATTGTATTGATGTTAATCCATTATGCAAAAAATGCATTGTACCCCATACATATATATAATTATTATTTGTCAATGAAAACAAAATCTAAAAAATCTTAGAAACCGATTTATAATTGTAGAGTTCTTTTGCTTAAAAAAATAGCAATTAGTGACTATTTTGAGGACACATATGGGTGAGGAGGCAAATACCTATTTGTCTCATTTCACTTACAAATGATCTCATGGCATTTATAAGCAAATGACTTAGAAATCTCTATTTGATTATAAACATTGAATCATATCGATTTATCGTTTGACTTGTAATTCACATTTTGTCAGGTTTTACAAAATTAAGCAATTATTATTATATCCTAAATTAGTATGCTAATTTTGTGATATCATAACTTTAAATTTTCACATAATTTTTGTTGAATATTTTTTGTTACCCAATTTATGCAAATATTATTTCATTGGCTCTATTTTTATCATTGTGACTTACACCTTTTGCAATTGTTAAAAAAAAATTATTAGATTATACTCTATTTTTGTTTCTGGTATATTGCTTTTACTTATTTCCCTCAGGGACACTAATTAGTTGTAGACTGGATCTATTGTTTTTGTCATATTTTCTCTCATAATTTTCAGTCATTTCCTCTGCATTATGAGAAAGTGTCTTTAGTTTGCACTAAATGTGTCAGCATCATAATCATTTTGATTTTCTAAATGTTGGTTTCCCTCAACTGTTTATCTTGTAAATTTTAGTTCTGCTGCAGGCTTTAGTTTCTAAACAGCCTCCCTGTGTACATTTCCTTTCCTTCTCATTTGTCACATTTCTCACAGTATAAGTAATTTCATTTATTTACTAGAGACCAGAACATGTAGTCCATTTTTCAATTTTCTTTTGTAAATAATTTTGATAATTCTTATTTTCTCTTAAGAAGTGATTCTTTTATTAATGTTATGGGATATTTGTGTGGATTATATATTGTTGTTTTTCAAAATATTGACTCAATACTTGAATAAAGGAAGATATATTTAATATATTTAAGAAGCAAATAGTTTCTTTATCGAGGTCTCTATTATCTGATTACATTGCTAGAATATCTTTCTCAGTGTTTAACCTGGAAGCCAGTTTGACATGAAAAATTGCATTCAAATATTCAGTATTTATTTGTTTGTTGTCTAGTTAAGCTCTGATGATATAGGCAGGCCAATTTCTCTTTCCTCTCATTGCCTAATCTTCAAATTACACAGATATCTCCTTATTCTTTGTCTCCCTGGGTTAAATTTTCTGGCTTACACTGAACGTGTGACTTCAGGTGAGTCATTTAACCTTAGCAAGTTTTCCCTACCCTTTGCCAAATTATTTTAGAGACACTGTGTTAATTATTTTGTATAATTTTTGTGATCAGAGTTTATAAAATATTTTTTCTCAACTTTTATTTTAGGTACAGGGAGTACCTGTGCAGATTTGTTGCATGTGTATATTGCACCCAAGTAGTGAGCATAGTATCCAATAGGTAGGTTTTTTTTTTTTTTTTTTTTTTTTTTTTTTTTTTTTTTTTTTAACCATATGCCCCTCCCTCCCTGGACTACTAGTTAGCAGTGTCTATCATTCCCATGTTTATGTCTCTGGCTGCTCAATGTTTGGCTCCCATGTGAGCATGTAGGATTTAGCTTTCTATTCCTGTGTTCATTTCCTTTAACCTCCAGCTCTATTCAGATTGCTGCAAATGACATGATTTTATTCTTTTAGATGGCTATGCAGTATTCCATGGTGTATATATACCACATTTTCTTTATCATCCACCATTAATGGACATCTAGATTGATTCCATTCTTTGGTATTGTGAATAGCAAAGCAATTAACATATGTATGCATGTGTCTTTTGATATAATTATCTGTTTTCCTTTGAGTATATACCCAGTAATGGGATTACTGGATCAAACAGTAGCTCTGCTTTAAGTTCTTTGAGGAATAGCCACACTGATTTCCACAATGATTGAACTAATGTACACTCTCACCAACAGTGCATACGTGTTTCCTTTTTCTCTTCAGCCTCTCGAGGATCTATTACTTTTTATTTTAATTTTTCAAAAATAGCCATTTTGAGTGGTGTGAAATGGTATATCATTGTGGATTTGATTTGCATTTCTCTAATGATTAGTTATGTGGAACACTTTAATGTGTTTATTGGCTGTTTATGTATTTTTGAGAAATGTCTGTTCATATCCTTTGTCCATTTATTTATTTTTTTTTTTTGCTTGTTAATTTGTTTAAATTTCATATAGATTCTGGATATTAGTTTTTTGTCAGATGCATAGTTTGGGAATATTTCCTTCTATTCTGCAGGTTGGCTATTTACTTTATTGATAATTTATTTTGCTGTGCAGAAGTTCTTTAGTTTAATTAAGTCCCACTCATCAATAGTTTTTGTTGTTGTTTCTTTTGAAGACACAGGCAAAAATTCTTTTCCAAGGCTGTTGCTGAGAAGGGCATTTCCTAGATTTTTTTTGAATGCTTATATTTTGATGTTTTTTCATTTAAATCTTTAATCCTACTTGAGTTACTTTTTGTATATTGTAAAAGGTAAGGGTTCAGTTTCATTCTTCTATATAGCCACTTGTCACAGCACCATTTATTGAACAGGGATTCCTTTTCCCATTGCTTGTGTTTCTTGGCTTGTGAAATATCAAATGGTTCTATGTGTGAGGCTTTATGTCTGGGTTTTATATTCTGTTCCATTTGTCTATGTGTCTGTTTTTATACCAGTACCAGGCTACTTTGGCTACTATAGCCTTATATACTATGGTCTGAGGTCAGATAATATGATCCCTCTAGCTTCTTTCTTTTGCTTAGGATTGCTTTGTTTATTCAGCCCCTTTTTTCGGTTCCATGAGTTTTTGAATAGCTTTTCCTAATTCTGTGATGAATGACTCTTGTAGTTTGATAGGAATAGTGTTGAATCTGTAAATTGCTTTGGGTCATATGGCCATTTTAATCCATAAGCACGGGATATTTTTCTATCTGTTTGTGTCATATCTGATTTCTTTCAACAGGTTTGTGCTTCTTGTAAAGATCTTTAAGCTTCTTAGTTATGTGTACTGCTAGGTATTTCATTTTATTTCTGCCTAGTATGAATGGTATTGTGCTCTTGATTTAACTCTCAACCTGGCCATTATTGGTGTATAATTATGCTACTGATTTTTGTACATAGATTTTGTATCCTAAAACCTACTAAAGTCATGTATCAGTTCTAGTAGCCTTTTGGTGGAGTCATTGGGATTTTCTAGTTATAGAATCTTACCTCCAGCAAAGAGAGATAATTTGACTTCTTTTATTTTTTCCAATTTGGATGCCTTTTAATTCTTTCTCTTGCCCGATTGCTCCAGTCATGGCTTCCAGGATGATGCTAAAGTAGGAGTGGTCGGAGTGTAGGAGTGGTGAGAATGGGCATCCTTGTCTTGTTGCGGTTCTCAAGGTAGATTGTTTCAGCTTTTGCCCTTTCAGTATGATACCGGCTTGCCGTATATGGCTCTTGTTATTTTAAAGTATATTCTTTTGATGCCTAGTTTGTTGGGTCTTTTTATCATGAAGGGATAATGGACATTATTGAAAGTTTTCACTTCTTCTATTGAGAGAACATGTGATTTTGTTTTTAATTCTGTTCATGTGGTGAATCACAGTTAATAATTTCCATATGTCAAAACAGTCTTGCATTCCACGAATAAAGCCCTAGTGGTTGTGATGTATTAACATTTTGATGTGCTGCTGGATTTGGTTTGCTAGTATTTTGTTATGGACTTTTGTATCTGTGTTCATCAGAGATATTGGATTGGCCTCAAGTTTTTTTTTTTTTTTTTTTTTTTTTTTTTTCATTGTGTTTCTGCCGGATTTGGGTATTAAGCCAATGCTGGCTTCATAGAATCAGATAGGGAGGAGCCTCTCCACCTCTATTTTTTTTGTTATAGTTTCTTTAGGATTGGTACCAGTTCTTCTTTCATGTGTCGTAGAACTCAGCTATGAATTCATCTGGTCCAGGGCTTCTTTTGATTGCTAGATTTTTTATTGCTGATTTAATTTCAGAATTCAATATTGGTCTATTCAGGTTTTAAATCTTCTCCTGATTCAATTTTGTGAAAATGTGTGTTCTAGAAATGTATCAATTTCTCCTAGATTTCCTAATTTGTGTGCATAGTGTTGTTAAATAGTATTGTCTGAAGATCTTTTTCAACTATGTGGGATCAATGGTAGTGTCATCCTTATCATTTCTGATTGTACTTATTTGGATCTTCTCTCTATTTTATTTGTTAATCTAGCTGGAAGTTTATCAATCTTGTTTATTTTTTAAAAATCTACACTTGGTTTCATTAATCTTTTGCATAAATGCTTGCATCTCAATTTAATTCAGTTCTTATTTTAATTAATCATTTTATTTCTTCTTGCTTTGGTATTGGTTTTTGTCTGTTTTTTTTTTTTTTTTTTTTCCTCTAGTTCCTTTAGGTACAAAGTTAAAATGTTAATTTGAGAGCTTTCTAGCATCTTGATGAAGGCATTTAGTACTATAAGCTTTCCTCTTCACATTGCCTTACCTGCATCACGGAGGTGTTGGTAGATTGTGTTCACATATTTGATTAATTTCAAATAATTTTTTGATTTCTGCTTTAATTTAAATGTTCACCCATTCGTTATTCAGGACCAAGTTGTTTAATGTCCATGAATTTTTGTAGTTTTAAGATATCATCTTGATATTTATTTTTATTTTTATTGCACTGTGATTTGAGTGTGCTGGGTATGATTTTAATGTTTTTATCATTTACTGAGATCGAACATGTGATTGATCCTATAATACATTCAATATGAAGATGAGTAGAATATATATTCCATTGTTGGTGGGTGGTGTGTTCTGTAGATGTTTATTCTGTCCAATTGTTCAAGTCTTAAATTTAAGTTCAGAACTTCTTTGTTAGTTTTTGCCTTAAAGATGTCTCCAATGCTGTTAGTGAAATGTTGAAATCTCCCACAATTATTATGCATTTGTCTAGGTATGTTGGGTTTGTGAAAGAGAGCCTGGCCTCCCTAACTGGCAGGGCTACAGCAACTTGCACCAGGCTGCTTAGGGATCCAAGTCCCGTGGGGCTCCATGTGGTCCTGAGAAGTGGCTCTGCCCAGTTTCCATGCAGCTCTCTCTCCATGTTTGTCTGGGGGTCCAGGGGGTCCGTTAGGATATTTCATGCCTAAGATTACAAAGGTTTATAGCAGAAGTGTGTGTCCCTTGGGCCTCTCGCTCACTCACCCATTCCCCACAATGGGAAGCCTCCCCTTGCTCCATGCCAATCTTAGGTGGGCAGCCCCACTCCTCTCTGTCCTCCATAGGTCACCATTGCTTCCTTGAGGAATCACAGCATGGCTTCCTGGACAATCCACTTGAACACTAGAGCTAGTGTTTATGCACCACTCTATCTCCTCTCTATGACAGTGGTACACACTAGCTGCTTCTAGTCAACCATCTTGGCACTTCCTCCTATATTATTTATCTGTAATTATTTCTGTACGTATCTCTAAAATACAAGTGTTTTTTAAAAACTTAAAATATCCTATTATACTTGAAACACTAACAATAACTGCTAAATATTAACAAATATCCAATCAAGGTTCTTATTTGTCTTGTTTGTTATATTTTAAAATGATATTTTAGTTTATAGCCAAATAAGATCAATCCATTTTATTGTTGATGTGTATTCCAAGACTTCAAATATTTACCTTCTCTCTCCATCTCTCTTTTCTCGCTCCCTCCTCCCTCTATCCCTTTCTCTTTTTCTCTTGTTTTACTGAAGCAACCTAGTTGTTTTTATTGGATTTTCCAATGTCTAAAGTTAGCCTCCTCGTACTACTGCCTTGTGAGTTTCTTTCTGCCTTCTATTTCTTGTCAATTGTTAGATTAGGCTGACAAGCTTGACTATTCACACACACACACACACACAGACATTATATTTATCTATTTTTATAGGGCAAGCACAGCTACACAACAGGGGCATTATGTGAACAAAACATTCGCTTTTTTTTGACTAGTACCTGGTAGTACTGAGGTACTGAGTGCATAGAAAAAAACAGAGTAATTGCTTCTTTTTCTTAATTGCAGTGCAGGATTTCAAAATAATGAGGTGGTACCCCCAAATCCTCCACAAATGAACAATGAGACTTTTAAAAAAATATATTATGAACTAATAGACTTGACAATATTTGACATACTTAAATCTCTTTCAATTATTACTCTTTTTGGTAGTTAAGAGAACTTCTCGTCTTTTTCCAGTGAGAATTTATTCAGGTTGGCTCTTAAGACCTTTTATAATATAACTCGAGTAGTTTTTGATCATTTCTATGATTTCTGGAATGACAAGGTATTTCAGGTTCACCTTATGCACAATGTGCCCAGAGCCTAAGTAGTTTAGAGTCCACACAGTACACCTATGGTATCTTCTCTTTATTTTGCTACCATAACTCAACAATCTCCTGTGTAGTCTTTCATTTTTTTCAATAATTCAAGGACTTTTCAGTATCTTCCTTTTTCTTCTTCCTATGTTATTATCTCTGGGGACTAAAACAGGTCATGCTCATAAAACCGATAACATTTTTACCATTTAGTTAATTTTAAAAAAAATATTATTTCTTATTACTTTATCTTTCACTTATGACACTACAGAGCTAGAACTTAGATTTTCATACTATTCACAATCTCTCTATTTCTAAGATTTTTAATCAGTTTTTCATGATTCTTACAGCACATTACAAGTCTTATGGCCTTTGTTTTCATTCCCCATGGAAATTTTCTCAAGTCATTTCTTTTTTTCTTAAATTCCCAGTCTGACCTATCTTCATCACTTTTAGCAGATAATCCTTCTAAAACTTTTCTGAGACAATAATATGTTTGTGCATCAGTGTTTTGGGCACACCTCCATTACAACATTTCCATGCATTTTCCTTCAATATGCTCTTTTCTTTTCTGTTTCTGAGGAATAATTGGACTTATACATTGTGAGACTTAATTAGGTCCTCTTGTTCCTCTCTGTCTTCACTTCTTTCAGGATCTATTTTAACAACTATTTCTCTTGTCCTGTTAATCTTTTTCAAATACTGATTGTTTTAAAAAACATTTCATTTGGTTGCACGACACTGCACTAGCCCTGTTCTCCTTCCACTTCACAATTGTTTCACATTTGATGCCTAATTCTTCTGCTTTCTAACTATAATTGTTAACCAAGGCATGACTTTGGTCAATTTATTTATATCCTTTATGTTTTGTAGTTTTATCTAAGAGAGGCAGTATTTTATAGTTAACAGAAAAGGCTCTGAATCCAGAGTATTTGAGTTTGAATACTTAGGCTCCATTGTTTTCTACATGTAAAACAATGGGCTAGCTACTTATTCACTCTCTGCTTGAGTTTTTTTAATCAAGTATTAAATGAAGATAATTATTATGAAATTAAAGGGTCATTTAAGATTAAGATTAAATGAACCAATACATTTAAAGTGCTTATAACAATGTATTGGTACACAGTAAATGATTGGTAATCATTATTATTAGTTATCATGATTTAAA
The DNA here is from genome assembly GCF_047675955.1 of Chlorocebus sabaeus. Lineage (NCBI taxonomy): Eukaryota > Metazoa > Chordata > Mammalia > Primates > Cercopithecidae > Chlorocebus > Chlorocebus sabaeus. The sequence continues at coordinate 61,858,717 of NC_132933.1, forward strand.
AAGTAAAAAGTAGGGTTGGGTGCAGTGGCTCATGCCTGTAATCCAAGCACTTTGGAAAGCCAAGGCAGAAGAACTGCTTGAAACCAGGTGTTTGAAAAAAAAAAAAAATGAAAAAGGAGTGTGGCGATGGCAATATCACACAGAATGTGGCAAACACAATAAAATAAGTATTAAAAAGTTATACAGAAGGGGAAGATGTAGCAAAGAGGAAAATCAAACTGTAATCTGGGATGGTAGGGAAGACCTTAAGAGAATCCAATGCCTGAACTAAAATTTGTGAAGCAAATAAGAATTTTCAGTCGGGTAAGTAAATGAAAACTATTTCAGAATGAAAGGAGACCATGTGGATGAGGACAGCTTATTTAAGCTGCTGGAAAGAAATTATTCTGCTTGAAACCCGCAGAGAGGGACAGTGGAGGGGTAGGGGATAAGTATGCCTAGTAAGATAGGCAGGGCCAGATCCTAGTGTGCCTTTTTTAAGGTAAGGGACTGGACCTTAAATCTATGTAAAAATGACCAGTAATTGTTATCTTTAATTTTGGTCGATATTTATTCTTACATTTCCAACTTCCTCTTCCATGCCTTCAGCATTCATAATTGAACTACTTATTATATTAGCCTAATAATCAGTCTTGTTTTGTTCAACCCTTCCTACCAACCAATCCCACTCTTGTTATAATTCCTCCATGTTCAAATATGTTCAGTAGCTTCCCTGTAAGTAATACAGAAGGTCCAAATCCCATGATCTAACCTCAGCCTAACTATCCAACTTATCTCTCTCTAGTCTCTATTGAAAAAAAAATTCTAGAAGTGCTCTGTGTTTTTATACCTCTACGCTACTCCACATGCTTTTCTTTCTCCCTAGAATAATATTCTCTCAACTCCCTCTGGTGAAATTTTACTTATCCTTGAAGCTATATCTATCTATATGCTGATTCCATCTTCTAGAAAACGTCAGATTCATCTACATTTATTAGGTCTCTTCTCTGTGCCAGACACTGTGTTAAATATTTCCACATACTATTTATTTCAATATTCATACAAGTCATTTAGTGAGGCATTGTTTTTCCTCTTCTACATAACTTAAATCTAAGAACCAAGGAAGTAAATGTTTAAAAATGCACTCAAGTGCATACAGTTACTAATTGGTAGATTCCAGGTTCAAACCAATGTCTTCTGTTAGAGCTTGCTGACTCTCTACCTGAGTTCACTTGTGAATTTTGCCATAGCATATTCTGTAACATACTATCTGCATTTTTTGTATTTCTATTTGTGTGTAACTTTGATGTCTGCCACAATACACAGCACCTTGTCTCATACATATTTCTTATCAGTATAAATCCATGCAATGCAAGCAGAAATTAACAAAACAATCTGACTTCCCAATTTCATGTGATCTTATTCTCTAATAGACTTAGATGTAGGGAAGCAGGAGCAGAAACAGTAAATATTGGTGCCCCATCCTCAATTCAGTGCAAATCACATTGTCCAGCGGGAAACTGTGAAAGTAAATGAAATAATGCCTGAGAAGTACCGAAAACTGTTCATTTGAACGGTACTATATACACTCAAGGATTTTAAAAATATATATTGTGGATATTAAACCTCGTCAGAAATTACTTAAATTTATATCGAGAAATCTTTACTGAGGAAATTAGTTTCATAATCCAGTCACACATGATAAAGGATATGAGCCAATATTTAAACAGTCTGGTCCATTTACTGGACACAAGGGTGCCATTGATCTAAAGACTACATTTAGTGAATATAAAAGCCTTAGAGTTAGTGGCTGTAATTTTCTGGAGTTCATAAAATTTCATTTGGCCAATATTCAACTCTAAGCATATAAGTCAATGTACTTAAATATGCTGGACCAGAAAGTCAGCAGGCCTTCACCAGTACTAATTTTGCTCTCCCTCATTTTAAATTAAATTTTCTTTAAGCTTAATCAATTGATTTAGCAAATTAAGACCAAACATTAAGAAGCACAGTCAGTATGAAGCTAGAAAAGTCTGACAGAGCTGGAGCATTAGTTTGTCTCTCAAGGATAGTTAAATCAGCTACTGAAAGCCTTTAAAACATCTAGAAAGCAAACCTTTATATTCAAATGCAATGGGAAACCCTCTATCGTTATTATGTGTAGGATACAACTCATTTTCCCACATTTTAAACATGTTCCTTTATTTCATGTCCTCAAAGGCTTATATATACTATGCTGATTTTTTAGTTATCAGGAATTTAATATTAGTCCTTTTACATTCTAGCTTTCACAATATGTTTGAGGATCAATGAATTGTATATAAAATTTAGCTGCTTTTCTCCTGATTGAATAATAAATAAAAGTTATAGCAGAATATCTACCTATGGGGTCACAAAACAATGAGTAATATGTTCTCCAAACCCAGGATGTGATTAGAAATAATATTATAAAAAGTATTATGTGTGGTACATTGTGTTGAACTCTGATTAAAAAGTGGAATGATTCATTATCTAGTTTAAAGGTGCAAATTATGGGAAAGATTAAATTATAACTCTGAATGGCTGAGAATATAACAAGAATAGAAGAGAACCAATAGACTAATATAATAGAACATGAAATATTCTATATTTAAAATAGAATTTAAAACTTTGGAATAAAATTATTTGTCTTTGTACAGGTCACTTAAACTCTATGAACCTCAATCTGTTCATCTGTGGGGATAATAATTACTGTATCACAAAGATTTGAGCACTAAATGAAATTGCTGTGAAGGGCCTTGGCATTGGTAAATAATGACGTACCATGTCTGCTTTTTATTTTTTGAAATTATGTATTATGCATTTTAAAACTTTTAATATTAATCTTTATGTCACATTAAAGTACACTTTAAGGGACTCCATTCTATTTACATCTTAAGAATTTCTCTTAGTAATACATTTCTTTCTGTAAATACTAGCCTAGAAGTTACATATGTTCTCTTCTAGAAAATCTAAATATTGGTAACACCACAAATATTCTTTATAAATATTAAATAAGATAATCAATGTAAAGGGCTAAGGCAAGTGTCCAGCACAGAGTAAGAGTTCATTAATTATTAACTATTGTTATTTTTATTCAGTTTGATGTAAACTTTTTAATTAAGTCATAACTCATAAAATGCCTAAAATACATTTAAAATGACAATATCATTAAAAGATTATAATAGGTAAATCAATAAGAGGTATTTCCTTTTGACTTAAAATCACATTATATGGGATATTGATTATTTTGCCAAAGAGTAAAGTGATAAAATTGGCAATTGTAATTCAACTTAAATTGTATTTCTTATCACATTTTATTTGTAGCCATGAGGCTCTGGTTATGTGTGTGTGTGTGTGCGCATATATACACACACACACACATATATATATATATCTTCAGCAATTCCACATCTAGAGAATTTAAAACATGTTCACACAAAAACTTGTACCTAAACACTCTTAGCAGAATGAATCATAATAGTCAAAAGCTGAAAACAATACCAATGTCAATTAACTGATGCATAGAGAAATAAAAGGTGGTATATCCATACATTAGTAAAAATAGACTATATATGGAAGACTATTCCATAGATATTATATATGGCAATAAAAGAAAATGAAATACTGATATATGCTACAACATGGATGGAACCTTGAAATCACTATGCCAAGTGAAAGAAGTCAGTCATAAAGGACCACTTATTCCATTTATGTGAAATATCTAGAATGCGTAAGTATTTAGAGACATAAGGTAGATTAGTGGTTGCCTAGGGCTGATGGTGGGGTCCAGGCATTTGGGAGTAACTACTAACGGGTATAATTTGTATCTGCCTTTCAACTTTAAGAGATAATTTTTAATATTAAAAGCTATCAAATATATACGTACTTTTTCTTTTTTTACATTTTTGATGAAATAGATTCAAATTGGACAAATTTTCAATAGTATAACATTTCATTTTAATTGTTTTATCATTGAGAATGAACAAAAGTCAGACTGTGATAAACATATAAAATAGGAAAGTAAAGTTCCTTTCCTTTTTGTAGGGGGCAAGGTGGCAGACGAGACACAGCCAGGAGGAACATCTGTCACTGAGGGACTGGGAGATCCCAAAGACTGGCATACTATGAGCAGATCTTCAGAGAGAAGGCACTGAGAGTGGACAGAAACAGGGTCCACTTGCTGGGATGAAGAGGGAGGAAGCTGGGACTCCTAAAGGAGGCTTCCATACATTGGGAATCATTACTGGCCCCTGACAAATCCTAAGGAAGGGATGAGTTGAGCAGGTGTGAAGTAACCTCCTCTCACCAGGCACCTCTGGAATCCTGGCAGCAGGAGACCCACAACCCCCACGGACACTCGAGATGCCAGGGAGAGCTTCTTAGAAAGGTGTCAGGGGCAGGATTCCCGGCTATTCAGAGCCCAAACGGTTTGGTACAGGAATGTCTACAATGGAGCAAGACCAGGGATGCCCATTCTCTCAATGCTCAACAAGCTTCCCTAGGAGAATTTAACCATAGAGGAACTATTAGACCTGAACAGAGCAGGGGGCTCTCGCTTGTGAAATGGGCCCAGTCAGATCTAATGAATCCCTTGTCTTCTGGCTTCTCTCAGGGCAACAGCCAGGCTGCACTGCAAGCAAGTGCAGCCTTGGATGCCCAACCAGGGTGCCTACCAGGAGCCTGTATTATAGCTCTCTCACTGGCAAACCCCACCTGACTGTTGCAGAGCTCCAGCAGAGCAGCCCTCACCAACACACAGCATCCCCACCTGCACCCTCTCACATAAGATCCTCCCCCAAGCAACTTTGCGAGCATGCATTTGCTGATAGCTACTGCCCCACCACTTTGCTGTCTCCGGTGCACTCATGGGTGGACCTTGCCTCCTCTCCCCACTGGTGTACGTGTGTGCATGCACCCCATTATGCCACTGCTGCCAAAATGATCACACCCCCGCAACCCTTCTGCCATTGGAGGAGCAAACTCAAGCACAGAGGCAAATGGCCTCATCCCCCATCTCCACCCCACGCTGCCACTGCCGCTGCTGGTGTGAACATGTGCGTGGAGGCTGGCAGCCTTGAGCTCTGCCAGTGTACTGTATCTGTACCAACATGGTTGCCAACGTGAACATGCACATGGACACCTGTTGCCCCATCCCCTTCACTCTGGTTCACACTGCCACTGCTGCCGCTATGAACACAGACGTGGAGGGTGGAATCCCCATGCATGCCAGAGCCCTGCCCCATTCAACAAGCCTGCATGCCACTGCACTGCCGCTGCTGCTGTCATGGGCAAATGAGCGTGGATCCGACTGCCACTGCCCCGGTGAAGCACTTTGTCTGGCACCACTTGTTGGAGTATTTTAGCCAGAACTCCAGGAACTCTTTGGCACTTCCAGTACAGTAGGTTCCTAATCTCAAAGTGCTGGAGAACAAAGCCAGTGAGTTCCCCATACTAGTCCTCCCGTGGTAGCCCAGGAGTGCTGAGCTGAGCCTTGGCTCCCTAAAATCTTCCAGAAACAAAACCATTTAACTGAATTCATTTTATACTGCAATCAAACTCCCAGGGGCAACAAAGAAGATACAAACAAGTAAACTAATAGAAAGGACAGTACATTCAAAGATTGAAGGACCGTCACCCACACAGATGAGAAAGAACCAGTGCAAGAACTCTAGCAACTCAAAAAGCCAAAGTCTTCTTACCTCCAAATGATCACACTAGTTTCCCAGCAATGGTTCTTAAGCAGGCTAAAATGACTGAAATGACAGAAACAGAAATCAGAAAATGGATGGAAATGAAGATCATTGAGATACAGGAGAAAGTTGAAAACCAATCCAAGGATTCTAAGAAATATAATTAAATAATACAAGAGATGAAAAAGGAAATTGCCATTTAAGTAAGAAACAAACTGATATGACAGAATTGAAAAACTCACTTAAAGAGTTTCAAAATAAAATCTCAAATGATAACAGAAGAATTGATGAAGCTGAGGGAAAAAAAAAGCTCCAAAGTAACTCACTCCGACAAAAATAAAGAAAAAACAATATCGAAAAATAATGAAGCCTTCCAGAAATACGGGAGTATGAAAGGAGACCAGATCTACAAACTCATAAGTGTCCCTGAAAGAGGAGAGGAAACAAGCAACTTGAAAAACATATTTGAGGATATTGTGCATGATATTTTCTCCAACCTCATTAGAGATGCCAACATTCAACTACAGGAAAAGCAGAAAATCCCTGTAAGATACTACTCAAGAAGATTGTACACAATACACATAGTCATTAGGTTTTCCAAGGTTGAAATGAAAGAAAAAATATTAAACTCAGCTAGAGAAGGGGAAAGTCACCTACAAAGGGAACTCCATTAGGTTAACAGCAGGTCTTTCCACAGAAACTCTAGAAGCCAGAAGAGCTCGTGGACCTATATTTGGCATTCCTAAAAAGAAAATTCTCACAAACAATTTCATATCCTGCAAAACTAAGCTTCATGACCAAAGGAGAAATAAGGTCCTTTTTAAACAAGCAAATGCTAAGGGATTTTGTTACCACAAGAACACAATATACATTATTCTCAGCTGCACATGGCATATACTCTAAAATAATCCACACAATCTGCCATAAAACAATCCACAGCAAATTAATAATAACTGAAGTCATGCCAACCATACTATTGGACCATAACACAATAAAAATAGAAAACATTACTAAGAAAATCACTCAAAACAGCACAATTTTATGGAAATTAAACAACCTACTCCTGAATCACTTTTGGGTACACAATAAAATTAAGGCAGAAATAAAGAAATTATTTTAAACATATAAGAACAAAGATACAACATAGCAGGATTTCTGAGACATAGTTAAAGCAGTAAGAGGGAAGTTTATAGCACTAAATGTTCACATAAACAAGTTAAACATATATCAAATTAACAACCTAACATTACACCTAAAAGAACCAGTGAAACAATAGCAAACCAACCCCAAGGCTAGCAGAATAAAATAAATAAGCATAATCAGAGCTGAACTGAAAGAAATTAAGAGGTAAAAACCACACAATATATATATGAATGCAAGATATTTTTAAAATAATAAATAAAGTAGACTGCTATCTAGACAAATAAGAACAAAAAATCTAAATAAACAAATTCAGAAATGACAAAGAGAACATGACCACTGACCCCACAGAAATACAAAAAAAAAAAAAAAAAAAAAAAAATCGGAGAGTACTATGAACATCTCTATGCCTGGAAACTAGAAAATCTAGAAAAAATGGATAAATTCCTGGAAACGTACAACCTCACAAGATAGAACCAGGAAGATAGTCAATTCCTGAACAGGTCAATAATGAGTTCTAAAACTACAACTATCCGATGTTCAACAAAGCCAACAAAAATAAGCAATGGGGAAAAGGACTCACTAGTTGATATATGGTACTGGCATAACTGGCTAGCCATAAGCAGAAGATTGAAACTGGGACCCTTCCTAACACCATATAATGAATCAACTCAAGGTGGAATAAAGACTTAAATGTAATCCCTAGAAAATAAGTTAAGAAATACCATTCTAAACATAGGCCCTGGGAATGATTTCATGATGAAGAATCCAAAAGCAAATGCAACAAAAACGGTAATTGACAAATGGGATCCAATTAAATAAAAGAGCTTCTGCACAGCAAAATAATTGCCAGCAGAGTAAAGAGAAAACTTAGAGGATAGAGTAAAATACTGGTAAACCAAGCATCTGTCAGAGGTTCAATGTCCAGAATTGACAAGGAATTTAAATTAACAAGTGAAAAACAAACAGCCCCATAAAATACCAGGGAAAGGACATGAGAAGACACTTTTTTTTTTTCTCAGATTTATTGAGGTATAATTATACAAATATACAAATAGAAATTGTATATATTTACAGTGCAAAACGTGATTTGTATTTTGATTTCTAACTTTTATTTTTGAGTTCAAGGTTACTTGTGCAGGATGTGCAGGTTTGTTAGATAGGTAAACGTGTGCCAGGCAGGTTTGCTGTACAGATCATCCCATCACCTAGGTATTAAGCTCAGCATCCATTAGCTATTCTTCCTGATGCTCTCCTTTCTCCCACTTTCCCACCCTCTCGCAAGCCCCCATGTCTGTTTTACCCCCATGATGTGTCCATATGTTTTCATCATTTAGCTCCCACTTATAAGTGAGAAAATTTGGTGTTTTGTTTTCTGTTTCAGCCATTGTGGAAAGCAGTTTGGAGGTTTCTCAAACAACTAAAACTGGAACTACCATTTAACATAGCAATCCTATGAATATAAATATTTCCCAGAAAAATATGAATCTTTCTACCATAAAGACACATGCATCTGTAGGTTCATTGCATCACTATTCACAGTGCAAAAACTGAAATCAACCTACATGCCTATTAAGGGTGAATTGGATTTTTTAAAAAAGTGCTACATATACACTATGGAATACTACACAGCCATAAAAAGAATAAAATCATGTATTTTGAAGCCATCTGAATGGAGCTGAAGTCCATTATCCTAAGCAAACTAAACAGGAATAGAGAACAAAATGCTACATGTTCTTACTTATAAGTGGGAGCTAAACATTGAGTACACGTGGACACAAAGAAGGGAACAATAGACACCAGGGGCTACTTGAGGGTGGAGTGTGGCAGGGAGGTGAGGATTGAAAAATTACCTATGGGGTGGTATAGTTATTACTTGGGTGAGGAAATAATCTGTACATAAAACGCCTGTGGCATGCAGTTTATCTGTATAACAAGCCTTCAAATATACCCCTGAAACTGTAAGTTAAAAATTAAATAAATAAATAAAAATTTATTAAAAATAAAAATTTTTTAAAAGAAAGTAAAATAAACAAAATCATCAGTAAGGCAATCTGCTTAAAACTTTGAAAGAAAGAAAATTAGTATATTGGGGAGGTATCTGCAATCCCATGTATATTGCAGCACTTTTCACAATGGTCAAGACTTGGAAGCAATCTAAGTGTCCAACGACAGATGAATGAATAAATAAAATGTGGTACATAGACACAATAGAGTACTATTCAGTCATAAACAATGAGATCCTGTGATTTGCAACAACACGTATGGAACCAGATATCATTATGTTAAATGAAATAAGCCAGGTTCAGAAAGATAAACTTTGCATGTTCTCACTTATTTGTAGGAGCTAAAAATTAAAACAATTGAAGTCATTGAGACAGAGAGTAGAATGCTGGTCACCAGAGTCTGTGAAGGGTAGTGGAGGGTACGGGGCAGGGAAGGAGAAGTGTTTAATAGGTACAAAAAATAGGAAGAAGATCTAGTAGTTGATAGCACAAATAGTAAGACTACTATTGTCAATAATAATGTAACTGTACGTTTAAAAGTAACTAGAAGAATGTAATTGGATTGTTTGTAACACAAGTGATAAATGCTTGAGGAGATGGTCACAATTACTCCGATGCAATTATTACACATTGTATGCCTGTATCAAAATATCCCATATACCTCATACATAAGTCTATATATTGTTTACTGGAAAAAGTTTAATACTTAAAAAATTAAATTAAAAGAAATTTTAAACACTAGAGAAATCCTAAAAGTCAGTAGGCATTTGTGGTTTCTTTGAGAGTGTGAGCTACTCTAAATTTGATACCACACTCCACCCTCAAGTAGCCCCTGGTATCTATTGTTCCCTTTTTTGTGTCCACGTGTACTCAGTGTTTAGCTCCCACTTATAAGTAAGAACATGTAGCATTTTGTTCTCTATTCCTGTTTAGTTTGCTTAGGATAATGGACTTTAGATAATCCAGTGTGATGCATTGCACACTGTGAGTATATTAGACATCATTGAATTTTACACTTTAAATGGGTAAAATGTATGACATTTGAATTATATCTTCACAAAGTTGTTTTAAAAAAGAGTGTATGTCATTAAATTAGACAGTCTTGGTTTGAACCTGGCTTTGTCAAACAATAGTTTTGTAGCTATGAATGTGTAACTCAACCTCTTTAAGCCTGAATATTTTTTTCCACAACACGGGTATAATAATAATATTAAGATCTTTCACATGCAATTTTTATATGTGCCATCTGACACAAACTTTGTAAATAGCTAAATATAGTCCCTTTCTTAAAGGCTACACAAGCTAAATAATTAACAAAGGAATTGCTTTTGGCATAAGTTTTCTTATCTGTAAAATGAAGGAGTTAGACTAGACCAGTTCAAATATCTTTTTGAGTTCTTACAATTATGTTATTCAAAGCATAAATATTCTATGTTTGAGTAAGAAACAATGCAATTGAACAATATGTTTATCAAAGCAATGTGGATATTAATATGTTATTGAAAATTAAAACTTTTGGCTCAGTGAATTGCAAAATTCTGCTAATAAAAATATATATTTACTACAGTACTTCTCGAGGCTGCAAAATGTGCAACATTTCTCATCTTTTCTTGGATCAGACAAGCAAGCATTCTCTATAGCATCTATTTTCATTTAACATATTCAAATGACACTAATATTCCATAGAACACAACTTGAGAAATACTAATTCTGGAACAACCTGACATAATGTTGTTAAACAAGAGTGAGATTTCATACTTAATATGGTATTTAAGAAGATGCTAATACATCATTACAGGAGTACAAACCAGACTAGAAATGGTAATGGTTTGGACATTTTCAAATTGTAAATAACAGAGAACTGCTACTTAGGCAGATTGTGCTAGAAGTGTATTTCCCATTCTGCTACAATCACCATTGTAGACACCATCATTATTAGTAGCAAATTTAATTATGATAATTTCACTATTTATAAAGGTTTTTGTTAAAGGAGTTAAGAATATGCCACTACAAAATATAGGGCTCTGTAAAATTGATTATTTTGAATTAAAGAAACTTAAAAGAACACAGCAGTGGCAAGAAGATCACTCGGACCTGTATTCTGTTTCTTGTTTTGTTTTGTTTCTTTATTATTTTTATTTGTACAAATTTATGAGGTACAAGTGCAACTTAGTTACATGGATATATTGTTTAGTTGTCAAGTAAGGGTGTTAAGGTACATATACATCAACTGAATAATGTGCATTGTATCCATTAAGTAATTTTTCATCATCCACTCCTTGCCTACCCACTCACCTTTCTGAGTCTTTGTTGTCTATCATTCCATTCTCTATGTCCTTGTGTACACATTTTTTAGCATCCATTTGCAAGTGATAACACGCAATATTTGATTTTCTGTGTCTGGCTTATTTCACTTAAGATAATGGCCTCCAGTTCCATTCATCTTAGTGCAAATAACATAATTTCATTTTTTTGTGGCTCAATAGTATTCCCTTGTATACATATAACAAAATTTTAACCAAATCATCTGTGATGACACTTACGTTGATTCCATGACTTTGCCATTGTAAATAATGCTGTGATTAATATATGGTTACAGGTATTTTTTGATAAATGGATTTATTTTCCTTTGGGTAGACATAAGACATGAAATTCCCATGTGGGAGATGTACTCCCAATACTACAAGGAATAATATTCTTATCAAGAATGGGAAGTTGAGACTGAAAGAATTTTGTACAAACAAACCTGTTGAACTAATGCTGATCTTTCTGGTCAGTTATCTTTCCAATTAACTACCCTAGACCAAGCTCCTTTGCTTTGTCACATTTCACAGCTTACTATTATTTTTCCAGTTCTTTATGTAAGTGTTTGATTGTTTTGTTGGCTTGTCATCTCCTAATGAGGGCTCTGGTGCCACATAAAACTTGTATTAAATAAGTTTGTATGCTTTTCTCCTGTTAAAATATGTTATATCAATTTAATTCTTGGTTGCAACTGGGACTGTGAGAGAATGGAGGTGGAATTTTGTCACCTGTGAAGTGTTTATAAATATACATTCTGAAATGACACTTGTAAATTGATTTGAAAAGTAGTACTGAATTACCAAAAATGTAAAAAACAAACATGGAGCATATACTAATTTAAATAATTTGAATCGCTATAATAGTTTACTATTCACAGGAGCCATATGTGTAACAAGGATGTTTGGACAGTAATCAAAAAAATCATTGGAAAGGTCATCACACACTGTGGCATTTGCAATTCATCACCATTTTATCACTTTGAGAAGCAGAGGGTGGTTGCTCAACTATGTGATACTCTCAAAACAGCATTTCCCGTAGTGCAACTCAGAGTGTATCCAGATGCTTAATTACAGGGTGGAAATTGGGTCCACGGAGATCAGTGAGCCAGCTGCAGAAGAAACATAAACAAGCTTTCAGATTGTGCTCCACAGTACTTCAAAGTTTCAATAGCCCTTAAAGAGGAAGGTCTTCGAAGGAAGCATCCTCACAGAGGAGAGGTTTAATACCTTTTCCTCTATGTTCCGGAGTATCACATTCTGGCTCTAGAAAAATAACACAAATCGTAAGTTGTAAATCAAAGCAAGAAAGACAAATGATTTCAGGATTTAGACAAAGTTAAAAAAAGAACGAACCTGGTAGGTTATAAAACAGTAAGTAGTGCTGAAGAATTTTGCATGCACTGTGTAAAGATATGCCAGTTCTAGAGATGCGTATCTTTTTTAAAACACTGTGGGAGCCAAATAAAAATCACTTGAATGTAGTTCCTTATCTGACAGTAGCAGCCTCTGTCAACTAAACAAAGTTATGGCTTGATTATCAAATATGATTTAGTCTAAACTTTTCCTGGATGAATATAAGGATTTTGAGAAATGTCAAATTTTTTATTTTTTTTTTTTTTAGAAACAGGGCCTCGCTGTGTTGCCTAGACTGATCTTGAACTCCTGGGCTCAAGCGATCCTCCCCTGCCTTGGCCTTCCGAAGTTCTGAGATTACAGGTGTGAGCAACTGTGCCTAGACTATCTTCTTTAAAAAAAAAAAAAAAAGCTATTGCTATATTATAAATGTACATATTTGTGGAGTAGATATGATATTTCAACAACTGTATACAACATGTAATGATCAAATCGGGGTAACTGGGATACCCATTACTTCGAGTATTTATCTATTCTTTGTGTTGGGAACATTACAATTATGTTCTTCCAGCTATTTTGAAATATACAATAAATTGTCATTAACTAACATTTTCCTACTACACTATTGAATACTATAACTTATGCCAGTTTCTTTTTATCTCTTCCTTCTCTCATGTTTTCCCAGCTTCTGGTAACAATCTTCTACTCTCTACCTCCGTGAAATCCACTTTTTTAGCTCCCACATATGAGTGAGAACATGCAGTATTTGTCTTTCTGTGCTTGGCTTATTTCACTTAGTTCCATCTATGTTGCTGCAAATAAGAGTGTTTCATTCATTTTTACAGCTGAATAATATTCCATTGTGTTTATATATTACATTTTTATTACCCATTCATCTGTTGATGAACACAGGCTGATTTCATATATTGGCTATTGTGAATAGTGCTGCAATAAACATGGGAATGCAGATATCCCTTTGATATACGGATTTCACCAGCCTGTTTAACAAGGCAGCCTCCATATCCACTTCTTTTTGTCTCTCTTCCATCTTATTCAAACTCTTAGAATCCTTTAAGGGGGTTTGGCTAGTTGGTATAACAAATAATATTCATTTTATAACCCAAATTACTGATGTTTTAGGCAAGAAGAGTGAGTAATGTGAAAAAAACAAGGGCCATTGGAGCAGACATATTTAGTTAGGGGAGTGCTTTTTAAGTGTTTTACAAAAGTCATATAGTTTGTCTGTCACGGTGGCTAGAATGTCACAGGAGGGTGGGGAAAATTGAAAAGGTATTCTTGTCACATTACATAATATGTTCTGCATTATTTAAAAAATCATCTACTAATTATCATTTCCAAAACTAGTAAACCTTAAGAGAAAAATAGAGAAGGTTTTATTACACAATACATTTGAAATTTGGGAAAAGAACATTTAATTTTATGTAACTAATTTTATGTGACTTTTTTTTTTTTACAGTAGTCTACCACCCTCCCCACATTGATAAACTAAAGAATAGTTTTCCTGTCATATGTAGCAGGGTCAGATCAAATTTCTTTAGTGAGGAAAATATAATTGATATGATTTTTGTATAAAAGAAAAGTAAGGAAAAGTAAATAGAAGATCCAAATACATAATGTGTAAAGTACAACTAGCAATTTGTGACCAAGTGATCAATATCATAAAATCTGTCTATAGATATAGGTAACATTTTGATACAGTCTTTATAAGCGTTCATACTCTATTTCTCACATCATGTACCCAACGAAACATATTATGTCTGTAATGTCTTCAGTTGATTTTGTAATATCTGAATATGTGAGAAGTTTGAAGCAGTTTTAACTTAAACAGACCAATTCTCAAGAAAATATTTTCTTTATGTATTTTATCTCTCTATTGAAATATATATTTGAAAGTAAAAGATATTGTATTAGTCCGTTTTCACACTGCTTATAAAGATACCACTTTCACACCGCTTATAATACGCTAGGCTGGGCAATTTACAAGAGAAACAGGTTTCTTGGACTTACAGTTCCACATAGATGGGGAGGCCTTGCACTCATGGTGGAAGGCAAGGTAGAGCAAGTCACATCTTACATGGATGGCAGCAAGCGAAGAGAGCTTGTGCAGAGAAACTCCCATTTTAAAAACCATCAGATTTCATGAGACCCACTCACTATCACAAGAACAGCACAGGAAAGACCAACCCTATGATTCAATCATCTCCAACTGGGTCCCTCCCACAACACATGGGAATTATGGGAGCTACAAGAAGAGATTTGGATGGGGACACAGAGCCAAACCATATCATTCCACCCCAGTCCCTCCCAAATCTCATATCTTCACATTTTAAAACCTATTATGCCTTCCCAACAGTCCACCAAAGTCTCAAAAGTTCAAAGTCTTAACTGAGACAAGGTAAGTCCCTTCTGCCTATGAGCCTGTAAAATCAAAAGCAAGTTAGTAACTTCCCACATACAATGGGGGTACAGGCATTGGGTAAATGCATTCATTCAAAATGGAAGAAATTGGACGAAAGAAGGAGCTACAGGCCCCATGAAAGACCAAAATCCAGTGGGGCAGTCAAATCTTGAAGCTCCAAAATTATGTCCTTTGACTCCGTGTCTCACATCGAGGTCACACTGATGCCAAAGGTAGGTTCTCATATTCTTGGGCAGCTACACCCCTGTGCCTTTGCAGGGTGTAGCCTCCCTCCCAGCTGCCTTCACAGGCTTTTCCATGTGGATGATGCAAGCTGTCAGTGAATCTACCATTCTGGGGTCTGGAGGACAGTGGCCCTCTTCTCGCAGCTCCACTAGGCAGTGCCCAGTAGGGACTCTGTGAGGTGACTCTCACCCCACATTTCCCTCTGCACTGCTCTAGCAGAGGTTCTCCATGAGGACTCCAACCCTATATCAAACTTCTGCCTAGGCATTTAGGCATTTCCATACATCTTCTGAAATCTAGGTAGAGGTTCCCAATACCTAATTCTTGACTTCTGTGCACCCAGAGGCTCAATACTATGTGGAAGCTGCCAAGGCTTGAGGCTTACACCCTTTGAAGTCATGGCCCAATCTCTACATTTTCCCCTTTCAGCCATGGCTGGAGTGGCTGGAACTCAGTGCCTAGGCTGCATACAGCATGGGAACACTGGGACAGGTTCACAAAATCACTTTTTCCTCCTAGGCCACCAGGCCTGTGATGGGAGGGTCTGCCACAAAGGTCTCTAATATGCCCTGGAGAAATTTTCCCCATTGTCTTGGTAATTAACATTCTGCTCCTTGCTACTTATGCAAATTTCTGAAGCTGGCTTGAATTTCTCATCAGAAAATGGGATTTTCTTTTCTATTGCACTGTCTGGCTGCAAATTTTCCAAACTTTATTCTCTGCTTCCCTTATAAAATTGAATGCCTTTAATTGCACCCAAGTCACTTCTTGAATACTTTACTGCTTAGAAATTTCTTCTATCAGATACCCTAAATCGTCTCTCTATAGTTCAAAGTTCCACAGATCTCTAGGGCAGGGGCAAAATGCCACCAGTCTCTTTACTGTAACATAGCAAGAGTCACCTTTACTCCAGTTCCCAACAAGTTCCTCATCTCCATTTGAGACCACTTCAGCCTGGACTTTATTGTCCATATCACTATCAGCATTTTGAGCAAAGCCATTCAACAAGTCTCTAGGAAGTTCCAAATTTTCCCACATTTTCCTGCCTTCCTGAGCCCTCCAAACTGTTCCAACCTCTGCCTGTTACACAGTTCCAAAGTTGCTTCAACATTTTCGGGTACTTTTTCAGCAGCACCCCACTCTACTGGTACCAATTTACTGTATTAGTGCGTTTTCGTTTTGCTGATAAAGACATATCCGAGACCAGGCAATTTACAAAAGAAAGAGGTTTAATGGACTTACAGTTCCACGTGGCTCGGGGGGCCTTGCAATCATGGTGGAAGGTAAGGAGGAGCAAGTCACATCTTATGTGGATGGCAGCAGGCAAAGAGAGAGCTTGTGCAGAAAAACTTCTATTTTTAAGACCATCAGATCTCGTGAAACCCATTCACCATCACGAGAACAGCACAGTAAAGACCCACTCCCTTGAATCAGTCATCTCCCACTGGCTCCCTCCCACAACACGTAGGAATTATGGGAGCTACAAGATGAGATTTGAGTGGGGACACAGAGCCAAACCATATCAGATGCTTTGTTTTCAGAATGGTCTGAAACAGTTGACAGACTTTTTGTTATAATAAAATTAGGCCCCGGTGTGTGATGTTCCCCTTCCCAAGTCCAAGTGATCTCATTGTTCAGTTTCCACCTATGAGTGAGAACATGCGGTGTTTGGTTTTCTGTTCTTGTGATAGTTTGCTAAGAATGATGGTTTCCAGCTGCATCCATGTCCCTACAAAGGACACAAACTCATCCTTTTTTATGGCTGCATAGTATTCCATGGTGTATATATGCCACATTTTCTTAATCCAGTCTGCCACTGATGGACATATGGGTTGATTCCAAGTCTTTGCTATTGTGAATAGTGCCACAATAAACATACGTGTGCATGTGTCTTTATAGCAGCATGATTTATAATCCTTTGGGTATATACCCAGTAATGGGATGGCTGGGTCATATGGTACATCTAGTTCTAGATCCTTGAGGAATCACTATACTGTTTTCCATAATGGTTGAACTAGTTTACAATCCCACCAACAATGTGAAAGTGTTTCTATTTCTCCACGTCCTCTCCAGCACCTGTTGTTTCCTGACTTTTTAATGATTGCCATTCTAACTGGTGTGAGATGGTATCTCATTGTGGTTTTGATTTGCATTTCTCTGATGGCCAGTGATGATAAGCATTTTTTCATGTGTCTGTTGGCTGTATAAATGTCTTCTTTTGAGAAATGTCTGTTCATATCCTTTGCCCACTTTTTGATGGGGTTATTTGTTTTTTTCTTGTAGTGGGGAGCGGGGAGGGATTGCACTGGGAGTTATACCTGATGTAAATGACGAGTTGATGGGTGCAGCACACCAACATGGCACAAGTATACATATGTAACAAACCTGCACGTTATGCACATGTACCCTAGAACTTAAAGTATAATTAAAAAAAAATAAAATAAAATAAAATAAAACAAAATTAATATTAGAAATTTATCTTAAATAATTCTATTTTATATCTAAGTAATACCTAATAGCAAATTTTCATAAAAAGATAACATCTGATAGAAAACGTTTATTATAAGGCAACATAATAGACTCTTTAGAATGGCTGAATATGCAGCTATTGTGTACTAAGTAGATTTGCAAAATGTAGCATAAATGTATACACACACAATTGTATGTGGAGTAAATTAGGTGGGAGAGAGAGCAGTTTTAATACAAATTAATTAGTCTTTTTGAAAAATAACTGAAATCTCTGAACTATAGACTTATTTATGTACTATATAGTCATCATGTTTTTAATGCTTATATGTGTAAGCAAATTGTTTAGAGAGAAAACAATTACTAGATGAGATTTTGTTGTGTATTTCTGCAGGCAACTTTCCAACAGACAAAGAAACTTCCTTCAAAGGAACTGAAAACCTTCAGGTCTCCTATGTTTGTTTTTATACATGGTCTGCAAGGTGATTAGAGGCAGATGTTGTAATAATATTCTGTATCTATTATAATTTAATTTCATAGGTACAATGTATTAGTCCGTATTTATGCTGCTAATAAAGACATACCTGAGACTGGGCAATTTACAAAAGAAAGAGGTTTAATGGATTCACAGTTCCCCATGACTGGGGAGGCCTCACAATTATGGTGGCAGGCAAGGAGGAGCAAGTCACATCTTAAGTGGATGGTGGTGAGCAAAGAAAGAGTTTTTGCAGGGGAACTCCTCTTTATTAAACCATCCGATCTCGTGAGGCTTATTCACTATCACGAGAGCAGCATAGGAAAGAACTGCCCCTATGATTCAATTACCTCCTAATGAGTCCCTCCCATGACACATTAGAATTGTGGGAGCTACAGTTCAAGATGAGATTTGGGTGGGGACACAGCCAAACCATATCATACAATAAAAAGTCATAGGCTGAAATAACCTAAACTTAGATAACAAGATTGTGTAAACATCAGATGGAGCTTTAAATCGGCCAAAATGATTGGCTTCATAGATCTTGAATCTAGGAAGTTTTCCAAGTGACACAGATGAACATGGAAATCAACATATAAGATTTGTTAAAAAGCAAAGTTTGGATGGGAACATAGGTCACAGGTTACCTGAAACTAAATCCCAGCTTCTAACTGAAAGGTTCTTCGAAGTCTAAAGCAAAGAAATTGTTTTAGCAAATTAGAAAGTCTCGTCAAGTGCGCATTTTATTGTAATCCAAAATAATGTCATGAAGAGCATGGCTTTAAGTAAATTAAACACTTCAGAAGTTTTAAGGAAAAGAAACCTGACTTTTGTCCTCCTCCACAGTGTCTGTCATTGCCATCTTCATGTTCATGGGTATCCAATGTTTAGCTCCGACTTATAAGTGAGAACAAGTAATATTTGGTTTTCTGTTCCTGCATTAATTCACTTAGCATGACGGCTTCCAGCTACATCCATGTTGCTGGAAAGGACATGAGTTTGGTATTTATTTGTGGCTGTGTAGTATTCCACTGTGTATACATATCACATTTTCTTTATCTAATCCACTGCTAATAAGCAACTAGATTGATTCCATTCATTTGCTATTATAAACAGTGTTGTGATGAACATAGAAGCACAGGTATCTTTTTGGTATAATGTAATGGGATTGTTGGATCAAATGGTAGTTTTAAGTTCTTTGAGAAATATCCAAACTACTTTTCACTGTGGCTGCAATAATTTACATTCTCTCCAATAGTGTATAATTCCCTTTTCTCCTCAACTTGACCAGTATTTGCTGTTTTTGACTTTTTATAATAGCCATTCTGACTGGTGTGAGATAGTATCTCATTATGGTTTTGATTTGCATCTCTCTGATGATTAGTGATGTTCAACATTTTACATTTGTTTGCTGGACACATGTATGTCTTATTTTGAGAAGGGTTTCTTCATGTTTTTTGCCTACTTTTAAAAAATTTTAACTTTAATTTTAGATACAGAGAGTACATGTGCAGTTTAGTAATATGCATATATTGTACTCAGGTAGTGAGCACAGTGTCCAATAATTAGTTTTTCGACTCATTTTCCCTCTCTCTCCCATCTAGTTGTGATATGGTTTGGCTCTGTGTCCCCACCCACACCTCATCTTGAATTTTGCTCCCATAATTCTCACATACTATGAGAGGGAGCTGGTGGGAGATAATTTGAAACATGCAGACAGTTTTCCCCATACTGTTCTTGTGGTAGTGAGTAAGTCTCATGAGAGCTGATGGTTTTATCATGGATTTCCACTTTTGCATCCTTCTCATCTTTCTGTTGCCACCACCAGGTAAGAAGTGCCTTTTGCCTCTTGCCATAATTCTGAGGCCTCCCCAGCCATGTGAAACTGCAAATCAAATTAAACCCCTTTTTGTTCTGAGTTTCAGGTATGTCTTTATCAGCAGCATGAAAACGAATTAATACAGTAAATTAGTACCAGTGCAGTGGGGTGTTGCTGAAAAGATACCCAAAAATGTGGCAGCGATTTTGGAACTGGTAACAGGCAGAGGTTAGAACAGTTTGGAGGGTTCAGAAGAAGACAGAAAAATGTGGGAAAGTTTGGAACTTCCTAAAGACTTGTTGAATGGCTTTGACAAAAATGCTGATAATAATATGAACAATAAGGTGCAGGCTGAGGTGGTCTCAGACAGAGCTGAGGAACTTGTTGGCAACTGGAGCAAAGGTGACTCCTGTTATGTTTTAGTAAAGAGACTAGCGGCATTTTGCCCCTACCCTAGAGATTTGTGGAACTTTGAACTTCAGAGAGATGATTTAGGGTATCTGGTGGAAGAAATTTCTAAACAGCAAAGCATTCGAAAGGTGACTTGGGTACTGTTAAAAGCATTCCATTTTAAAAGGGAAACAGATCATAAAAGTTCAGAAAATTTGCAGCCTGATGATGCAGTAGAAAAGAAAAAAAAAAAAAAAAAAAACATTTTTTGAGGAGAAATTCAAGCCAGCTGCAGAAATTTGCATAAATAGCAAGGAGCCTAATGTTAATCCTCAAGACCATGGGGAAAATGTCTCCAGGTCATGTCAGATACCTTCATGGCAGCCCCTCCCATCACCGGCCCAGAGGCCTAGGAGGAAAAAGTGGTTTCCTGGGCCGGGTCCAGGGTCCCCGTGCTGTGTGCAGCCTAAGGACTCGTTGCCCTGTGTCCCAGACACTTGAACTGTGGCTGAACGGGGCCAATATAGAGCTTAGGCTGTGGCTTTAGAGGGTGGAAGTCCATGTCCTGGTAGCTTCCATGTGGTGTTGAGCCTGAGGGTGCACAGAAGTCAAGAATTGAAGTTTGGGGACCTCTGCCTAGATTTCAAAAGATGGATGGAAATGCCTGGATGTGGAGGCAAATGTTTGTTACAGGGGCAAGGCCCTCATGGAGAGCCTCTGTTAGGGCAGTGTGGAAGGGAAATGTGGGTTTGCAGCCTTCACATGTAGTCCCTCCTGGACACTGCCTAGCGGAGCTGTGAGAAGAGAGGCACCATCCTCCAGACCCTAGAATGGTAGATCCACTGACAGCTTGCACCATGCACCTGGAAAAGCTGCAGGCACTCAATGTCAGCCCATGCAAGCAGCCAGGAGGGAGGCTATACCCTGCAAAGCCACAGTGGCAGAGCTGCCAAAGACCATGGAAACCCACTTCTTGCATCAGTGTGACTTGGGTGTGAGACTTGGAGTCAAAAGAGATCGTTTTGGAGCTTTAAAATTTGACTACTCCACTGGATTTTGGACTTGCATGGGCCCTGTAACCCCTTTGTTTGGTCAATTTCTCCTATTTGAAACAGCTGTATTTACCCAATACCTGTACCCCCATTGTATCAATTAGCTTGCTTTTGACTTTACAGGCTCATAGGCAAAAGGGACTTGCCTTGTCTCAGATCAGACTTTGGACTGTGGACTTTCAGGATAATGCTGAAATGAGTTAAGACTTTGACGGACTGTTGGGAAGGTATGATTGGTTTTGAAATATGAGGACATGAGATTTGGAGGGCCAGGGGTAGAATGATATGGTTTGGCTATGCCCCCACCCAAATCTCAACTTGAATTGTATCTCCCACAATTCCCACAGGTTTTGGGAGGGACACAGCAGGAGGTAATAGAATCATTGGGGCCAGTCTTTCCTGTGCTATTTTCATGATTGTGAATAAGTATCATGAGATATGATGGGTTTATCAGGGGTTTCTGCTTTTGTTTCTTCCTCATTTTTCTCTTGCCACCACCATGTAAGAAGTGTCTTTCACCTCCTGCCATGATTCTGAGGCCTCACCAGCCATATGGAACTGTAAGTCCAATTAATCCTCTTTTTCTTCCAAGTCTCAGGTATGTCTTTATCAGCAGCATGAAAACAGATTAATACAAGTAGTCTGCAGTGCCTATTGTTCCTATGTTTATGTCCATGTGTGCTCAACATTTAGCTCCCACTTATAAGTGAGAATATGCCGTTTTTGGTTTACTGTTCCTTCATTAATTTGCTGAGGAGCATGGCCTCCAATTCTATCCATGTTGCTGCAATGGACATGATTTCAGTATTTTCGGGGCTACATAGTATTCCATGGTGTATATGTACCACATTTTCTTTATGAAATCCTTTGATGGGCACATAAGATGATTTTCATGTTTTTGCTATTGTCCACTTTTTAATTGGGTCGTGGGTTTTCTCTAGTGTCTTTCTTAACGTTTCATGTCTCTGGATTTCGCTCGCACTTGGATTATGAACTTCAAATCCTAGCGGTAAATAAAATATTGCCTTCCAGAACACATATTATTTTAAACAATTATGCTTGTTTTACTGTCTTATATATTCTCAAGAAAAGTTATTTGTATATGTTTTTTCCCATTCACCCAGCATCTACCATGGCAATCAGTTTATAAATCTTAAATGTTCTTAAGTTGTATCTGAATTCAGCATTTGCTTTATCAAATATAAGTAATGTTTGGGGGGATTGAAATTAACTCAGGAATCAAAAAGCTCATGCACAGTATTTGTTCATTATGCTGTTACCATGACAATCCAGTTGGAATGTGCAAACTTATAAGACAAATCTCTTCTATACAGATCAATGTTCATTACTTCTCAAGGTTGGACAAGATTTTATGTAATCTATGCAGCCTGTTAGTAATAAAGAAAGCAGCAAAAGCAGTAGTCAGCAATTTGGGCCAACTATTTTACTTTTCTGATCTCTTTCAACAGCTCTGCTAGATGCAGGTGACAGAAAATTGATGAACTCTTGCGGGAATTCTATCCCAACCTCTGGAATTCAAGAATGCCCTCTGTTTTGGCTAGTTAGAATTGTTAGTCATTCTCCATGGAAAATGACTTGATTCATAGTTATTCTATTATTAAGAAAAGAATGACTATGATAGAACACACTTTTCTGACTGCTTATTTTTTTCTGGAATGGATTTAAAAGGGTGTTAAACTTACTTCTTATTTTTAATTTGCCTTAAGACTTCAAGTAAAGAGAACAAAGGAAGTCACAATAAGAAGGGAATTTGTGACTAAACTAGCAGAATGTGAAAGTATGTCAAAATTAAGAGTATAATCATTTGAAAGATGTTTTTTGTAAAGATTAATGTGTACAAAAAAATAAAATGATATTAAAGTAGAGATACCAGAGATATTGGAACATTTCAACTTAAAAAATAATCAATGAATAATTGAAAAGATGAATTAAGTAGGTGAAGTATATGGAGTGGTGTATATTTGGTAAACTTTAAATGCTTCTCAAACACACTGCAAACAGATTAAATGGATGAAACAGGAACTTTTTTTACAAAGCAGAAAAAAGCAAGAAGGGAATCATACCTGTAGAAACAAAATGGTTTGTTTGGAATGTGGCCTGAGCTGTGAGGTTATATCTGCTTTTATGTAAAGTACTAGAGGTAATTTAATGCCTAAAAGTAGGAGCTGTGAAAATATTTTGACTTATTTAACAGACTCTAAGTAGTTAGATAGGAGACTAAACCACAGGAAAGGGGAATCTGTTAGATGTAGTCCTTTCAACAACTGGAAAAAATATTTTGGGTTAACTGATGACATTTTATAAACTCATATAGTTTTATGGTATAGGAAATTAGATTGAGAAATTACTGATGGTTGCACATTATAAATTTAATTCTTAAAAATAAAAAAAGAAGTTAAGCATTGCAATTTTATAGTGAAAAATAACCATGGGATACAAAAATGTTATTAAACTCAGGTTTTCAAGATGAAAAAGTCCTAGAAATCTATTGCACAACAATGTGAATACACTGAGCACTACTTAACTGTACATGTAAAAATAATTCAGATGGTAAGTTTGATGCTGTATTTTTTACCATAATTGTATATATTGTTTTAATATATTATTAAGACTATAGATTATATTTCATATATTATGTAATATATATCAAATTTGTTAAAGGTATTGGAAAACTAAAAACACAAGAAAAACTATTTTGACTGAACACAACTTAGAGTAAACTCAGGTAAGGTCTTTCCCACTGGAGTCAAAAATTTCAAAACAAATCATGTAGAATAAATTATGAAAGACATTAAACTTTAATAATAATAAATTAACCTTTTTAAGACATTTTTGTTCTTCTGCACTTAAGAATGCATGTTTCCAAGGTCTGAGTCTATATTACTAAGACTACTAAATATAAACATCCACGTGTATTTATTCCATAATTCCTTAAGATCTTTCTTAAGCCAAGAAAATACATATTAAAACCATAAACTTTATGTAGCTTGCCAAAATTCTTAAAATTATATAATTAATTTTAATGTACTTTAGCCTTGCTTAAAAGAGGGTGTGATATATATTTTTGATGTTTGTAACGAAGTAATGACAATATGAAACTTTTCCACAGGAATTCCATAAATATTTTATTGTAGTAATTTGTTCATAATGCTATTTGTTTCCATAAAATTGAAAATGTACTACAGACACAGGTGAGTGCTGTTTTCCAATAACATATGTAAATGATTTCTTAGGTAAACTTTCACACTGTTAGCAGTGGAAGGTATCTGAGTTACATTGCCCCAAAATATGTTACTGGCAGAAAATCTATACAGGCCTGCAGCAACCTCACTTCTTGCCCCCTCAGAAGAAAGAATTCAACTGAGTGGCATAAGGCAGACCGAGGCAAGTTTTAGAGCAGGAATGAAAGTTTATTACAAAGCTTTAGAGCAGAAACGAAAGGAAGGAAATACACCTGGAAGAGGGCTAAGTGGGCAACTTGAAAGATAAGTGCACTATTTGACCTATTGACTTGGGGTTTTATATGTTAGCATACTTCTTCCAACTTCTGAGTCTTTACTGGGAAGCTGCTGATCAGTTTCAGGTGTTTTCCATCGAGTACGAGACAGCCTTTCCCTTGTGTCAGCTGTGACCAATTATTATTTTAGAGAGCCCGTTAACAACTGCCTGACCATCACCTGGTTGACTGACACTCCTGGCATTTGTTGGGGAAGGGTAGGGGTAGCCCTCTCCCATCCTGCTCATACAAGACTAGCTAACTTCTGTAACGTTTCTTCCCTCAAGAGTCCAAGACATCAATTCTTTGGCGAAAATGGATGAAGGTCAGTCTTCTGTAACTGCTTCCTGCTGATAGAGGGGTGGTAGTCATGGTGATTTCTGTGGGTCTTATCCTCTTGCTGTTAGGACAGGGTTGGCTCTCTGGGTTGGTGAAAGTGGTATGCGGTGAAGTCCAAGGGGTACAGGAGCAGGATTTCACCTCTGTCATGTCCCACTGATGGGAAGTCTAGAGGTCCCTTGTAGAAGGGTGGCTCTTGAATATTGAAAGAACGGTATCCCTCACTGAGGATAATCTGCAAATTGATGGCCCATCCCCTCTTGTTTCTTCTGAGCTGCAGCCAGAGATCACTAGTTGGTTCACAGGAATAAGCAGGGTTAGTCTAAATTGAAGTCTGTGAAGGTGGAACAGAAAAGGAAGTTAACTAAGTAGTGTAGATGCTATCCCCCATCAAGAGATTGCTTAGTTGCATTTTTATTAAGGCTTTTCCAAATAAATGCGAGATATTTCTAAACCCCTGAGGTGGGACTGACTAGATTTAAGTTGTCAGTTATAGATTTTGGTAGCTTCCCAAGGAGAAATAGGGATATTAAATGGAAAGATGATTTCAGAGGTTGGGTAAATATGAAGCAGACACCCATATTGGAAAGTGTATTTTTGCCCCAAAGATGTGTCAGGTATTTAGACACTATCAGGGACTGGTGGGAGAATGGTAACTGGTACCTTAAGTGCTATAAAGGGGTGTGAATCTTTTCTTTTATGAGGGAGGGATACCATTTGCCCCAATTATCCAACAGGATTTGGAGGAGAGCTGCTTAGAGAAGATTAGCACAGAGTAGGCAGCTTTTGAACCCCAAAGGGCAACTTTTAATTTTGTTTGCTGCCTCCAGAGTTACCCTTGACTTTGTCTTGTTAATGATGATGATGTCTGATTTGGAAATCAGCTGGAGCAGAGAGCCCTTCAGCTCAAAGCCATCAGCGGTTGGGATTCTGTCCTGGGGACCCTTCAGTCCTCAGGGCCGTTCTATTCCAGTGGCCGAGCTTGTGACAAAGGGGGCAAGCCGTGTGGGGCTTTTTCCTATTTATCTCTTTTGGGCAGTTTGTCTTCCAGTTGCCTGGCTACCCACAAAAATGATAGTTACCTGAAGGAATGTCCTTAGGGCAACCTGAAGAGAGCTGGAGAGCTTGGAAAGCAGCCAACAGTTGAGCCTGCCTCTTGCCCTTGCATTTCTTCTTTATTCTTAGCCCGGTTCTTATTCTACTCTCTGTTGTAAGAGACTGAGGAGGCTAATCTGAGAACCTCCTGCACAGGGGCACTGGGTTCTAAGGCTGACTTTTGTAATATCCTCCTAGTTCATTTTTAGGCCAAACAGTATTACAAAGTAAAACTAATTTTTTTGTTCTTGTTGTTTTAAAGTTTGGGGAAATCAAAGTTTTCCTGGTTTTGGAGGATGCATCCAAGGGGCATGTCCTGTAGTATGGAGACGGGATTACCCATCTATGAAGAGAGAACAGAGGAGAAAAAGGATAAAGGAAAAATAAGGTGTTCCCTCTATTTTTCTATTATACTGAATGGGACATCCTCAATCGTCCTGTGGGTTCCAGAATTTACCGGTCTTACTGTGTACCGCCTATCCCATCACATCACAATTACTCACTTGAGAACAGAGGCGATATTAAAGTGAACAGCAGGCCCTTTGTCTATCCTTGGGATTCTGGAATGAACTTGTCTTATTGTGTACCCCTGACCTTTCTTCTCTGTTCTAATGATAATCTGTTAGCCTGAGACTAACCTTTATCTCTGTCCTATAGTTCTCTTGCACCTGTGGCTTTAGTCCAGCCTAAATCCTTGTCTCCATGACCTTTTGGTGATTTTCTCAGAGTATTTTAGCAAAAAATAATATCTCTTTTCTTAGATTCCCATTTCCCATGTTCTTTCAGTAGACAAAAAGCCTGTTTTACAGCTAACTGCTGCAGGGGGCTACACTTTCTTCCCTATTTCTTTCAGATATGACCTTGAAGGTCTTGATACATGTTAATAAGGGTGTAGAAGTAATTAGAGAAATGGAGGCTGCAGGAGGAAGTTGGAGGAAGGGAGATGAATGCTCGCAAAAACAGCACCCCTTGAATTCAAGAGGGCATCATTTGTTTGCTCTTTTGATGTAAAGTAAGAAACTCCAGTGGACTTGGGGCTTGGGGATAGAACTCACAAATGTCAAAGGAAGAATTTTCTCTCCTCTAAAAGTGTTGCTAACTCAAAAAATCCAGGAGCTGGGGTCCTTAAAGGGACAGAGTAAGACCCTATGAAGGCAGACAAACTCCTTCAAAAACCACTGGAAAACTTGGCCCTGGCGTGTGACAGGAACAAAAAGTGTATGATAAGTAATAAGGAGCTGGCAGAGCTGGAGTTCCAGTTAGTGTCCTGGCAATGGGCCAACAGACATCCAAAAGGGAGCCCACTTCTCCGCTGCTGAGTAAACACAGCAAGAGCCATGGGCGCATGAATAACAGGGAGTGTGTATTTTCAGGCAGAGTACAAAGTCAAGCAGCACGCGGAGTGAAACCGGAGAAAAGGCAGACTTGCCCCTGAGGTGAACCATCTGGCAGGTGCGCAAAGCCGCTTCAGAACATACACAGAGAAAACAGGAGAATAAATGGTGTGGGATTTGGGGGAAAGAGTTGATTTTAGTTGAAAAAGCCGAGAAAACCCCAGATGTCGCACAGTTTTAGGCTTTAGCCCTACCACTCCCATGAGCCTCCTGTCCAGGAGGGACATTAGTACCTCAGTTCTACTTGGTGTGGACTTCAAGTTCCTTTCCACCTCCATGAGACTCCCCTCAGGGTGAGCTGAGAGATCAGCTGCGGGGAGCAGAATCGCTTATGGCTGAGAAGATTTGTTCTGGGCTTGGTTAGTAAGCAGGAGAGAGAAAGGGAGAAGAAAACCATGTACAGGGGTTGAAAGCCTCCAGTCAAAGAAGGTCTGTTACCACTAGGGAACATATCTGAGTCATGCAGCATCAGAGTATGTTAGTGGTGGAAGTTATACAAGTCACAAGGTACCAAAGTATGTTGGCGGTGATGGGTGTCCTAGTCACACACCACCAAAATATGTTAGTGGTGGAAAAACTGTACTGGTCTACAGCAACTTCAATTCTTGCCTCCTCTGAAGAAAAATTCAACTGAGGGGCAGAAGGCAGAGAGACTGAGGGAAATTTTAAAGCAGGAGTGAAAGAAAGTTGATTACAAAGCTTTAGAACAGGAATGAAAGGAAGGAAATGTAACTGGAAGAGGGCCACGCAGACAACTTGAAAGATATTGCGCTATTTGACCTTTTGACTTGGGGTTTTATACTTTGACATAATTCCAGGGTCTTGCATCACTTCTTCCAACTTCTGCGATCTTATTGGAAAGCTGCTGATGAGTTTCAGGTGTTTTCTATCTAGCAGGAGACTGCGTTTCCCTGGTGCCGGCTGTGACTAATTATTACTTTAGCGAGACAGTTAACAACTTCCTGACCACTACCTGATGGTCGACTGACACTCCTGGTGTGTGTGCGCGTGTGCGCGTTCAGGGGAGCCCTCTTCCTCCCTGCTCATCCCAGACTAGCTACATACTGTAACAACACTACTTCTCCTGGAAGTAGTACAACACTACTTCTCCTGGAAATAGATGAGTAGATTGTATCACTGAGCCACAACTGATATTTTTATCAAGAAGAATGGCAGCAGTTTTTTCATCTACTAAAATTTTTAAAGAACAAGTTGCAATAATGGTAATAATTCAGGACACAAAAACTAGAATTCTGATGTTTCTTTCTGATTAGAGTAGATGTGTATTCACCTGAAACATAGCTCTCGCTTTCTAAATATTTGCAGAGGTAAACCAGTCTATTTCTATAGGCTAAAATTATAGAAGCCTATGCTTTAGACCAATGCAATTCAGAGTGACAAAGAAGCAAAGCTGTATGTTTTGAAATCACAGTAGGCACTAATTGTTCTGGAAAAATTGCCTGGGGTTAGCATGTTTCAACCCATCCTGTGGTATTTAGATAGGAACCTTTCAGCAGCATGTGGCATGGTCGAATATCATAGCAACACATTAGGGAGGACTACTCTTAGCACTTCTGCATTAATCAAAAGCGTTCTGAATTGTTCAACTTCACTGGAAAAAAAAAAAAAAAAAAAACAGGATTCAGTGATCTGCTTTCCATTGAGCATGAACAAAGGCTTTTTTTCATCTTGGTCAAGGAAAGTAGAATCAGTATATGAGAGCCTGGAATAGAAATGGCTTTAAGGAATTTTACAAGCTCATAAATCTGGAACTGACCTTCAGAGGTCAACTGCACATTTAGACCACACCTAAGTCAATCCTGAAGAGAAGAGACTCTGCCCAGACAAATGAGTTCTTAAAATTCTTTGGCAATAGAAATGAAATGTATTGTGGGATCTTTCTCTCCAAGAATAATCTCTTCTTTTGAGCTTGGATTCCTTATTCCTTCCTGTGAAATCAATGAAAATTCCACATGTGGTAAGATTTTATCAAACACGAAGTGGAAAAAAATATTACTTTCCTTTAAAGCACCATTTGTTGTAAAGAGACTCGCTTTAAATAGTAGGGTGTAAAATATTGGG
The DNA here is from genome assembly GCF_047675955.1 of Chlorocebus sabaeus. NCBI lineage: Eukaryota > Metazoa > Chordata > Mammalia > Primates > Cercopithecidae > Chlorocebus > Chlorocebus sabaeus. The sequence goes on from NC_132933.1 coordinate 61,888,503, forward strand.
GGGGGGGGGAGTGAAGAAAATGCAAGATTGCTTTTATCTTTCCTCTGTTTTGTTATTAATTGCTTGATGCTATTTTATAAATTGACTTTACACTGGGAATAGTGGATTTTGTTGTATTTTTTTCTTCACTATTGAAGCGTTTCCTAATTTTATTGTTATTATAGCACTAAAGGAAACTTTTACTATAAGTGTATTTGTAAAAACACAGTGCTGTCATTATCTCTTAAAAATACAAATTTTATCTTCCATGTATTAGTAGAAACAGTGGTTTGGGGTCAGTATTTCTTTCTTTTTTTTTTTTTTTAATAGCAAGCCTGTCATAATGCTTCGTTTGACTCATTATTATTTTCTTTTATACCACATGAAGTAGAAATTATTTTCTATGTGTTAATGTCTTCGGAATCAAAGATTTATTTAACTTAAGTGGCAAGGGTTACAATATTAAAAGATTATTTTTATATTCTTCACAATGAATGTCCTCCTTCAGTGACCATTTTTTTATTTAAAAATATTAAGTCAGAATAAATTTGCTATCTTATTTGAAAATTATCTGAGAAATTATTGTTTAGGATAATGTAACACTTTTACATGTTCCGGTCACGTTGGAAGAAGCTAGCATATGTGCATTTGTCGTGAAATTTCTAGAAATTTCTCACCATTGTAGTGCTACATTTATACTTTAACTTGTACCTAATTAAAGTAATTTTAATATTGCAATGGTCAGTCATTTTCTTGACCTAGCAATTCAAAATAAATTGATGCTCCCAAAGAAGCCACAAATACATAGTATATCTCTTTTATTGTAAGGAGAAATGACAAGAGAAAGTAATTAGACATATGTTGGCATTTTATATTCTTTACATAGCAGAACTTATCCATATTGCAAAAGTGAGTTTAAATTGTGTGTGTGTGTGTGTGTGTGTTAATATTTTTATTACTTGAAATGGGTAGATTTCCATTTTACCAGGCAGAAGAGAAGAATAATCCCATGACACAGTGTGGATACTATCTTTGTTGATCATAACTTACTAAAAGAAAATCATATTAACATCTAATCCCATATCTATAATCTTTCATGTATATCTTGTAACTGGTGTATATATGTATGTGTGTGTATCTATATATATAATTTTATAATTATACCAAATATATATATATAATTATACCAAATGTATTATATATAATAAGTGTATATTATAATTTATATATATTTGACTTTATAATTATACTAGATAGATAGATAGATAGATAGATAGATAGATAGATAGATAGATTTGGTATAATTTATGGACTGTCGCCACCATGGAAACAAAATGAATAATTTATCTCATATTTATCTCCTTGAACATGTAGAGTGGCAACATACTAATACAGATGTTTTAGAGTAAATAGTTCTTCAGGGAGAGTCTTTGTTCACTTAAGAAAAATTCAATTACTCCTAATGCCTATCCATTGCAGAATTTTTGCTTATTTCAATGAGCTAGCTCCCCATAAGGGTTAGGTAACCTGAGGCCATGATGCTAAGAGAATGACAGAACACCGACCTTATCAAGACATACAGCATAAATTTTAAAAACTACAAGCATTTAAAAATGTTTCCAATGTTTTAAGAAATTGTATAGTAGTAAAATATCACCCAAGACAAATAAGGGAGCTGATTAAAAGGCATTGTAATCTAAAAATGCCACATTAATCTCATAACATTAGTGTAATATAATTAAGCATAGCACTAAAATATTATGAATATGTTTTATATACATGTAAATAACTACGAAATTAGCTGGTGTATATGGATGAATAATAGTATCAATTTTGAAAATATTAGACCAGTCTCATATCTTCCAATTATCAGGCAATTTATATTATCCTATGCTGTAAGTCACTTTCTTTTAGTAATTTGTCGTGAATTAAGTATCAAATAATTTATTTACTATTAATAGAAGAGGGTTAGTAAATAAGACTGCATTTTTAAATTCATCATATTGTTCAGCTTTGTCATTTTGGCAAGAAATGACCTTAATTTTAAAATTGCCGTCAGAGAGAGTCAAGTGACCAGTTTCCTTGATCACCATCAATATTGATTTTCAGAATATTAAATAATTCTATTTTTCATTAGATGAAGTTTAATTGAGGACAGCATCAATTGTGAACTGATTTCAAAAGACAGTTGCTACAGAGGAAACTTGTAACCAAGGGAAGATGAGATCATATCAGAAATGTTTACAAAAATCTATAGATATGGAGATAAAGAACATTATCCAACTTACCTAGACTCTATGAAGTGCTTGCAAGTTTCCAAGAAAATCTACTGGAAAAAATCTCTCCTGTTTGCTACATAAAGAAGAAATTGTAAATGAAATGCATTGTGACGTTGTTTTTGTAAGTCAACAAAACATTTTGCTTCTTTTCTTGTTCTTTTGGCCTCAAGCAGTATATAAGGAAATCTTGCCCCCCACCCTTCCTTTTCAGCATACTTTAAAGGCTCAAGCATAATAAAGCCTGACAAATTGAATATCAGTTCACTTGCTATATTTTACTGGTTGAGTTGTGTGGCCTGTAATTTTTTACCTATGCAGAAATGTAGTATAATAGGTTTTTGCCATTAATAAAAGGAAATATGTTTAATTGAATGAGCAGCAATGTCTAGATAATTCCTGTCATGTATAGCAATGCAGATCAGATCATTATAAAGCATACATTATAAAGTAAAACATTGTTTTGATACATTAACAAGCAACATAGTTGCAAGCATTTTTTCTGCTATTTTTATTAAGTTTTCACTAACAAACTAACCTGCCAACATTTTTGATCTGTGGATTTTATGGAGGTTTTTGATGATACTCATGTCTACCAGAATTTTATATATATATATAAAATTAGCCTGGTTATAAAGCTCATTCACTTCCTATAAATTTTGGTGAAGTGGTAGCAGGTTGCCTCTAGTACAGGGGCAACTACATTTTTATTAAAAAATTTCCAGATCCCTTAATCTTGAAAAACTTCCTTTCAAAAGCACTATTGATATTGTTACCAAATAAATTCTGGTGAAGGACATCTGGATTGTTTCCAAATCTTAACTGTTGTAAATAGTGATGCAACAGACATAGAAGTACATCTCATGTGCTCCATAAATATACACACTATACACCCACAAAAACAATAAATAAAAATAAAAAAGGAAAAAAGTAATTCTGGTGAAAATTAAGTGTACTTTATACATAAATACCTATTTAGACACATGGCAATAACAAGAGTCTTAAAAGTATCTTTCTCTTTCTAGGTTTTTACTCCCTTGTTTAAGTGGAACATAAAAACCCTAGAACAGGTTACATAGTAATTCTCCTATTTAAAGCTTAAAAATCTAAAACTGTTTCAGTTGTCCCTTCACATTTGAGTAACAGATTCTTTGAACATAGGTTTCTAAGTGGGAACATATTTTCTTCACTATTACGAAAGCACTGATTAACTGTCTTATAGCACCCACGCCCTCCTTGAGAAGATCAAGGCCATTCTACTACTCTTCTTAATCTTTCCTTGAAGCCTTTCTTTTTTTTTCCCCCATTCTATAGGAATTGTAGAGTCATTTATTTTTCTCCAGTATTATGAGATTTTATAATAATGTGCCTTGATAAAGGTTAATTTTTATTTTATCCTCTGGCCATTTGATGGCCTCTGCCAATATAAAAGCTATAAATATCATTTCTATGACATTCTCTCAATTTTTCTTTTCATTTATTCTCTTATATTTCTTCTTATACTCTTTCTGTAACTCTTACAATTTAGTAAAATTAGGGGACAGATGCTGCAATCTGTCCCCTAATTTTACTCTATTGTATCATTATCTATTTTTATCTGTCTTTTAGCTCTGCTTCCTGAAAAATATTTTTATCTTTCAAACCTTCCATTGAGTTTTACATATTTGCAATAACATTTTTTCATTACCATGAGTAATATTTGGTCCTCTGAATATTATTGTTGTAGCTATTTTGGTTAATAAAATAATATATTTTTATCACAGTGAGAATATTATTTGCAGTTTTAAAATATTTTTCCCTGCATATTCTTTGTGTCCTAAATACTCTTTTCTCTGTTTTTGCTTGTCTTTTGTATTGAATATTTCCCAAACTTCTAATGATATATGGCTACATTTCCTTCAAAAATGGGCACTGAAAATCTTCACAGAAGCTCTGTGCACCTGAGTGGGACATGTTCGCTGTAGTTTTCACATTAGAGTCATCTGCTAGGGCCATTTCCTTAAGGGATCAATAATATAAATACATTCAAAGTATTTTTGTCTTGGAGTAGTCAGTTTTCTCAGAAAAGATTGTTTCCAAATCTTGCCAAGATAATATATTCCTAAATGCTAAGTTTCTAGGAACTGAATGGGGGAAAATGTTGAATACATAATTTAGTATGTAAATTTTCACTTAAGCCACTAGTTTTCAGTATGAACCTACTGTGTTCTATTCTGCTTTGTGTCCCCAAATTCAGAAAATCTGTTTTATTCTTTTCAGCAAATCAACTATTAGTGTTCTACTGAGGAGGGAAGGAGTGTTTGTTGAGAAGAGAAAGTTGCCAGGTTAATTGAGAATCGGAGATCTGGGGATGCAACTCCTTCTTCAAATTTGTTTTTGTTTTGTTTGTTTACCATTTTTTAAAATTTTATTTTAGAAAGATGTAAAATCAATGTACTTTACTAAGATTTACATTGTCAAAATAGTGCTGTTTAGGGATCACTATAAAACATCTATTAACTTTCCAAAGTCAAAATGAAACAATTATACAAAAATTAGTACAGATAAAAAATCTACAGATAAAACATCTACATTGAAAATCATAATTTAATTTTTAGTTTTTTATTTAGCTTTTAGGTTCAGGAATCCATGTGCATGTTTGTTACATAGGTAAATTGTTTGTCACGGGTATTTGGTGTACAGATTATTTCATCACCCAGGTAATATGCATAGTACCGTATAGGTTGTTTTTCAGTCTTCCCCTCCAGCCACCCTCCACCTTTAAGCAGACCCCAGTGTCTGTCACTCCCTACTTTGTATCCATGTGTACTCAATATTTAGCTGCCACTTATAAGTGAGAACATATGGTATTTGGCTTTCTGTTCCTGCGTCAATTTGCTTAGGATAACAGCCTCCAGCTCCATCCATGTTGTTGCAAATGACATGATCTCATTTCTTTTTATGTCTGCATATTACTCTATCGGGTATATGTACCACATATTCTTTATTCAGTCTACCATTAATGGGCATTTAGGTTGATTCTATGTCTTTGCTTTTGTGATTTGCTTCTTCTAATTAATCCATCTGTTTTTACATTGAACTTTCCCCAGTCTGAATGGTATCTGGTGACACCAATTCCCAAGCCTTTTTGGGGTTTGCTAATGAAAATGGATTGTTTTTAAGTGTTTCCCTTTGCAAGTTTAAGATTTAGCTTACTTGCTCTGTGAAAACAGTGACTGCTTTTGTGCATCCTTCTGCTTTTCTGTAAAATGTTTCTTCGGCTACCTCTGATCCCATTCTCTGTGCTATTGTTGGATTTACACCTTAAACACCTCTTTACTCTCATGGAGTAAGTTGTCAGAATTTCTTTAACAAAGTCTCATTCTTAGCTTTAACATAAAAATGGGAAAATATTGGATTGAGCATTATTTTGAACCACGATTAAAATGATAAATTATGTCACATTTTATAGTGTGATTTTTCAGGCATATTCTATGTTGTTGATATTGATAAAAATTTCAGTTTTTAGGAAGCACCCACTAATAAGTTATTTCATTAATATGCTATAGATACTGTGTTTTATACTGGAGCCTATTGGAAGAAAAACTTCCAAAGATATTTCTTAGTTTTAAGGCAGATGTGTCACATTAATATCATTAACTGGAAACCCAAATTAATTATGACAAACTTGAATTACAAAAAACTCTGACTTGTTTTATGAGCATTGATATTACTCTGTGGGTTAGGATTCATTAACAATTTATTACAGAAATAATGGGAAGAACATTTTAAGAAGGGATAACACTTCAAAAAATGTTGCTTTATTTGAGAGAGAGTAAAGCCTAGAAGATGATGTATAAAAGTAGGAATAAATATCATGAATTTTATAGCTTTTAATCCACTGATTCTGTAATTAGTGGTTATTTGGCATATTTTTCTCTATTTTGTTTATTGAGGTTTTATTTACATATAACATGTATTAGTTTTAATAATTTGAGGACATTTTATAATTTTATACAATCATGTAACCTTCAACATAATCAGTATATACAATTTTTATTTCCCCTCTAAGAAGTTTCCTTTTGCCCTTTCACATTTAATAGCCTCCTCTATTTTTGATTCTATACAAGCAGTGATTGGCTTTCTGTTATAATACTTTTTGCCTTTTCTAGAATTTCATTAATAGAAGCATGCTATGCTTAGTCTTGTATTTAATTTCTTTCTTGAGATTATATATGTTGTATGTATTTACATTTTCATTTTTTCTGCATAGTAATATGTGGTATTGATATACCACACTTTTCTTTCCTATTCTTTGGTTGACGTTTGGATTGCTTTTAGATTTTGTCATTCTAGAGAATGAGTATTGGTTTCTTATTGTGGCTTTAATTTGTATTTCTCAAAATGTTATTGACCATCTTTTCATCGGCTCATTGGCTGTCTTGTTTTGAAGGGTCTATTAAAATTATTTTGCCTATTTTCTATTGAATTTTTTCTGTTCTTACAGAATTGGAGGTTTCTTTATACATTTTGAATATAAGCACTTTATCAGACATATAATTTGCAAACATTTTACTACCAGTCTATAGTGGAAGTTTTCTTAAAATTCAAAGTCATTTTAATACTAGTGATATACATTTCATCAACTTTGATCAACTTAGTTATTTTATAATCTGTGCTTTTGCTGTCTACTTTAAGAAATTCTTGCTTACTCCAATGATACTTTATTGATTTCTATTACTAGCAAAAACTTAGGGTCTTAAGACAACACGAATATATTATCTTACAGATTTGTAGGTCAGAAATCTGTCACACATTTCACCGAATTAAAACCACGATGTTGATAGGAATCTTTTTCTTTTTAGAGCTTGTACGATGGAATTTGTTTCCTTGCTTTGTTCAGCTTCTTCAGACTGCCCATATTCCTTTGCTCATGGCTTCCTTTTTGGATCTTCAAAGACAGCAATGCAATCTCTCTGATCATACGTTCACGGTCACATTTCCCCTGACTTTGACCTCAACTGGGAAAGTTCTTTGCTTTTAAGGACTCATTTAATTAGTTTTGGCTCACTTGGGTAATCCAGGAGGATCTCCTTATCTCTAAGACATAAACTTAATTACAACCTCATAGTATGTTTGGCCACTTTAAACTAGCATATTATCAGGTCCAGAAATTAGGATTTAAACATCTTTTGGGGGGATCAGGGAGGTGGATTAGTCTGCCTATCACAGTCAGAAAAAATTTCTTCTGTTTTCTTTGTGAAGTTTAATAAATTTAGTTGTTTTATGTTAACGTATTTGAGTGACTTTCAATTAATGTTTATTTATGGTGTGAGATAAAAGTAGAAGTTAATTTTTGTCCATATAGTCATCTAGTTGTTTCAACAATATTTCTTGAAAAGACTACTTACTTTTCACCAAATTACCTTTATTGAGAATCAATTGAACATATAAGTTTGAGTCTATGTATAGACTCTATTCTGCTCTATTGATCTATGTTGACTCTCATGTCATTTAATTTTACACTCTCTTGATTGGTGTGGCTTTATAGTAAGTCTTAAACAGGAGATTGTGTAATTTTTTCTATTCTTGACAGCTTTATTGAGGTGTAATTTATATACAATAAAATTCACTCATTTTTAGACATAAAATTCAATGATTTTTGATAAATTAGCTATTGTAGGTCATTTAGCTTTCCATATAAATTTCTGAACCAGCTTGTTAATTTATTTTAAAAGTCCAATAGTGTCCTGATTGGTATTAAAAGTCTCTGTAGATCAATTTGGATAAATACCATTTTAATAATATTGTCTTCCAATTCACGAGCATATCTGTTTAGTTGTTTAGATGTTCTTTAATTTACTTTTGCAATGTTTTGTAGTTTACAGCATACATTTTTATTAAAATTTATTTCTAATTATATCACTTTAATGGTATTTTTCATAATTTTAATTTTTATTATAGATTAAATGGTACTCATGCAGTTTTGCTACATGGGTAAAGTGTGTGACACTGAGGCTTGAGATCCCAATGATGCTATTGCCCAGGAAGTAAGCATAGTACCCAACAGCTGATTCTTAGTCCCATAACCCCCTCCCTCCCTTCCCTATCGAGAGGTCCCCAGTGTCTATTGTTCCTATCTCTACATTGACGTGTATTCAATGTTTAGCTCCAATTTATAAGAACCTACAGTGTTTGGTTTTCTGATCTTGTGTTAGTTCACTTAGAATAATGGCCTCCAGCTCCATCCATGTTACTGCAAAGGCCATGATTTTGTTCTTTTTTATGGCTGTGTAGTATTCCATGGTGTATATGTAGCATATTTTCTTTATTCAATCCACCATTGATTGGCACCTAGGTTGATTTCATATCCTTGCTATTGTGAATAGTGCTGCAATGAACATATGAGTGCATGTGTCTTTTTGACAGGACAAATTATTTTCTTTGAATGTGTGCCCTGTAGTGGGATGGCTGTGTCAAACCATAGTTCTATTTTAAGTTCTTTGAGAAATCACTAAACTGCTTTCCACAGTGGTTGAACTGGTTTGCATTCCCACCAACAGTGTATAAGCATTCCCTTTTCTCTGTAGCCTCATCAGTATCATGTTTGATGCTTTTTTGAAAGGATTTTTAAATTATGATTTCTAATTGTTTATTGTTAATATTTAAATGTGGAGTTGATTTTTATATTGGCCTTTCAGAATACCAAGTTGGTAAATCAATATTTTAGTTCTAGTAGATTTCTGTGAATTCCATACAATCAAATTATGTTCAAATAATGGAAGTCTTTCTACCTCCCAATCCAATCAGTGCATTCTTTATTTCTTTCTCTTGCACTGGTTAGGATATCCAGCACAATGTTAAAGGCATTCAGAGGGGATATCCTTGATATTTTCTTAAACGAAGGTAGAAAATATTGACACTTTAATCACTGCGTATCATGCTACTTGTAGATTTTTCATACAGATACTTAATCAATTTGAGAATGTCCCCATCTATTTGTAGTTGGCTGAGAAATTTTTATCATAAAAAGAGATGAATTTTGTCAAATACTTTTTGTGCATCTTCTGAAATGGTAATATGATATTTTTCTTAATTCTATCAATGTGATGTATCTCCTTGAATGTTTTTCAAATGCAAAATCAACCTTACATTCTCAAGATAATTTCCACATGACCATGATGTAGTGCTATTTTTTAAATTATTATTTGATTTGATTTGATATTTAATTTTTTGTATCCATGTTCACAAGGGATATTGGTCTGTAGTTTTCTTATGGTGTTTTCAACTGGTTTTAGAATCAAGTTAATGCTGCCTTCATAAAATGAGGTGAGAAATGTTTCTTGATTCTCTATATTCTGAAAGGGTTTAAGTAAGATTGATATTATGTCTTCCTTAAATAGTTGATAAAATTCGCCGGGCGTGGTGGCTCAAGCCTGTAATCCCAGCACTTTGGGAGGCCGAGACGGGCGGATCACGAGGTCAGGAGATCGAGACCATCCTGGCTAACACGGTGAAACCCCGTCTCTACTAAAAAATACAAAAAACTAGCCGGGCGAGGTGGCGGGCGCCTGTAGTCCCAGCTACTCAGGAGGCTGAGGCAGGAGAATGGCGTAAACCCGGGAGGCGGAGCTTGCAGTGAGCTGAGATCCGGCCACTGCACTCCAGCCCGGGCGACAGAGCGAGACTCCGTCTCAAAAAAATAAAAATAAATAAATAAATAGTTGATAAAATTCACCAGTGAAACCATCAGGACACAAATTTATATTGAAAATATTTTTAATAAAATTTGATTTTATTAATTGATGTAAGGCTTAAAAATTGAGACAGATTTGATAATTTGTCTCTCAATTATTTATTCCATTTAATGTAGGTTGTCAAAATTATCTGCATAAACGTATTCATAATAAGTCCTTTACAATGTCTGAAAGTCTGTAGTGATATTCCACCCTTAATTTCTTATATTGACTGATTAAATTTCCATTCTGTTTTTCCTGAAGTTACTAACAAGTATTTTGAACACTTTTACTGATTTTTCCAAAAAATCCCCCTGGGAACATAACTCTATTGGCCTGAGAACCACTCTCCCAAAACCCACAGTGACTGCCGCAAGTCCCACCAAAGGACAGTCTGAGCTCCAACCTGCCTAACCCTGGCCCCATCTAATGGATTTTTTTCTATTGGCCTTGTTAAGCAAAGACAAAAGACACAAACTCTTGGGAGCTGTGGGGCCCCATCCATCACCTGAGTACTTACCTTGTTCAAAATAGGGCATGCTTACCTCTGTCTTCTACTACCGCAGATGGTGCTCTCTTAAAAATGCCACCTCCTGGCTGGAGGCCAACTAACTCAAGCCATTACAGAAACTCATAACAGAACAATCCTGTTCCAAAGGAGAAAATAACAGATAATTCCACCGCCTACAACACCTTGGCTAATCAGAGGTCCTTTATCTGTCCAAGTGACAAATTCACTGCTAGCATAACCAGCATTAAAAAACGAAAAACAAAAAATAAAAAAAAAAAAAATGCACTAAACAAAACTTCAATCAAGGACTCCTACAGAATCCTCTTCACTGCCCTGCCACCTCCATCAGAGCAGGTGTTATTATCCATGGCTGGGAGACCTGTAGATAAATCATATCACAGGACTCTCTGTAGACATTCCCCAACACCAGCCCAGAGGCCGATAGTCCCTCTGAGTGGCTAGACCCAGAAGGGCAATAACACTCACTGCAGTCTGGCTCTCAGGATCCCCACTTCTAGGGGAAGGGGGAGAGCACCACATCAAGGGATAACCTCATGGAACCAAAGAATCTGAACAGCAGCTCTTGAGTTCCAGATACTTCCACTGGAACAGTTGACCCAAATGAGAAAAAAAAAAAAAAAAAGAAAAATAATTCAGGTAATACGACAAAACTGGGTTCTATAACATCCCCAAAAGGTCACAGTAGCTATCAGCAGTGAATCCAAACAAAAGAAGAAATCTCTGAATTGCCAGAAAAAAATTCAGAGTGTTGATTATTAGACCTATTCAAGGAGGTACCAGAGAAAGGTGCAAACCAACTTAAATAAAATTTTAAAAACTACAAGATATTAATTTTAAAAGTCTCCAGAGAAATAAATATCATAAAGAAAAGACAATCACAACTTCTAGAAATGAAAGACAAACCTAGAAATATGCAAAATACACTGGAAAGTTTCAACAATAGAATCAAATAAGGATAATAAATAGATTCAGCACTAAAAGACAAGGGCTGAATTAACCCAATCCAACAATGAGAAAGATAAAAGAATTAAAAAAAAATGAACACAGCCTCCAAGAAATTTGGTATTATGTTAAAACACTGAATATAAGAATAATTGGTGTTCTTGAGTAAGAAGAGAAATCTAAACATTTGGAAGTTTTATTTGAGAAAATAATCAAGACAAACCTCCCTGGTCTTGCAAGAGATCTAGATATTCAAATACAAGAAGCTCAAAGAAATTGAGAATTTCTCAATTTCTTTGAAGAAGCTCAAAGAATTGAGCCCGGGAAATTCATTGCAAAAAAATCATCACCTAGGCACATAGTTATCAGATTATCTAAAGTCAAGACAAGGAAAATAATCTTAAGTGATGTGATGCAAAAGCATCAGGTGATGTGTAAAGAAAAACCATTCAGATTAACAGTAGAATTTTAGCAGAAATCCTAAACACCAAAAGGGATTGGGGTTCTATCCTTAGCCACCTTAAACAAAATAATTATCAGCCAAGAATTTTGTATCCAGCAAAACTAAACTTCATAAATAAAGGAGAAATAGTGCATTTTTCAGACAAACAAATGCTGAGAGAATTTGCCACTACCATCTCAGTGAGGGAGAATGGAAAGGAAAAATCAGTTAGGCAGACAGTAAAGGCCAGTCCTTGGAGAAGCAGCCTGCCTTAAAATTCACAACTACAAGCAAAAAATAGAACAGCCTGGAGAAAACTTAGACTGCAGCTGCACAGATAAGTGGGCACCCAACATAGAAGCCTTTTGTTCTTTGTGTGATTAGAGAGCTCCCAGGAAAAGTCTCTTCCCCATGTCAGGCATGTACATGATGGGCTCCATGGGAATTTGCACAGGGATGGAGGAGGCTTGCCTAAAACACACCCACCGTTATACAAACAAAGGAAGCTGTGCTTTGTATGCCCACAACTACAAAGATAAGGAGAGTTACACAGACAGCTTTACAGATAAGAGAATTTACTCAAACTGTTACAGAGATGAAAGGAGTTTCATATAAAAGCTCTCGAATTCAGCTGTAAAAATGGTAACCCACTTGGGCTCCCCTCACCACTATAGAGGGCTTTCTACTTTTGCTTATTAAACTTTTACTAAACCTCACCCTTTGTGTCCATACTCCTTACATTTCTTGGCAGTGAGACAACGAGCTCAGATAACACCTCAGACAACAAGACCATGGACCATCTACCTGTTTAATTAGTACTACTAGAAATGCGAAATGGGGTTCTAAATCTTGAAACAAAGTGTCTAAATACACATACATAGAACCTCCTTAAACCATAAATCTCACAGGGCCTGTAAAATAATAACACAACAAAAGTTATTCAGGCAACAACTAGCATAATATATAGAATGGTATATCACATCTCAATATTAATGTTGAATGTTAATAGCCTAAATGATCTCACATAAAAGTTACAGAATGGCAGAATGGATAGAAATTCACCAACCAACCAAGTATCTTCAGTCTTCAAGAGACTCACTTAACACATAAAATTCTGTTCACATAAATGTAAGGTAAAGAGGTGGAAAAAGACCTTCTATACAAATGGAAAACAAAAGCAAGCAGGAGTAGGTATTCTCATATCAAGCAAAACACAATTTAAAGCAACAACAGTTAAAAAAGACAGAGGGGCCAGGCTCACACCTGTAATCCCAGCACTTTGGGAGGCCAAGGCGGGTGGATCACAAAGTCAGGAGATCGAGACCATCCTGGCTAACACAGTGAAACCCCGTGTCTATTAAAAATACAAAAAATTATCCGGGTGTGGTGCCAGGCACCTGTAGTTCTAGCTACTCGGGAGGCTGAGGCAGGAGAATGGCGTGAATCCCAGAGATGGAGCTTGCAGTGAGCCTAGATTGCGCCACTGCACTCCAGCCTGGGTGACAGAGCGAGACTCCGTTTCAAAAAAAAAAAGAAAAGAAAAGAAGTCATTATATGAGAAGGATACTTGCATATGCCTGTTTGTAGCAGTATAATTTGCAATTGCAGAAATGTGGAACCATGCTCAATGTCCATCAACCAATGAGTTGATAAAAATGGTATACATACACACACCATGGAATACTACTCAACCATAAAAAGGAATGAAATAAATACATTCACAGGAACCTGGATGGAGTTAGAGAGCATTATTCTAAGTGAAATAACTCAGGAATGGAAAAGCAAACATCATATGTTCTCACTTATCAGTGGAAGCTAAGCTATGAGGATACAAAGGCATATAAATGATACAATGAACTCATGGGGAATGATGAGAGAGGGTGAGGGAAAAAGTCTATACACTGAGTACAGTGTATACTGCCTGGGTAATGAGTGTACCAAAATCTCAGAAATCACCACTAAATAACTTATCCATGTAACCAAACAACACCTGTTACCCCAAAACTATTGAAATAATAAAAAAAGAATAAATGAAGATTTTTATGTTTTAGCAAATCCCATATATACAAATACTAAAATAAAAATTGACATTAAAGTAGCTACTTATCACTTAGTGCTAAAAAGCAAATAAAATGAACAAAACATTTAAAAAGTATAAATAACATAAAGCATGATACATGACATATGGCAAAATAATTAGTAAAATTAATTCTTACTGAACTAAAATTAAAAAATTGATAAATAAGCACAACGTATTATTTTATTTTATTTAAATATTGTACTTTAATCTGCTTCAGATCTGTTTTGGAAACGCAAAATAGATAAGATGCAAATATATTGACTTATTTTAATTATTTATAATATCCAGTGAATAAGAATTAAAAAAAAAAATTAATTGTAACATCATGTTTTTAGTTCTATTACTCCATTATTTTTCACCAACCTTACATTTTTTAAAGTTAAAAACTGCACTTTGATGAAGGACAAATTCAAAATTTAATTCTCGTCTTGGAGTGGTCAAATACATGTTACTTAATTTTACTGAGACAAATTCTACTGACTGTTAATATGTCAGGTTTATATGTTGCTTCATCAACTCTCTATAGGTATAATACATTCAAGTGGACAGATACCTTCTTGGTCAAATATTTAAAAATATACAAACTGCAAGTTGTGGAGAAGGGGAGAAAGTTTAGTTATATTGTATATTTGAAAAATACAATACTTTCTCTTCTCACTGTTAAACAGTCATACTAACAAATTCAAGATTATTTAAATTGTATCAATTCTAGATTTTACTTAGTTATTTGAAGAATTTGGTTTTATAATAATAAGGTAAATAAATAGATCCTTGATTCCTCAAAAATATTTTAAAAGGCTAAATTATCAACTTATATTGTATTTTTATTAAATATATTTATACACAATGTCAAATTTAAAGAAAGTAAATTATTGGTCTCAAAACAATGCTTGGATTCACTTGAAATATGTAAGTGAAAAATGTCTAATTATTGAATAGCTATATATGATAAAGCTAATAAGTTTGGTATATCTTCCACTTTCTAACTTAAAAGTTTAACTTAGACACCTGAGATGTCCTAATGCTATTGTATTGCTAGGGTGCATATGATATTAAATAGAAGATTTATGTTAACTTTTAACTCGACCAGGAGACACAAATGGAAGTGTTCATAAAATTTAAAAATGAAATTAAAGAAATTCATTTGCATATACCATAAAACTAAGTTTTAATCAGATCATACAATGTCAAGTTTAGTATTCTAGCTGCATTCCAATGAACTAACTAGGTGACTCAAACACATTAATCAAGTAAATCCTGTTTCAAATAGGTGGGCCTTGCATTCATATATGATGGCCAAAACCCTAGGATGTTACTTAACTCTTTTAAGAAGGAAAGAATGATGTTCTACAGAAAACAGTGCTTGTTCTCTGAACCTCAACATTATTTCATTTGAATTTGTGCCAGTATGTATTGTATGAAACTTAACTTGTAGCTATTAGATTCTAATGACTTTAAAATATGCCACCCAAATCTCTGTAGAAAGAAAACTTAATTGGCTTCAGCTATGATTGTTGCTTTATGTGAGTAGGTTGGACGTGTGTATGTTGAGGATATGTGTGTGTTTATGGGGGTGCATTATGCCACCCTGGCTTTGGTGCTGTTACAGTTCTATTTCATTAGAATGATGTTATCTTATAGGAGGACTTCTTCAATGGAAAATATTATGCCCAATAATGACTTCTTCTGAAACTACAGAATTTGAGGAAAGACAAATGATTTTATTAAATGCAATACATTTGGTTTGTAGTTATTGCTGTAAATTTGACCTTCAATTCACAAATATTAACGCATTAATAAAATACACAAAAAAATGTAAGAGTATTTTAGATCATACAAATGCACAATCTGGATTGAAAAGAATAGGACACAAATGGTTTTTCTTCCTTCTGCCTTCTGATTTTGGTTTTCTTATCTTTATTGACACACATTAATAGTAATTATTTAATATCTGATGCAGTTCTCAGCTAGTATACATATTACTTAATCTCATGAACAAATGCTTTATTTTATATTCCTATCTTTCATCTTTCTCAGGATTGTTGTGAAGAATGTATAAAATAATGAAAGTTAAATAAGTATCATAGTTTCTGGCACAGAATAATTTATTAAGAAATGGTATACATTTGACCCAGCAATCCCATTACTGGGTATATACCCAAAGGAATATAAATGATTCTTTTCAAAGATACATGCACACATATGTTCATCGTAACACTATTCACAATAGCAAAAACATGGAATCAATCCAAATGTCCATCAATGATACACTGGATAAGGAAAATGTGGAACATTACGCATCCATAAAAAGGAACAAGACCATGTTCTTTACAGGGATATGGATGGAGCTGGATGCTATTATCCTTAGCAAACAATTGCAGGAAAGGAAAACCAATCACTGCATGTAGTCAATTATAAATGGAAGCTTAACAATAAGAACACATGGACACAAGGAGGGGAACAACACACACTTGGGCTTGTTGCGGGGGTGGGATGTGGAGATGGAGAGCATTTGAAAAAATAGCTAATGCATGCTGGTCTTGATAGCTAGATGATGGGTTGATAGGTGCAGCAAACAGCCATGACACACAAACCTGTACATACTGAACATCCTTTGTAACAAACCTGAACATCCTGAACATGTACCCTGGAAGGTAAAATAAAAATTAAAATTAATAAAAGAAGTGGTATATACTATTATTAAAATCTCCCTCCCCTATTCCTTCTTTTCATTCCTTTATATGAATGTTTATTAACTGCCTACTCCATGCATGCCACTGTATTAACCTGTGGAGCATGCAAAGATGAAAAGACATAGCTCTTAACTTCCATGGTATGTATCTCATTAATTCTTATCTATGTTTACAAAAGGTGTAGTTTGAATTTCATATCAAGTGTATTCTAAATGAAGTTCATATCTCCTAAGAATAACTTTTTTTAAAGTGTGTTTTTCATTTCTCTTGTAATTTTAGTCACATGAGGAGTAGAGGAAATACATTGGTAATTGAGCACAGCGTTGACAAGTATGAAGCACTCTCTCCTTCCCAAACTATTTCTGGGCATTGATTCTTAATTAAGAGCTCTTTTTAATGAAGCATAGAATGGGCTTACAGCTGTTCTCAGAGCAAATCTTTAAGGAGTAGCTATGCTTCAATAAAGCTAATACATCTCATTAGGATTATTTTTGCAAAACCTTCATAATATTCTCTATTCCCTGAATCCCTGAGAAATTGGGGGCAATGAAAAATAGAGTGTAGATCATTTTTCTATTAATTCAGTGATGATTTTACAGCTAGCTATTCAGCCATGGGGAACTTTCTTAAATCCAGTAAAATTCACTGATGTATTCAAAAATTATCTTCTAGGAGATGTGTAAGTCTGCAATTTTTGCCCATATTTCCGTACAAACTTGAAAGACGGGTTAATATAAAGCAATACTTACATAGCACTTCTACATCATTGTAAGGCACATACACATATATAAAAACCAAATATGACCAGCCATGGTGGCTCATGCCTATAATCCCAGCACTTTGGGAGGCCAAGGTGGGAGAATTGCTTGAGGCCAAGAGAGTTGCAGACCAGCCTGAACAACATAGCAAGACATTGTCTCTGCTAAAAATAATAATTAAAAATAAAACTAGCTGGGATTGTGGCACATACCTGTAGTCTAAGCTACTCTGAATGCTGTGGCGGGAGAATTGCTTGAGCCCAGGAGGTTGAGGCTGCAGTGAGCCGTGATCATGCCACTGCACTGCAATCTGGGCAACAGAATAAAACCTTGTCTCAAAAAAGAAAAATGTAGGTATAATTATTGTGAATCTTTACTGACTTTGCAGTACATTTAACTGACTATGAATTGCCTCTGATATTCAGCAAAATTCACTTATTAGAGAAGCTCCAAAATAGTCTTTTGAACATAAATGCCACGTTTGCTTATTGGTACTCTTGTAAACAAATCTAAAAAGTAAATATAAAATATCTTAATATACACATCCTACTCCGGGCCATTTTTTGGGTTAATATTTTATTTAATGAGGAAGTTGAAGACGTTTTTGGGTAGATAATCCTGCCTGCTTTCTTCTTCATGAAAGTTCTTAGTTGATATTGGGTATATGCGTATGTTAGACACTGGTGCTGTTATTTTAGCTTTAAGGAAGCTGCAGAGTCAGAGCGCCAATAATTTTTGTTTTTAGTCTAGGTTTGTTATTGTTTTTGGAGGCAACTTGGGCCTTAAAACCTCCTAACCCACTAAGTGGAAAGATAAGATTATTTGGAGATTGATGCAAAAGTAATTGCAATATTTGCATTGTTGAATTTTGCCATTTGATATTGGAATATAATATTAAATAATTTGGTTACATTATACACCATTTTAATGTGCATTTCTCATTTTATTTTTCTGCTAATGACATTACTTGCTATTTATTTTAGACTATGAAAATGATGTTAGACAAAAAGCAAATTTGAAGCTGTATGCGGTGGCTCACACCTATAATCCCAGCATTTTGGAAGGCTGAGGCAGGCAGATCATCTGAGGTCAGGAGTTCGAGACCAGTCTGGCTAATATGGCAAAACCCTGTCTCCACTAAAAAATACAAAAAATAGCCAAGCGTGTTGGCATGCGCCTGTAATCCCAGCTACTCGGGAGGCTGGGGCAGGAGAATTGCTTGAGTCCGGGAGACAGGTTGGAGTGAGCCTAGAACAGGCCACTGCACTCCATCCTGGGTGACAGAGTGAGACTATCTCAAAAAATATAATAAAAAAGCAAATTTGAGCAATTTTCTTATTTGAGTTCAAAATAGGTCATAAAGTAGCAGAGACAACTCACAATATAACTGCTAAGGAGCATACGGTGCACTGGTGATTCAAGATGTTTTGCAGACTGGGCGGGGTGGCTCAAGACAGTAATCCCAGCACTTTGAGAGGCTGAGGCGGATGGATCACCTGAGGTCAGGAGTTCGAGACCAGGCTGGCTAACATGGTGAAACTCCGTCTCTAGTAAAAATACAAAAAAGTTAGCCAGGTGTGGTGGCACACAACTGTAATCCCAGCTACTCAGGAGGCTGAGGCAGGAGAATCGCTTGAACCCAGGAGGCAGAGGTTACAGTGAGGCGAGGTCACACCTCTGTACTCCAGTATGGGTGACAGAGGGAGACTCTGTCTCAAAAATAAAATAAAATAAAGATGAGAGCCTTGAAGTTTAGGAGCCTAGTGTCTGGCCATTGGAAGTTGACAATGACCAACTGAGAGCAATCATCGAAGCTTATCCTCTTACAACTACACAAGACCTTGCCAAAAAACCTATTGTCTACCATTCTATGATTATTCAGCATATGAAGCATATTGGAAAAGTGAAAAAACTCGATAAATGGGGGCCTCATGAGCTGAGTAAAAATTAAAAAAAAAATGTTTGAAGAGTTGTCTTCTCTTATTTATGCAACAATGAACCATTTCTCAATCTGATTGTGATGTAGGAAGAAAAGTGGATTTTATATGACAACCATCAATGACCAGCTCAGTGGTTAGACTGAGAAGAAGCTTCAAATCCCTTCCCAAAGCCAAACTTGCACCCAAAAAATGTCATGGTCATGGTTTCGTGGTCTGCTGCTGATCTGATCCACTATAGCTTTCTGAATCCCACTGAAACCATTATATCTAAGAAGTATGTTCAACAAATCAATGAGATGCATGGAAAACAGCAATGCCTGCAGCTGGCATTGGTCCATAGAACGGGCCCAATCCTTCATGGCAATGCCTGATTGCACATTGCACGACCAATGCTTCGAAAATTGAACAAATTGGGCTATAGTTTTGCCTCATCTGCCATATTCACCTGACCTCTTGCCAACTGAATACAATTTCTTCCAGAATCTCCACAATGTTTTGTCTAGAAAATGCTTCCACAAACAGCAAGATGCAGAAAATGTTTTCCAGGTGTTCATCGAATTCTGAAGCATGGATTTTTATGCTACAGAAATAAGCAAACTTATTTCTTGTTGGCAAAAATGGACTGATTGTAATGGTTCCTATTTGGATTAATAAATATGTGTTTGAGCCTAGTTTTAATGATTTAAAATTCATGATCTAAAACTGCAATTACTTTTGCACCAACCTTGGAAGAACACTAAAAAAGAAACCATTGAAAATGTTTTAGCTTTCCTGCTGTGACACAATATAGTTATTTCACTGCTGATGCATGATGCTCTTTTTCATAAATATAAACATAAAATTATAAAACAAAGTAATTACACATTTTCCCTGGGAATCATGCAAGACTTGGGAATGAGAATAAAGTGTCTAAAATATGGGCATCACTGTAGATATCTGGTACTCTGGAGCAACATGTGGTGGTAGCCAAGTCTAGGGTACATTAGAAACTATGAAACCTTTATAATGGTCAGAATTTTAATGTGAATCTGCTAGTGGTGAGCTTTCAGGCTCTACTAGACAGGTGCATGCATCTCCAATATAACCAACGACATGTACAATACATAAATAGGACAACAATTTGCTTTCTGAAGTGGTCCACTTGAAACAGGTTGATGTGCAATTACTACAGGACAGTACATAAGCTCATACCTGATAAACTATGAATAAATAGATGTGAATAAATAAAACTGGATTCTGGAGAATCTCAGCCCAATATTGTATAAATGGTTATTTTCTGTTATGTGACATCTTTTGACTCTATACAGTCATTTTTCTGGGTCATCAAGGTATTTGAAGCATCTGCCATGTGTCAAAAGATTAGACAGTGAAGATATGAAAACAACTAAGATACATTTTGTGCTCCTGGAAAGCATATACACTAGTCACTGAGAATGTGCATATAACTGATTTATAACATTAGGAAGAGATGAAGACATCTATTTAAAAAGTGTATAATGAAAGCGAAGCATAGATTCATTCCAATTGTGAGGATAATAAAAAAGCTCATCAAAGAGGTATCCATTAATTTGGATCTTTAAGGATGAGTAAAGTATTAAGAAATGTAGATGAGGACATTACTTTTGGATGAGGTACTTTGATAAAATGACAAAAGTATAAAAGTGTATGCATAAAATGTTCCAGGAATAGTAAAAGTTACAGTGTACCAGAAGAGTACTGGGCATTGAGTGGAGATGGTGGTTTGTTCAAGGTAAGTCTGTAAAAGAATGTGTGTGAAGGGTAGCGTATTATACAGTTTTTTAGAATGCTACAATAAATGTTTTCTTCTGGGTTCAGTATAGAAAAAAAGGAAGTGCTAAATGGAGCAGTAATTTTGACAGACTTGTGTGTTATAAAAGAATAATTTGAAACTATTTGAAGAGCATGTTGAAGTCATAGTGTCTGGATAGAAGATCAGTCTAGAAGGCGTAAGACAATGAGGGCTTGAACAAAGTCAAACTTTTCCCAGAGTTCCGTGTCCACTACATTTTCAATATGTCTGTTTTTAACATCCATTTGTTTTCAAATGAGTCCGATTATGCAGATTCTGCTTCTGAAAATCTTTCAAATCTAAAGAAAGACTTTTAATTAGATGTTTTATGTATGTCTCATTGGAATATAAGGCCGCAATAACAATGCTCATTGGAGGTTATACAGACAAACAGTTGCAAATGCTATTTACTTATAGGGTATTCCTTATAGTTTGATCAATCTACAGTCTAATGCAAATTTTAATTAGAAGATTAAATAAATGCCTATAAAATGAAACTCACCAAAATGGAACCAGTTTTTTCCTGCTCTCTTAAGAGCATGGCTTCTTCAGTTGAGCATCTTAGCGTTGGAAGCCTGTCATTGTGGTTTCTTTGCCTACTGGCCAAAAGTACAGTCTTAAAAATGACATATAATTTTTATAGTGAGAAAACATGCCAGACAATGCTTTAATTAAGTGGCTGAATTTAACATCACTAGTACTGGGGCAAACCAACTCTCTTTGCCTAATAATACCATACACTGAAAAGAACAGATAATTTATCCAGTATTCCTGCTAAAACTGCATAACTTGAATCTAATCATAAACAGCAAATAAATACAATTGCAAGAAAAGTCTGCAAAATAAGCAACCTTAAATTAAAAATATCAAGGTTATGAAAACTTTCCACCTTTCCACCTCCCCTGCAAAAAAGACTAATGAACTATTCCAGATTAAAGGAGAGCAAAAGGACATTATAATTAAATGCAGTGCAACTAATATTGGATCAGGATTAATCTGTTTTCTAAAGTATATAATTGAAAATTTGAAAAATATCCTAATTATGATAATTTGTACTGATGTGAGACAATTCTCTGTTTTTAGGAAATAAATGCTTACGTATTTATGGCTAAAGAAGCATCATGTCTTCAGTGTATTTACAAATGATTTTGAAAATAATGTGTATGTGTATGAATAAAGACAAAAAAGAAAGCAAACAGAAAATAGTTACAAATGGAGAATCTAAGGCAAGAGTAAATGGGAATTAATGCAGCTTTTCTAGGTTTGAAGCTATTTAGAAATAAAAAGTTACAAAAAGGAAAAACAAAAATCACATCAAGTGACAGATAATGTCCTTATTCCAATGGAAATTTCAACCAAAGCTTATTGTGCTTATAAACTTTAAAGGTGTGTCAGAAGTGGAATTAATTAGTGGGTGAATACTATTTCTCTTCTACTAGCTTTAGTAAATTTAAGTAAGCTTATAAGCACAACAGAAATAGACCCAGTTCTATGTAATCAATGCTGGTATTTTTTTTCTAGTGGTATAGTAGCTGTTTCTTACAATTCAGAAGATCATGGAAGACTGTACATAAAAAGAAAAAAATGAAATTATTAAAGATATTTTTATAAATCTTCACATCAGGTGGAACACTACAAAGGCAAAGAGAAGAGTCAGTTGAGCCATACATGCATGAGACTTTAAGAAAGTGTTAGGATTGTGGAAAACTAAAAGCTAATGCAGTGCTTACAGCATAGCTGATCCTGAAGGAACCCACTCTGTTACTCTGGCCCAGCATATATCAGACACTCTTTGAACCTTTAGCTTGAAAGCTGGGGTTGGTGACTTTCAAGGAGGCAGGGCTGGCTCAGTGAAGGGGATTTATATATTTCTTGTAGGTGCTTCTTTGCAAAGGGCCCATATTTTTAAGTTTTTGGCATGAGCCATCCACTGCACAACTATCTGCCTCAAATCAACCCAGAGCATTATTTAAAAATTAAAGCATTATTTTATAAACATGTTTAAGTTGCTAGAGTTCTTTCTTATTAGCTGTGCCTGTGTACTTTTAGGGCAATCATACTGAGCAAAAGATTTCTATAATATTAAATATTACTCACAGAGTAGACAATGCTCAAAAGATTGGCCAGAGATATTCAGGACGTGGAGGGAGAGAGGGAACTTAACTATTTATTGGCCATGATCTTCTTCTCTCCCATTAAAAAAATATAATTACACAGTAATTAAAGCCCTGCTATTTTAAAAATGATGTTTTAAGAGCTGTTTACTGAAAACACTAAACTAAATCTTAAGAAAAAAAATCGATGTCTATGAGGTATACAGATTTGTCAGGTAAATCACTACTCTGATGAAGACTACGAAGATGAAATTACATAAGTGATTTCACTTCATTCACAGTAGTTTAGTAGTAGTAGTCATGTAACTTTATTATATTAATAGTTCAATGGGTCTGAAAAGATTTTCATGCTGATAGATTAAAATACATATGACATATATATTACTGTGTGTATAACTAAGTTTTTCAAGTACTTTCCTTCTCATATAATACTGAATTAAATTTTATGCAAATAGAAAGTTATAGAAACAAAATGCTATGAACTGTTTTAAATATGTACCTTCAGCTCATTCAGAGATTACATGAGCACAGTCTTCTGGGAATTTATTTTGTCAAAATATATTGGAACATGTCATAAATCAATCTAATATAACAGGATGTGTACTGAAATACCATGGCCTGTGACAAAGACCATGGAAGCTGTATGATAGATGCAGTCATCATAATGACTTTTCAATTTAAAATATTGTGCTATATTCTTACAGAAATATCATTTTGTAAAATAGTCATAAAATTGAAGATAATTATTAATTGATATAAATTCTGGGAATTGTTGACATGTTTCACATTCTTATTGCTTCAACATTATGACAATATCAATATATAACAAAATCTATGATAATAGAAAATGAGTTAACAGACTGAATATTTATTATCCAATATGTAGTAATAATCAATTTCATAAACCTTTATTCCAAATCTGTGTTAATAGTTGGAAACAGACCTCCCAACTGGGGCCTCCAGCCACTTTTTACAAGTGCCTTTGGGCCAGCAACAGGTCTGTGCTTCCCTGGGACAAAGCTCCCAGAGAAAGAGACAGGCTGCCATCTTTGCCATTTTACAGCCTCCACTGGTGAGCCCCAAGCATACTGTAGCAGCCCTACAAAAAAGTGTCCAGATGGTTACATGTGCAGTCTACTCAAGAAGAAGAGGCCAGTTTGTCTCCCACAGGTCCCACACACCCCTGATGGCTTATCTCTAGACAGGGAACCCTTGGTGTGCGCTCACAATACAAACCCTCCATCTTGGGCTGACAACACTGAGCAATTGCTGGCCTGCATTTCTCTGGGGTGGAGCCCCCAGGAATCAAACAACCCTTGGCTACTACCACTACTAAGATCTCTTGCTCTGCCGTCTCTAAGCTGGGGAAGAAACATAAACACTGAGATCACCCAAATCTACAGTGGGCAGCCCAGGAGTGCCAAATTGTGAACTACAGCCTGCACTAAAGTGGGGAGAGGAACCCACAGTTTCAGAACACTGGGAGGTAACACGGCTGCAGCTGTGAGAAAACATAGGATTGCTACACAAGAGTCTATCAACTGACGAGTAAACCTAAGTGTTACCTGCTGGATTAAAACCCAAAACTTCAACACCCAAAATACCTCACCAACATACCCCACTCTGAAGCCAGAGACAAGAAGTCAGCTTCAAATACAGATACTACACAAAGCTTTGGCCCAGTGAAAACATCCAGAAAAGTATATTGACTGTACTCAATCTACATTGCAGTTAAAGGAACACCCACATGCAGAGGTAAGAAAGAACCAATGCTAGAACTCTGGTAACTCAAATGGCCAGAGTGTCATATGTCCTCCAAATGACCACATCAGTTCTACAACAAGAGTTTTTAACAAGGCCAAACTAACTGGAATGACAGAAATAGAATTTAGAATATGGCTAGACACGAAGATCAAGATTCAGGTGGATAACAAAACCCAATCCAAGGAAAATAAGAATTACATTGAAGTGATACAGGAGCTGAATGACAAAATAGCCAGGATGAAAAAGTACCTAATGAGACTGACAGAGCTGAATAACATAATACAAAATGTTTGCAATGTAATCACAAGTATTAACATCAGAATAAGCCTGGACGAGAAATGAATCTCAGAACTTGAAGACAGATTTAATGAAATAAGACAGTCAGAAAAAAAAAGCATGAACAAAACCTCTGAGCAGTATGGAATTTTGTAAAGAGGCCAAATCTATGATTCATTGGCATCCCTGAAAGGGAGGGGGAGAAAGCAAACAACTTAGAAAATAGATTCCAGGATATTATCCATGAAAACTTTCCCAACCTTGGTAGAGAGGTCAACAGTCAAATTCAGGAAATACAGAAAACTCCTGTAAGATTGACAAAAGAAGATCATCTCCAAGACACATCATCATCAGATTTTCCAAGGTCAAAATGAAAGAATGTTAAAGGCCACTAGAGACAAAAGGCAGGACACCTACAAAAAGATCCCCATCAGGCTAACAACAGACCTCTCAGCTGAAACCCTACAAGTCAGGAAAGATTGGTAGCCTGTAATCAACATTCTTTAAAAACAAAAAATCAACCAGAATTTCATATCCAGCCAAACTAAGCTTCCTAAGTGAAGGAGAGATAAGGCCCTTTTCAGATAAACAAACATTGAGGAAGTTCTTTACCATCAGACCTGCCAGACAAGAGATCATGAAAGGAACACTAAATATAGAAAGAAAGAACCACTAACAGCCAATACAAAAACACACTTAAACACACAGATCAGTGTCACTGTAAAAGCAACCACACAAACAAGCCAACATAATAACCAACTAACAGTATAATGACAGGATCAAATTCACATATATTAATAGTAACCTTGAATGTAAATAGGCTAAATTCCCCACTTAAAAGGCACAGAGTGGCAAGCTGGATATACAAGCAAGACCCAATGGTATACTGTCTTCAAGAGACCTATATCACATGTAATGACACTCATAGACTCAAATACAGGGATCAACAAAAATCTACCAAGCAAATAGAAAAAAAAAAACCGGAGTTGCAATTCTAATTTCAGACAAAACAGATTTCAAACCAAAAGAGATTTTTTTAAAAAGAAGAACAGGAAGGAGGGCATTACATAATGGTAAAGGATTCAATTCAACAAGAAGACCTAACTATTCTAAATACATATACACCCAACACAGGAGCACGCAGATTCATTACGCAAGTTCTTAGAGACCTACAAAGAGACAGACTCCCACACAATAATAGTGAAAAATTTGAACATTCCACTGACAGTATTAGATCATCAAGGATGAAAATTAACAAAGATATTCAGGACATAAACTAAGCATTTAACCAAATGGAACTGATAGGCCTTTACAGAAGCCTCCACCCCAAAACCACAGACTAAACATTCTCCTAATAGTCACGTGAAACATACTATAAAATCGACCACATAATTGGACATAAAATAATCTTCAACAAATATAAAAGAACTGAAATTATACCAAACACATTCTTGACTACAGTGAAATAAAAGTAAAAGTCAACACAATAAAAATCATTCAAAACCATACAATTACATGGAACTTAAACATGATCCTGAATGACTTTTAGGTAAATAATAAAATCAAGGCAGAAATCCAAGAATTTTGTTGAAAATGATGAGAACAAAGATACAACATACCAGAATCTCTGGGACATAGCTAAGACAGTGTTAAGAGAGAAATTTGTAAAGCTAAATGCCAACTTCAAAAAGTGAGACCTCAAATGAACAATCTAACTTCACAACTGAAAATACTAGATAAGCAAGAATAAACCCCAAAGCTAGCAGAAGAAAAATACAAAAATCAGAGCTGAACTGAGGAAAATTGAGACATGAAAAATAATTCAAATGATCAATAAATCTAGGAGTTGGTTTTTTGAAAAAATTAAGAAAATATGCCACTAGCTATACTAATTAAGAAGAGAGAGACAAAATCCAAATAAACAGAATTAGAAGTGATGAAGGAAATGTTACTACTCACCCTACAGAAATAAAAGATATATCAGAAACTACTATGAACACCTCTATGCACACAAACTAGGAAACATAGAAGAGATGGATAAATTCTTCAATAAAGCTGACAAAAAATAGCAATGAGCAAAAGACTCCCTATTCAATAAGTGGTGCTTGGATAACTGACTAGCCATATGAAGAAGATTGAAGCTGGACTCCTTCCTTACACAATATACAAAATCAACTCCTTCCTTACACAATATACAAAAATGTAAAACCCAGAATTATGGCCGGGCATGGTGGCTCATTCCTGTAATCCCAGCACTTTGAGAGGCTGAAGCCGGCAGATCACCTGAGGTCAGGAGTTCAAGACCAGCCTGGCCAACATGGTGAAACCCTATCTCTACTAAAAAAAATACAAAAATTAACCAGCATGATGGCATGCACCTATAAGCCTAGCTACATGAGAGGCTGAGGCAGTACAATCACTTGAACCCAGGAGGCAGAGGTTGCAGTGAACCAATATCACACCACTGCCCTCCAGCCTGGGTGACAGAGTGAGACTCCATCTCAAAAAAAAAATAAATAAATAAAATTATAAAAACCCTGGAAAATAACCTAGGCAACACCATTCTGGACATAGTAACAGACAAAGATTTCAAGGCAAAGACACCAAAAGCAATTGCAACAAAAGCAAAAATTGACAAATGGGATCTAATTAAACTTAAACAGAAAAAGAAACTATCAACAGAGTAAACAGACAACACACAGAAATAAAATAAAATAGTTGCAAACTATGCATCTGAGAAAGGTCTAATATCCAGAATCTACAAGGAACATAAATTTACAAGAGGAATACAATCCCATTAAAAAGTGTGCAAAGTTGGGAGGCCGAAGTGGGTGGATTACAAGGTGAGAAGTTTGAGACCAGCCTGGCCAACATGGTGAAACCCTGTCCCTACTTAAAAAATAAATAAATAAATAAATAAATTAGCCAGACATGGTGGTGTGCACCTGTAATCCCATCTACTTGGGAGGCTAAGGCAGGACAATTTCTTGAACCTAGGAGGCAGAGGTTGCAGTAAGCTGACGTCACGCCACTGCACTCCAGCCTGGGTAACAGAGCAAGACTCCATCTCAAAAAAAAAAAAAAAAAAAAAAAAAAGTGTGGGCAAAGGACATAAACAGAAACTTCTCAAAAGAAGATGGACATGTGGCCAACAAGCATGTGAAAAAAGGCTCAAAAAAAAGCCACTGATCATTAGAGAAATGGAAATAAAAACCACAGTGAGATACCATCTTATACCAGTCAGAAGGGCTATTACAAAGTAAAAAAATAGACTAGGCATGGTGGCTCATGCCTGTAATCCCAGCACTTTGGGAGGTTGAGGTGGGCAGATCACTTGAGGTCAGGAGTTTGAGGCCAGACTGGCCAACATGGTGAAAGCCCATCTCTACTAAAAATACCAAAAAAAAAAAAAAAAAAAAATTAGCCAGGCATGGTGACGCATGCCTGTAATCCCAGCTATTCAGGAGGCTAAGGCAGAAGAATCGCTTGAAACCAGGAGGCGGAGGTTGCAGTGAGCCAAGACCATGCCATTGCGCTCCAGCTTGGACTACAAGAGAGAAACTCAGACTCAAAAAAAAAAAAAAAGTCAAAAAATAATAGATGCCAGCAAGGTTGCAGAAAAGGGGGAATATTTATACACTGTTAGTTGGAGTGTAAATGAGTTCAACATTTGTGGAAAGCAGTATGGTGATTCCTCAAAGAGCTAAAAGAACTACCATTCAACCTAGAAGTTCCGTTACTGAGTATATACCCAAAGGAATATAAAGCATTCCACCATAAAGACACATTCATGCAAATGTTCATTGCAGTACTGCTTACAATAACAAAGACATGGATTCAACCTAAAAGCACATCAATAACAGACTGCATAAAGAAATGTGGCACGTATACACCATGAAATAATATAGCCACAAAAAAAGGAATGAGATTATGTCTTTTGCAGGAACATGGATGGAGCTGGAGGCTATTATCCTTAGCATACTAATGCAGAAACAGAAAACAAGTTACCACAGGTTCTCACTTATAAGTGGGAGCTAAATGATAAGAACTTGTGAACCCAAAGAAGGAAACAACAGATACTGGGGTCTACTTGAGGTGAGACGGTGGGAGGAGAGAGAAAAGCAGAAAAGAGAACTACTGGGTACTGAGCTTAATATCTGGGTGATGTAATAATATGTGCAACAACCCCCCATGACACACGCTTATCTAGATTATCGACATTCACATGTACCCCCAAACCTAAAATAAAAATTTTAAATAAAATTTTGAAACATAAATATTAGATGCACCTTCTATTTTAAGTGTTGATTTTGAATGCATAGCAAGCTTAGGTCAACATACACATAAAGGACTTCTAAATAGGGTAGTGTGTAGTTTATTTAATTTGTATTTTATTTGTATACAGATTTGTATGTATTGTCTAAAATAAAACTATCAATTGACTAGGTTTATCCTCATTTTTTGTAATGTGGGTATTTCTAAGGGAATCAGAGATCTTTCAGAAATGTCTTCCATTGGATCTTTGTTTGATCTCAGACTACTGGTCTGAAAGACATAAGGATGAATATCTAACTCAAGGTAACAAAGATTCTGATTTGCTAACATAAATTTTAGTTTGACTTAGATTTCTTGGGATTACTAAAAGAAAGAACCTGAAGCAGTTGGATGGATAGGCAAGGATTCCAAAGAGAGAACTATAAATATATTCTCTGGTTCCCCCCTAAGCAAAAATATTGGGTAAATTTGGAGACAGAGTATGTATTTGATGGACTTATTCATAGAGATTCAAACACCCCATTAGTGATAAACTATTACCTAGAGTCTCAAAGATCATGCAGATAGGGAAAAAAAAAAAAAAAAAGGGAAAATAAATGCATTAGTGCAGAATACACAATAGGTAACATATGTCCCTTTACATTGCATTATTAATATTATAACTAAGTAATATTCCACATTTGTATATCTCTAAGTCTGGATACTTTTGAGAATAAAAAGACAGAGACCATTCCTGGCAAATCCAGACATATGGTCCTACTATGTATTAGGTTCTTTATTTATGCCTTTCACTGATGCTAGGCTTACTAAATACATTTTGTATTTATATCTTCACAGTAACTATTCAAAATGGTTACTGTTATTAACATTTCAATTTTTAAAAAAACACCTGAGGTTCAGGAGTGTTTGTAATTCACTTATGTTCTCACAGATAGCATGTGTCAGAGCTGAGATTTTTTTCACAATCCTCACAATCCCTCTTACTATCCACTATTTTTTGTGCTGGTCTGATTCACCCATTTCTTTGTACATGGCCTGAGTTCTAGAGACCATTTGAATTTATGACCTCTGCTCCAAGTTGTAATAAACATTTCAACAAAGATACTAGCTATTTACTTTATACAAACAAAATGGAAAACATAATCATTGTTTTCCTACAAAAAAATGTGTTTTAATGCAGTGATACAATGGAATATCTGAGTTTTGGAAAATTCCAATAGAATCATATTTATATTTTAGTCAGATATTCATATTCTTGCAATAGGACATTTGGATGGATAATTCTTTCATCTTGTTATTGTAACTTTTGATATGAGAAAAATTTTCTAGCTAATACATGGTGAGAATGTCTTTAATTTAATGGGAAATGATAGCATATTGAGTTATATAAATATTGATTTTCCATGTAGACCTTATTTTGTCTGAAGCATAGAATAAGGCAATCAAATAATTCTTTTAGCCAGGATTATGCTTAGTCAGAAAAGTCTCATTTTAACTCTGCTGGATAAGGAAGCAGAGAGTTGAATATCAATGAAAGCAAAATTCCTATGTTACTGAGGTCGATAAGAAAATGGGTTTCGATTCTTATTAAGTGGCATTAATTAATGCTGCAACTTTGTGTTACTAACTTGGCATGGTACTTGAAATCCTATCAAAATGAATACTAATATGCCTTCTTGTACTTTTAAGTATATAAATAATAATATATTCAATTCTATATATAAAATGTAGATCCTTGTTATTATGGCACAGTGTAAAATGGTGAGTTCCTTGTATATTTGAAAAGACAACTTGATAATCTAAAATTTAGTTCATTGTTAAAATTAGTAACATCTTCTTAATAGATGTTAAATATAATATTATTTTTGAAAGTTAATAATATTAATGTTTAAGATATAAAAATCCTCACTAATCTTAGATTTCATATAATTTTTAACATGAAGGAAGCACCAGCCAATCATGGGTAACAATCTGTTTTAAGGCTTGAGCCATCCTGAGAAACATTCTATCACAATCGGGATTCTTGGAATAAGTTCAAATTTATAATTAGACCATATACTTCTGAAATTATATATTTATCTGAGAATACAGGGTAAGATATATGATTAATTATGCAACGAATCAACTAACACTGAAGCACAGAGAGTTCTTAACAACTTGTTTTTCTTCTTTTCCTAGTTACTAGCGTCACTTGTCCTCATATATAAAATAAATAAAAAGAAAACTTGGCATACTGCTTCAGGCCCATAGTTTATTCTGACCATTGTTTTGTTTCTGATAATGACCCTAAGGATTAAGAAAAATAGAATAAATGAAATCAAGTGCTATACTGACTTATCTGACATTGAAAGTTGTTGTGTGAATGTAGTTAACATAACACAGAAAGCTAGAGACACAGAGGGTGAATCTATGGATTGATTATCCAATTTACTTAATTAGTTGGCTTTGGGCAATTACATAGATTTTCTGAGCATCAGTTTCATCCTATATAAATGGGAAGTAATTATATCACTCATGTATTTTGTGGAAGGATTAAACATACAATGTACAAGAATAGGTCTTCAAACTTTAAGGTTTCATACAAATGACAGTTATGTCACTCCCATCTTTTTTTCCTCAAGTATTTGAATGTGGCATAAGAAAACTAAGGATGTTTGAATTTTCTTTGCATGCAGAAGAAGAAAATAAAAAGGGGGAAGCTCTAGTTTGTATATGGGAGAGTGAGATTATGAGGCTCAAATTATAGCAGATTATCTGCCTGTCCCCAGCATTATTTTACTTCTCTTTTTGGAATTGGAATGTAATATAGTTTGGATTTGTGTCCCCATCCAAATCTCGTGTTGAATTGTAATCCCCAGTGTTGGAAGATGAGCCTGGTAGGTGGTGATTGGATCACGGAGAAGGATTTCCCCTTTGCTGTACTGGTAATAGTATGTGAGTTCTCACGAGATCTGGTTGTTTAGAAGTGTGTAGCACTTCTCGCTGTTCTCTCTTCCTCCTGCTCCAGGCATAAAAACGAACTTGCTTTCCCATCCACCATGCGGCTTCCTCAGCCATACTTCCCATACAACCTGTGGAACTGTGAGCCAATTTAACCTCTTTTATTTATAAATTACTTAGTCTCGGAGTTGTTCTTTAGAGCAATGTGAGAATGGACTATTACAAAAAATTGGTACCTTGGAGTAGGGCATTGCTATAAAGATATCTGAAACTGTGGAAGTGACTTTGGAACTGGGTGATGGGAAGATGTTGAAACACTTTGGAGGGCTAAGAAGAAGACAAGAAGATGAGGGAAAGTTTGTAACTTCCTAAAACTTCATAAATTGTTGTGACCAAAATGCTAATAGTGATATGGACAATGAAGTCCAGGCTGAGGTAAGTTTCAGATGGAGATAAGAAACTTATAGGGAACTGGAGTAAAGTTCACTCTTGCTATTCTTTAGCAAAGATATCGGTGGCATTGCACCCCTGCTGTAAAGTTCTTTCGAACTTTGAACTTGAGAGAGATTATTTAGGTTATCTAGCAGACAAAAATTCTAAGCAGCAAAGCATCCAAGAGGTGTCCTGGCTGATTCTGCTGAATTATGCTCATATTCATGAGCAAAAAACAAAACAAAACAAAACAAAAAAATCCCATAAAACTGGAACTTATATTTAGGTGGAAGCAGAACACAGAGGAAAACAAAACAAAACAAAACATAAAACTGGAATTATATTTAAACAGAGCAGAATATAAAAGTTTGTAAAATTTGCAGCCTGGCCATGTGATAGGAAAAAAAAAATTAAGGGAGGAATTCAAGCATGCTGCATGAATTTGCATAAGTAAAAAGGAGCTGAATATTAATAGTCAAGAAAATGAGGAAAATGCCTTGAAGGTATTTTAGAGACCTTTGCAGCAGCCTCTCCCATCACAGGTCCAGAGGCCTAGGAGGGAAGAATGGTTTCAAGGGCCAGGCCCAAGGCCTTGCTGCCCTGTGCAACCTTAGGACACTGTGTCATGGGATCCTTGGGGTATTGTTTTGCCAGCTGGAAACCTCTGTGGCTAGTGGCATCTTCTGTCTGAGTATTGTTTACACCCACTGAGTTTCTTCCACCCACTCAGCCTGGCAGGCTCTGCTTGGCTTGCGCTCCCAACCTGGATCCCACACCTGTGAAGGGCAAGGCAGGTGTGGCACAGTGAGGTATGTGTGGGCGAGTGAGTGCAGGATCCAGCCACAGTGCACAGCCAGGCATCCTGGCTGCTGTGGTGGAATAGGCAGCTCCAGGCACAGGCACAGATGCCAGCTCCATGCAAGTTTGCAGCTGGACCAGAAGTACTGCATGTGGCTTTCACTGTGGGTACCTGTGCTGGATGAGGAGAACACAGTGGTGCCCGGAAGCTTGGAGGCATCAAGAACCACAGAACCCCAAAGAGGATGTCACAGCCTTGGCTCAGGGAGTCCCTAGGTCTGGGCTCCCCAAAGGTCAATATCTCTTCTCTCCTTCTGACTGCCCACAACGTGGCAAGTAGGGGGGCATGTTTTAGCCCTGTTTGTGTTACTGCTCTTTTAGTCATGCCATTCAGCAGGTCCTGAGTTTTGGTCCCATGTCTGGGAAGGATGAGGTATGTGGAAAACTAGAGGGTGAACAAGGCATAGCAGAGCTTCATTGAGCAGCAGAACATTTCTCAGGAGACCCAAAGTGGGTAGCTCCTTTCTGCAGGCAGGTTGTTCCAATGAGTGTCCAGCTCTCAGCAGAGAGGAAAACTGCAGTGGGTAGCTCCTTTCCACAGGCAGGTCATCCCAATATCTGCAGCCCTCATCAAAGAGGATACCCAGGTTGGATAGCTACTAACTGCAGGCAGGTCGTCCCATCATCTGCCCAAGTCTGGCTGAGTCCAGGGTATTTATGGGTTTCAGAGGAGAGAAAGTGTGTGCTGATTGGTCCATGGGTAGCCATGGGCAGGTCTGGAAAAAGCACCTTAAGTTCTCAATCCAGTCTGCCTAAGTGGCAGCCAGGCCCCCAGGCTTCAGACATTCCCTGGTTTGAAGGTAAGGTTTCACCAGGGACCCACCCCTTTCCACCTAGGAGACTGCCCGGCCTTCTCCACCATCAACCTGTCATCCATGTTGCCTAAGCAGTTCACGCCAAGGGGTGCCTGCATGCCAATGCTGAACCACCCTTAGCCACCCCTTGGCATCCCTCCCATGCTTATCAGCACCCAGAATCTGAAGGGGGCCGAGGCAGCAGGGGGCTGCTGTGTCAGCTCTGCCCCAAGCATGCACACACACAGCCAGGTTGCAAGAGTACCACGAAATTGGGGTGGGTGACAAGAGCAGGGAGACGCCAGTCAGCAAAAGTAGGCACTTCTAAGCCTGCAGGGGCAGGGGGCCTTCTCAGGCCCCCAAGAGCACAGGGATGTCCAGGTCTGCAGCCACAGCTGGGCAGCTGCAGATGTGCCCACGAGGGCAGGGCTCTCCTCTCCCCCACCGCCAACATCCCACAGCTGAGAAAGGGGCGGGACTCCTTCCTGTTCCTGGCCCCTGGCTGTCTCTGTGGAGCCCATGGCCCTGCCTGCGACTCAGGCACTACAGCTGGCCTCATGAGGGCGGCGGCTCCAGATGTGCTGCCACTGCCATCACCTGCATCCTAGTTGCTCCTGCTCCAGCTGTATCTAAAAAGGCCCCAGGTACATCTCAGGCCACTGCTCCAGAGAGTGCAAGCTATAAACCTTGGTGGCTTCCACGTGGTGTTAAGCCTGTGCATGTACACAGGGCAAGAGTTGCCGCTTGTGAACCTCTGCCTGAATTTCAGATGATGTATGGGAATGTGTGGATGTTCAAGCAAAAGCCTGCTGCAGGGTGTGGAGTCCTCATGTAGAAGCTCTACTAGGGCAGGACAGAGTGGAAATGTGGGGATGGAGCCCCCACACAGAGTCCCCACGGGGCACTGCCTAGTGAAGCTGTGAGAAGAGGGCCACCATCCTCCAGACCCCAGAATGGTAGATCCACTGACAGTTTGCACCATGTGCCTGCAAAAGCCACAGACACTCAAAGCCAGTCCTTGAGGGCAGCCACGGAAGCTGAGCCCTGCAAAGCCACAGGGGCAGAGCTGCCCAAGGCCTTGGGAGCCCACCCCTTGCATCAGTGTGGCCAGGATGTTAGACGTGGAGTCAAAGGAGATTATTTAGGAGCTTTATGATTTAATGGCTGCACTGCTGAGTTTCCTATTTGCATGGGGCCTGCAGCCTTTATATATATATAAATAAGCTTATATATATATAAGCTCATAGGTGAAAGGAACTTGCCTTGTCTCATGTGAGAGTTGGGGCTGTGGACTTTTGAGTTAATGCTAAAATGAGTTAAAACTTGAAGGACTGTTGAGAAGGGATTGTATTTTGCAATGTGAGAAGGACATAAAATTTGTGAGGGGCCAGGAGCAAGATGATATAATTTGAATTTGTGTCCCTGAACAAATCTCATGTCAAATTGTAATGCCCAGTGTTGGAGGAGAGGTGTGTTGTGATGTTATTGCATCATGGGGGTGGATTTTCCCCCTTGCTATTTGCATGATAGTGAATGAGTTCTCATGAAATCTGGTTGTTTAAAAGTCTGTAGCACCTCCCCCTCTATTCTCTTCCTCCTGCACTGACTGTGTTAAGACATGCCTTCTTCCCTTCACCTTCTGCCATGATTAAAAGTTTCCCGAGGCCTCCCCAGCCATGCTTCCTGTATAGGTTGTGCAACTATAAGCCAATTAAACCTCCTTTCCTTATGAATTACCCAATCTCAGATAGCTCTCTATAGAAATGCGAGAACAGACTATTACAGAACACGTAGGCTTTGATGAGTGGGCCTTCTGAGCCAATACCCACTAATGACTATTTTACTTCAGTTTGCTGAAAATTCACTACAACAAAAACAAAATTTTAGTGCTCTTATAAATTGTTAAGAGTTGATTAACAGAACATTGTAACAGAATCTTGTACTATACCAAGTGTCAGATTTCCTAATGAGATTATGAGAATAATGGCAGTTTTTGTTTGACATAATGAAATATGGATAACCTTTATATGGACAG
Organism: Chlorocebus sabaeus; assembly: GCF_047675955.1. Taxonomy (NCBI): domain Eukaryota; kingdom Metazoa; phylum Chordata; class Mammalia; order Primates; family Cercopithecidae; genus Chlorocebus; species Chlorocebus sabaeus. The sequence continues at coordinate 61,925,158 of NC_132933.1, forward strand.
TTGACAACCTACACTATATTTCTGAGAATAAAACTGCAGTAACTTGACAAATTAGAAAGCTAAATCAAAGAAACCAATGGACTTGCTCATACTGTGAGCTAAGTGATAGTTCCAACAGAAGCAACTATATGCTTTAAACTAAATTATACTGCTCAAACCGTAGCTATTGTGAGTCACCTAACCTTAAATTTCTAAACTTCTTGCTTAATGTAAAAATTGTGCTGAGTGTTGTAGATTCTGTATGAAGACAAAATGAATCATAGAACCAGAATGATAGACAACTGTTTATAAAAATTATAAGGCACTAACTGGCCTTTCCACTTCATTTTGCTATTTTACTTTGTTGATTTGTATTTTGATTATGTTTTCTTAGCCTGTACCACACCAAGAGGTGGAACAATACTAAAAAGTGAATAATAACTCAGGGGTAGAGAAAACACATTTATGTTCCCTCATATTCACCACACATCTCTATGATGGAAAGTGAGTATTCAGAGGCAGGAATGAACTAGTGCTCACGGGTGAGGGCAGCAGTGTCTTAATGTGCAAACCAGATCCATCACACAGGGGGACATACTTCATGAAAATGTTTCTTTCAAACCTAGTATTCTGTCATTCAGGAAGGGTTTCCAGCCAAAACATTTGCTGGCTGTCAAGAGAAAATGAAAAGCATTCTGTCAGTTCACTGCCTTTGGCATCAAAGGAGGAAAAAAAAAAAAAAAAAAAAAAAAAAAAAAAAACAGCTGTAAGTCTTTGTATAGTTCTTGTCCCATGGCTGCTAGAAGGGGTGACGATGCTCAGTTCCCAGAGAGAGAAAGAGACAAAGGCTATGAAACTATGTGATTGCTTGCTGCTTCCATGCCACTTTGTCAGGTCTTATGGATATGAGCTGAAACAGCAGCTACTAAAATTGTTGCCCCATTCTCCAATTCTCTCCCAACCTGCTCCACTTTTTCTAGTAATTAAAAGCCTCAAAGGCATATTACTCACTTCGTAACCACAGGAGGCTAGATCAAAACATGAGTAAAGTAAGCAGTGGCACGTGTGGTATAACCTGCAGGAGTATCAGAGTCCCTTGTTTTACATTTTCTGAAATTTCAACATTAGACATTCTTTTTAAATTAATAATTAAATGTCTCGACAGGGAAGGAAGCCCATTAAACATATTCAGACCACATTTTTACATGTCCTGACAAGAGCATCCTCAGCAAATAAGAAAATGATGAGCCTCCAGCAGGAGAAAAAGTGCTGATGACAGGGAGTAGTGGAAGGGGTCAAGGCAGAAATGGCAACTGAATGAGAAAATGAGCATGCCTAAGACAAAAAAATAGCCCTATGTCTAGTTCTGTTAGAATCGTTTGCAAGTCAAAGGCACCTTTACTAACAGGTCGAAAGGAAAAAATCCTAAGAGTTCTCTGGAAGAGTAAAAATAATGACCTTAATAAAAAATTTGTACCACACTTTGAATTTCTTAAAACATATGCATTTATTGACAAGGCAATAAATATGAATAAGATTAGCATTTTATTTGCTTTCACATATGCAATTGTGTGTTACATCTTGCCTCAACTACTGGTAGTTAATGCTCTTGCTCTCCATAGGCAAAAAATTAAGGAGTTGTGTGTGTGTGTGTGAGCGTGAATGGATGGGAGGAGATGAAGTGGTGATTAAGCACATTCTCTTAACTACAAGAGAGTTAGGTAAAGCGCATGTTGTTCAATATTTAATCAACTTCATGTTCTTGGAGAAATCTTTGCATATGTATTTTTTCTACATTATTGTGATATTTTGCTAAGAGTTTCAGCATTTGTTTTTACTTTCAGGTAATGACTCAGTAATTATAAAATCATTTGTAGTTTCTGCAAAGATCTAAATGTTACTCAGAATTTTTAAAATATTTTTATCATAATCATAATTCACAATTCACTAATGATGATTTATTATTATAGAAGCATACATAGCCATAGTCTGTGAATGATGACAGTTTTATTTTTTCTTTTTAAACTTTGTACCTCTTATTATTTAATTTCTTGCTTTCTTACAGTAGCTGGAAACTCCAGTACAACATCGAGTAAATATTATGATAGTAAATATCTTCCTATCATTCCTGATTTCAACAGGAAATTTTTCACTAGTTCACCATTAAGCATCACAATTGCTATAGATTTTTTTGTTGATACTTTCTTTGGTAATTTAAGTGTTTTATTTTTCAGTAGTTGTGTCCACAGCATATACATTTCTCCTTCAACAGGCAAGTATTTTTAAATTTTTGGAGACTCTTTCTCTCACTAGGTAAGAGGAAGGAGATCTCTTGCTATAAAAGCAGTTGTTGAGACCTAACAACCTGTTACCATAACCATTGGGCCATCTGCTTGTTGCCACAGTAGTGTGATTTCTGAGGCTGAGGTTAACATTTTAAATGATAATATTATTATATTAATTTTATAAGGTTATCTTGTAAAACATACTGTTGGTTAATTTTATGTGTCAGCTTGACTGGGCTAAGAAATTTCCAGGTAACTGGTTATACATTATTTCTGGGCATGTGTGTTAGGGCATTTCCAGAGAGATTGCCTTTTGAATCAGTTGATAATTTTGATTGACTAAAAGCATTTAAAAGCACTAAGTCATTGATTTTTTAACGTTAAAACGTTTATTTTATTTAACTTTATTTTAGAGTAAAGGGGTACGTGGGCAGGTTGTTAAATGGGTATATTGTATAATGTTGGGGCTTAGGCTATTAAATGATATTGACGTGATCATATGATGTTTTTCTCCTTCGCTTTGTTAATTTGGTAAATTAACCTCATTGATATTTAAATGTTAAACTAATCCTGCATTCCTGCAATAAATCAATGAAGTTATGTATTTCATAGTTCATGGTAGAGATCTGTTATATCAAATTACTTTCTCTTATATAACCTTGTGTTCCAGTTCTCTTGATCTAGCAACCTCACGTACTCCCATACATACTAGTCCAGTTATTGTATAGGTTGTCTAGGTGCTACAGCTCCTTGATGTCATTTTCTCTTTTAGTTTATCAGGGACTTTCCTAACAGGATTATGTTATGATTTAATCTTAATTATCTGGTAACCAGAAGAAGAAATGAGGCTAGATCTTAAAGGACTGCATGTATTGTCTTGCAAGACAGAGGACTTTGATTCACGTTAAGGCAAGAATAGAGTTCTAGCCTTTAACGGAGAACAGGGAGCAAATATTGCAGATCCACAAAGTTTCAGAAAATAGAGAGATTGAAGATTGTCTAATGCATCAACCCTGATGCACACATCCAATCCCTCAAAGTCCCAATCTTCCCAATCGTGTTTCCAAATTGAGCATAGCAGACCTGCTACTGTTGCTGGGAATTCAACTTCCTCTAAAGTTCTGCAATTATAATTTTTACAAGTAAGTTTTTGCTTTGTTTTTTTATTCTTTCTAATGCCTGTAAGAGATGAGAAGCTCGTGATATGCAACAAGGGAAATTCGCTCATTTTCAAAATTAGCCAAAAACACAGTCAGTCTTTCATTATCTTCAAGGCATCAATTGCTTTAGTAAGAGCCATATAATTACCAGTCCCTGTGTACAGCTCAATTTACTAGTGCATCCTCTTACACCATGAAACTACCACATGCTGGGGCCTACCCTCTCACTGCCAGTGATGGGATTCGCATTGATTACTGGCCGGTGAGTGATACAACTGCAAATATATATTTTACGGTCTGCTTCCTCCAGCCACTCCTCGCACCAAGTGTCATAGGTTAGGTTCCCCAGAAAAGAAATTCGAAAAGGAACTTTGCATGCTGACATTTTATTGAGATGTGACCCCCATAATCTGCAACTGGGCAGATGTGAATTAAGCTAGATAGGGCAATAAGGGAAGTTGAATTGTGATAAAAAGGTTTCAGTCAATTTCACAAGAAGCTGTGAAGCTGGGATGGCTCTACAGACTTGTCTCAAATTGCAGCAAAAGTATTCTGGCCTCTGTATCCCTTCATTTTACAGTCATTGGATGCAGGTTGCCCCAAGGACGTGCATATGACCTTGAAAGAGATGTTTTCTGTCCCCTGAAAGCAATTCCTGCAGCTGCAGCAATCAAGAATCCTATCAGCTGCAGAAATGAGTGTTTTAGTCCTGAAAGAATGGTGTCTGGGAGGCACATCACAGCATCCTCTTCTGTAAGTATACATTTTCCTACTGTTCTAGTGTTTACCCTAGAATTCAAAACATGCCTTGACCTATTAATGCCTATTTTAAAATAGTATCTTTACTGCTTCCCAGATAATGTGAGGACTTTAAAACACTTTAACATCATTTACTTTTTCTGCATTTTTGGTATTGTTGCCATGTATTTAGAATCTAACTGTATTTTAAACTCTATAAGATGTTTGTATTATTGTTTTAAACAGTCAATGATCATTTCTACTTATAGAGATTTTAATTTTTACTGGTGCTTTTAAATTTCTATTAAGAACATTAGTATTTTTCTATCTGTGATTAGTTTTATCCTGTTTGAAAAAAAATCTAGTATTGCAGTTCTGAAGATAACAAATTCTCTTAGTTTTTGTATATATTTTTCTGAAAACACATTATTTCACCTTGTACTTTTAATTGACATTTTTGAAGTACCACTTACATGTGATAAAAAAATCACATATTTTAAACAGAATGATAATTTTTGACAAATATATACCCTTACTTATCCACCAACCAAATACTGATGTAGAATATTTCAATCGCTTCAGAAAGTTTTCCTCTCTTCCCTTTCAGTCAATCCCCTCTCCTACCTTTACTCAGGTGAACAGATTATTACTGTCACTATTAATTACTATCATTGTTAGGTAGTTTTGTAAGCTATATAATGTAATTTGAATGAAGTCATACCCTATTGAGACTCGTTTCATTCATTCAGCACTGATGCCTTTGAGATTTATCTAAGTTAATGCGTGGATCAATGTTTGTTCATTTTAATTTTGAATGAGATTCGCCTGTAGATGTACACAATTTATTTATCCATTCACTTATGGATGGACATGTATGTTGTTTCCAGTTTGGGGTTGTTATGAATTAAGTTGCCATAATTATTTATATACAAGTCATATGGATATATCCTTTCATTTCTCTTGATAAATGCCTAGAGATAGAATTGCTGAGTCACATGATGTTTATGATTTTTTTGTGTGTGAAAAGCAGCCAAAATATTCCCCAAAGCATCTCTACCATTTACTTTTCCAATTGGCTGTGAGCCAAAGCTTCTTTGGTCCATATTATCCCCAACATTAGGTATTGTCAGTCTTTTACATTTTGTCATTCTAGTAGCTGTGAAGAGGCGTGTCTTGCTAATTTTAATGTACATTTCGCTACTAACTACACTGAGCATATTTTCATGTGCTTATTGATTATTAGTGTATTTTATTTAGTGAAATGTTTGTCCAGGCTTTGGTCTGTATTTTGTTGGATTGCTTGTACTTTTATTATTACATTGTAAAAGTTTGCTGAATATTCTATGCATAAGATATTTGACATGTAAATGCTTTGTGACTATTTTTCCCCTGGTTCAGCTTACGTTTTCATTTTCTGAATGAAGTCTTTTGAAGAGAAGGTTTAATCTTGAAGTCCAATTTGTCAATTTTTACTTTTCCAGTTAGTGCTTTTTGTATGTGTTTAAGTAACATTACCTGTTGTAAGGTTACAAAAGTTTCTCTTCTGTTTGCTTTTAGGTGTTTAACAGATTTAGTTTTTAGGTTTGAGTTAGTGATCTATTTTTTGATAGTTTTCATTTTTTAGTTATATTTTTAGATTAACATATAGTAAAATGGAATTTTGTGGTAGACATTACATAAATATTAACACGTGTAAGGATTTATGTAACCACCACCACAGACAGAATACAAAACAATTGCATCATAGCCAAAATTTCCTCCTGTTGTGCCTTTGTAGTTATTTTCTCCCACCCTTAACCCCTAACAACTAATAATCTGTTATCTATCATTCTACTTTTCTGTTTTTGAGAATATCACACAACAGCCCATGTCAAGACTATGCAACCTGTACAGTTCCATATCTAGATGGTCCTTACTCTTGTTCTGCAGCTAAAATGTTTTTGAATTTTTAATAGTTTATGAACAAAGGGACTTGCATTTTTTGGTTGCACAGGAATGCATAAAGAATATAGCCAGTCTTTATGTCATACAAATAGAATCATATAGATTATCACTACTTGTGATTAACTTTCCTCACTTAGCATAATTCCCCAGAGACTTACGCAAATTATTGCATGTATAAATAATTTGTTCCTTTTAAATGCTGTGGAACATTCCATTTTGTGGATATACCAGTTTGTTTATTCATTCATCCATTGAAGAACATTAGGGTGGTTTCCAGTTATTGGCAATTATAAACAGAGCTGCTCAAAACATTTATTTACAGATATCTTTGTGACGAAAATTCTTCAATTAACTTTTGTAAGTACCTAGGAATGAGATCGATGAGTCATATAGCAAGCACATGTTTAACTTTTTAAGAACCTACATTTTTTTTCAATGTGGGTATATTATTGTACATTCCCACCAGCAAGGTATGTGAATTCCAGTTGCTATGCGCTATCATTAGCACTTGGTATTGTCAGTATATTTTGTTTTAACCATTTCAATAGATGTACAATGTTACTGCATGGTCTTTTCATATGTTTATTCACCATTTATAGGTTTTCATTGGTGAAGTGTACAAGTATTTTGCCCACTTTAAAGTAGGGATATTTGCTTCCTTACTGTTGAGTTTTGACTTATTGATACAGTCTGGATACAAATCTTTTGTCACATAAGTGATATTTTGAAAACATTTTATTCAAGTCTCCAACCTATATATTCTTCTCTTAGAGGTTGTGTTTTGCCAAACTCATGTTTTTAATTTGATGAAGTCAAATTTATTATTTTATACTCTTATTGATTGTGTTTTTGGTTTCATGGCTAAGAACACCTTGTCTAACTCTTGGTCACAAAGGTTTTCTCCAGTGTTTTCTTCTAATAGTTTTATAATTTTACATATTACATTTAAATCTGTGACTCATTCTTTGTTAATTTTTTAAAAAGGTATGAGGTTTTCCTCAAAGCTAACTTATTTGCATATGAATGTCCGACGTCCCAAAACCATTGCTTTTGCACTTTTGTCAAAAATATATTGGCCATGTTAGTGTCAGCCTATTTCAATCTCTTTCTTGACTATCTCTTCTGTCCATTTATCTATGTTCCTATCTCTTAGCCAGTACCATACCATCTTGTATACTGCAGCTCTAAATTAAGTCTTAAAACAGAGTAATGTTATTCTTACACATTTAATCATTTCTTTTTAAAAATTTTTTGCTATTATAATTCTTGGGGTCTTTCCATGTAAATTTAAAAATAGCTCGTCTATATCTGTAAAAATTTTTGCAGGTATCTTCTTTGGAATGATGTCCAGTATATAGCTCAAACTTGGGAGAAGTAATATTTTTACTGTGTTGAGTGTTCCAATCCAAGGAGATGATATGTCACTCTAATTATTTAGCACTTTGGTTTCTTTTCTAAACTTTTACTTTAGAATAAGGGAGTACATATCCAAGAATGTTACAGAGGTATATTGCATGATGCTGAGGTTTGGGGAATTGACATAGAAGTGGGGAAGGGAAGTGCTGGGAAGGGAAGGGTGTGGTACCTTTAAATGATACTGAATAGGGGAAGGGAAGTGCTGGATAGAGAAGGGCATAGTCTCCAGCTAGGGCTCCACCCCTGAGCCTGTATCCACAGACCTAGGTGAAAACAGGCATTTTTGTTTTCCTGTCCAAATGTTGCATTTCCCAAGACAACCCTGGCCTGCAACGCTGCCATCCTGTGCCTATAAAAACCCTGACACCCTAGCAGGCAGACATACAGGTGGCTGGATGGCGAGAGGAGCATATCAGCAGAAGAACACACAAGCAGCTAGATGTCAAGAGGAACATATCAGTAGAAGACTGAAGCGGCTAGATGTGGAGAGGACATTGAGGGGAGCATGCCAGCTTGCTGGCAGGCCATAAACCGGTAGAACGAGGCAGAGTTTGGCAAGATCAGTTGGAGGAGAGCGGGGCCACTGAGCAGCCGAACTCCAAGGGAAAACCATCTCCCTTCGGGCTCCCCCATCTGCTGAGAGCTACTTCCATTCATAAAACCTTGTACTCATTCTCCAAGCGCATGTGTGATCTGATTCTTCTGGTACACTCAAGGCAAGAACCCTGGGATACAGAATGCCCTCTGTCCTTGAGATAAGGCAGTGGTCTAATTGAGCTAACACAGCCACCTATGGATAGCTTAAACTAAAAGAACACCCTGTAACACACACCCACTGGGGCTTCAGCTGTAAACATTCACCCCTAGACACTGCCATGGGTTCAGAGTCCCACAGCCTACCCATCTGTATTCTGCCCTAGAGGTCTGAGCAGTGGGGCACTGAAGAAATGAGCCACACCTCCACTGCATGCCGTGTGAGGGGCACAAGAGAACTTTTCCTGTTTCAGTATGATTGAACCTATTACACTGGTATCAAGCATAGTATACATTAGGTAGTTTTCCATCCCTTGCAGCCATCTTATCCTTGCCCCTCTACTAGTCACAAGTGTCCGTTGTTCCCATATTTATGTCCACGTGTACCCAATATTTAGCTCCTACTTCTAAGTGAAAGCATGAGGTATTCCGTTTTCTGTTCCTGCGTTAGTTCTCTTAGGATAATGTGCTCCAGCTGAATCCATGTTGATGCAAAGGACATGATTTTTTTTTTTTTCATGGCTGCATAGCATTTCATGGTGTATACGTACATTTTCTTTATCCAGTTCACTGCTGATGGGCACCTAGGTTGATTCCATGTTTTTGCTGTTGTGAGTAGTGCTGCAATGGACATACAGGTGCATGTGTGTCTTTGGTAGAAAATTTTCTTTTCATTTAGATATATACCCCGTATTGAGATCACTAGGTTGTATGGTAGTTCAACTTTTGTTCATTGAGAAATCTCCAAACTGTTTCCCATAGTAGCTGGACGAATTTATATTCCCACAAACAGTGCATGTGTCCCATTTTTCTGAAGCCTTGCCAACATCTGTTATTTTTTGACTTTGTATCAAAAGCCATCCTGAATGGTGTGAGATGGTGTTACATTCTGGTTTTGGTTCACACTTCTCTAATGATTAGTGATGATGAGCATTTTCTTCATGTGTGTTGACCAGTATGTCTTCTTTTAAGAAATGTCTATTTATGTCCTTTGCTTACTTTTTAATGGGGTTAGTTGTTTTTTGCTTGTTCTTTTGTTTGAGGTCCTTACAGATTCTGGATATTGATTCTTTGTCAGATGCATATTTTGTTAATATTTTCTCCCACTCAATAGGATACCTGTTTAATTCTTTGATAGTTCCTCTTGCTGTGAAAAAGCTGTTTAGTTCAATTACATCTCACTTATACATTTTTTTTTTGTTACAGTTCCTTTTGAGACCTTAGCCATAAATTATTTGCTAAGACTGATATTGAGAAAGGTATTTCCTGTGTATCCTTCAATGATTTTTATAGTTTTAGGTCTTATATTTAAGACTTTAAACCATCTTCAGTTATGTTTTATATGGTGATAAGCAGGGCTCCAATTTTATTCTTCTGTATATGAATATCCAGTTATCCCAACAACATGTATTGAATAGGGAGCCTTTTCCCCATTGCTTACTTTCTTGAGTTTGTCAAAGATCACATAGTTGTCAGTGAACAGCTTTATTTCTATATTCTTTATTCTATTCCTTTGGTCTTTGTGTGTTTTTGTAACAGCACCATGCTGTTTTGGTTGCTGTAGACTTCTAGCATAGTTTAAAATCAGGTAACGTGATGCCTCTGTTTTGTTCCTTTTGCTTATGATGATTATGATTATTCAGGCTCCTTTTTTATTCCATATAAATTATGGTATATGTTTTTCTAATTCTGTGCAAAATGACATTGGTAATTTTCTAGGAATAGCAATGAATCTGTACATTTCTTTGGGCAGTATGTGCACTTTGACAATATTGATTCTTTTAATTGTTGAGCATGGAATTTTTTCCATTTATTTGCATTGTCTCTGATTTCTTTCAGCAGTGTTTTGTAATTCTCCTTGTAGAGATATTTCACCTCCTTGGTTAGATGAATGCTTAGGTATTTCATTTTTTGTGGTTATTAAAAATGGAATTGGGTTTTGATTCGGCTCAATTGTTACATTTTTCATGTATATAAATGTTACTGGTTTTTGTACATTGATGTTTTATACTGACATTTTACTGAAGTCTTTTTATCAGTTCTAGGAGCATTTTGGCAGAATCTTTAGGGTATAGAATCATCTCATCAGTGAAGAGAGATATTTTGACTTCTTCTTTTCCTATTTTGATACTTTTTATTTATTTCTCTTGCTTGATCCTCTGACTAGGACTTCCAGTATTAGGTTGAATAAGAGTGGTGAGAGTGGGCATTCTTTTCTTCTTCTAATTCTCAAAAATAATGGTTCCAGCTTTTACCTGTTCAGTATGATGTTGGCTATGTGTTTGTCATATATAGCTGTTACTATTTTGAGGTATGTTCTTTCAATGCCTAGTTTGTTGAGTGCTTTTATAATGAAGGAATGTTAGATTTTATTGAAAATGTTTTCTGCATCTATTGAGATGATTATATGGTTATGTTTTTAATTTTGTTAATGTGATGAATCACATTTATTGATTTGCATATGTTGAACCAGTCTTGCATAACAGAAATACAGCTTACTTTATCATGGTGAGTTAACTTTTTGATGTGCTGCTGGATATGGTTTGCGGATATTGTGTTGATGATTTTTGCATCTACATTTAGCAGGAATATTGGCCTGAAGTGTTTTTGTTGTTCTTTTTCCATTGTTGCTTTGCCAGATTTTGGTATCAGGATGAGGCTGGCTTCATAGAATGATTTAGAGAGGAGTTCTTTCTGTTCAATATTTTGGAATAGTTTCACTATATAGCTGGTAGATTTAGGCTGTAAATCCATCTGGTCCAGGGCTTTTGTTGGGTAATACGTTTTTAAAAATTATTATTGCTTATTCAGTTTCGGAACTCATTACTGGTCTGTTTAGATTTTCACTTTCTTTCTGGTTCAGTCTTGGCAGGTTGTGTTTTTCCAGGAATTTATTCATTTACTGTAGACTTTTTAATTTTTGCACATGGATTTTTTCACAGTAGTCTCTTGAGTATCTTTTGTATTTCTCTGGTATCAGTTGTAGTGTCGTCTTTTAAATTTTTGACTGTGTTTATTTGGATATTTTCTCTTTTGTCTCTGTTAATCTAGCTAGTAGCCAATCAATCTTATTTATTCTTTTGCAAAACCAACTTTTGGTTTCATTGATCTTTTTATGTATTTTTACATCTCAATTTTATTCAATTCTTCTCTGATTTTATTTATTTGTTTTCTGCTGCTGGCTTTCTGGTTGGTTTATTTTATTCTAGTTCAAGGTGCAATGATAAGTTGTTAAAATTGAGATTTTTCTGACTTTTTCATGTAGGCATTTATGGCTATAAACTTTCCTCTTAACACTGTTTTAACATTATCTCAAATATTTTCATAAATTTTGTCTTTATTTATATTAGTTTTAAAGAATGTTTTGATTTCTGCCTTAATTTTGTGGTTGTTTCAAGAGTCATTCAAGAGCAAGTTGTTTCATATCCACATAGTAGTGGGATTTTGAGAGGTCTTCTTGGTATTGATTTATATTTTCATTGCACTGTTATTGGAGAGTGTACTTGATATAATTTTAATTTTTTTTGAATTTATTGAGATTTGTTTTATGGCCAAGCATGTATTCATTCATTCTTAGAATATGTTCTGTGTGAGGATGAGTAGAACATGTTTGTGTAGTGTTAGATGAGGAATTCTGAACATGTCTCTTAGTTCCAGTTGGTCAAGTGGTGATTTTAAGTCCAAAATTTCTTAGTCAGTTTCCTGCCACAGTGATCTGTCTAACACCATCAGTGGGGTGTTAACGTATCCAACTATTATTATGTGCCTAGCTAAGTCTTTTTGTAGACCAAGAAGAAGGTGTTTTATGAATCTGGGTGTTTCAATGTTGTATACATATATATTTAGAATAGTTGAGTCTTCTTGTTGTATTGAGTCATTTATCATTATGTAGTTCCCACCTCTGTCCTTCTTAATTTTTACTGGTTTAAAGTCTGTTTCATCTGACATAGGAATAATGACTCCTGCTCTTTTTTCTGTTTACATTATAGATCTTTCTCCATCTCTTTACTTTGAGATTGTGGGTGTCATTACATGTAAGGAAGTCTCTTAAAGACAATTGGTTCTTATATTGTAATCCAACTTGCCACTCTGTGCCTTTTAATGGAGACATTTATACTGTTCACATTCATTGATGTGTTCGATTTTGATCCTGTCATCATGTTATTAGCTGAGTGTTTTGTAGACTTGATTGTATAGTTGCTTTATAGTACCTGTGGGCTATATGCTTACGTGTTTTTGTGGTAGCATATATCTTTCTGTCATTTCTGTGTTCAGCATCCCTTTAAGGACTTCTTATAAAGCTGATTTAGTGGTGATAAATTCCCTTAGTATTTCCTTGTCTGAAAAGGGCTTTATTTCTCCTTTGCTTATGAAGCTTGGTTTGTTGGGATTTTGACTTTCTGGTTGGAATTTCTTTTCTTTAAGGATGCTGAATAAAAGTCCCTAATTGCTTCTGCCTTGTAAGGTTTCTGCTGGATGTTTGCTTGCTAGCCTGATGGAATTTCCTCAGTAAGTGACCTGATCCTTATCTCTAGCTGCCTTTGAGAGTTTTAAATTTCTCATTGACCTTGGTGACTCCGATAACATGTGCCTTGGATTGTCATCTTTTATAGTAGTCTCACAAGGGTTTTCTGTATTTATTGAAATTTCATATCAACCTATTTAGTAAGATAGCAGATATTTTTAGAGAGTATATTCTCAAATATATTTTCCAAGTTGCTTACTCTCTCTCCTTCTCTCTGAGAAATGCCAGTATAAAATAGGTTTGGTCTTGTTACATAACATTTTTTGGAAGTTTTGTCTTTTTTTTTTTTTAATCTTTTTGTTCATTTTTGTCTGACTGAGTTAATTTGATGAACTGGTCTTGGAACTCTGAGATTCTTTCCTCAGCTTGGTCTACTGTGTGATTAATGCTTTCAACTATACTATAAAATTCTTGTAGTGAATATGTCCATTCCCAAAGGTCAGATTGGTTCTCTCTTAACATGGCTATTTCATCTTTCAAACATTTCACCATTTTACTGGATTCTTTGGATTCTTTGGATTGGGTTTTTGCCTTCTCCTGTATCTTGATGAGATTCTTTGCTATCCAGATTTTGAATTCTATGTCTGTCATTTCAGTCATTTCAATCTGCTAAGTATCATTGCTGGGGAGCTAGGGTGCTAGTTTAAACATAAGGGGCACTCTGACTTTTTTAATCATCAAAGTTCTTGAAGTTCCTCATCTGAGATTTCTGGTGTTTTGTGTTTTTGACTTTTTGATTTTTAGTCTTTACTTCTGTCGAGGGTTTAGCTTAAGTATAAGTTGAGTATCATCAATTGTCTTCATTTCTCGATGCTTTCTGAGGGCCAAGGCTCTGTACCAGATCTTTATTTGTAGTCAGATTCTTACCCTGAGTTTCACAGGTGCGGTATACTAGCAGAATATTTTGATGTTGTCATTTTGGCCACAATCCAGTAGATGGGCTTAAGATCAATGGACGGCAGACAGGCTCTTAGTTACTTGGCTCTTTTATATTTCAGTATATTCACAGTGGTGCTCTGTGTTGGGAGAAGGGGGAGAGAAGACCGTCTCTCCAGGTCTACTCCAGGGCCTTAGGAGAGCCCCTTCCAATCACTGGTGCCATCTCCACATTTTCTTTCTCATGTTTTCTGGGCTGTGGGACTCCTTCAGGCAGGGGCCATGGTTGGCATACAGGCTACATCCTTCTGGGTCTGACCCTGAGGAGGGAGGCACGCCCCACTCCCATGCAGGCCCACAAACCTGCGTTTCATCCCTTTCCAGTATTCTGAGAATGGGGACTCCTCCTCAACTTGAGCACTGACCACATATTTCAGCTTGGTACTCCCCATCTGTGTGCTGAAATCCTAGGGCATTGGGACCAGTCCTGCAGCTCTATCTTCTATTCCCTTCGGGTTAGGCAGTAGCTGTCCTGGGGGATCTGAAGTGCTCCCAGGCCACCAAAAAATCACTCAGTGGGGACCAAAGGCAAAGCACCCAGGCTGGGCACCAGAGGCTGTGCTGTGCACATGTTCCTGCTAGAGTGGCTAGGGAGGGGAATTTGGAGGGGCTGGCAGGCAGGGGGCACCTCTAAGACAGAGGCACCACAATCCTGTGGGAAAGATGGCTCTACTCTCTTTGGCCCACCAGTCAGGTGGAGTTAGAGCTACTCAGAGGAAAATGGGGAGCCTTGGGGGACGGGTGGCCTATGACTATGCTATGCTACCTTGGCCTGGCTACCTTGGCCTATGCTACTCCCCTGGTCTCCATGCAACTCAGAGCTCTGTCTCTGCCTACTCTTCAGGCAGATATCCCTTACAATTCAAATATCCTATGGTGGTGGGGAGCACAGGATCTTTGTAGCTAGGAGTCCAGAAGTCCACAGCAAGTGTGGGTTGCCCTGCATCATCTCACTCATCTCTTCCCTAGGAGCCATTCAGGGCCAGGAACTCATCCTGGTCCTCTGCAGTTCCATGCAGGGTTCCATACTTCCTCCTTCTTTGGCCTCAGTGTCTATATTGTCTCCCTATAGATTATCAGTGTTTTCTCTCTGAAGATGTGTTTGAAACATGTTGGTTTACTCCATATTTTGGCCTCTTGGTGGGAGCAGTACTTCCTGGCTGTCTAGTCAGATATCTTGTATGCCTTACATTTATTTCATCAGCATTTCGTAGTTTTAACGTATAGGCCCTGCATATATTTTGGTAGATTTATACCTAAATATTTCACTTTGAGAACTGTTGTAAGTGGTATAAGTTATTTTTAAATTCTAATTTTCAATTGTCCACTGAATATGGACATATTAAGAATATGATTAATTTTTGTGTTTTGGCCTTATATCCTATTACATTATTAAAGTCACTGATTAATTCTAAAAGTTTTTTTATAGATATCTCTGCATTTTTTGCAGATAATCATGTCATCTGTGAATAGCAGAAATTTTATTTCTTTTTTTTCTAATTAGTATGTCTGTTTTTCTCATTTTTTTGTAGTAGTAGTTGAACTTCCAGCATAATGTTGAATAAGAGTAGTGAGAACAGGCATTCTTGCCTTGTTCCTGATGTTAGGAAGAAAGTATTAAGCTTTCACCATTTACTATTGTGGTGCCTGTACATATTTTGCAGATGCACCATTTACTATTGTACCTGTACATATTTTACAGATAGATTGAGGAAGTTTCTTTCTACTCTTTGCAGAGAGTTTTTATGATGAGTATTTTAGTCAGGGTTCCCTTAGAGGGACAGAACTAATAGGATATCTCTCTCTCACTCTCTCTCTCTCTCTCTCTCTCTATATATATATATATATATAATTTTATGTATATAATATATATATACACACACACATATATATGTATGTTTATAAAGGGGAGTTCATTAAGTATTAACTTACATGACCACAAGGTCCCACAATAGGTTGTCTGCAAGCTGAGAAGCAAGGAGATACAGTACGTGTCCCAAAACTGAAGAACGTGGAGTACAATATCCTAGGGCAGGAAGCATCCAGCATGGGAGAAAGTTGTAGGCTGGGAGGCTAAGCCCGTAGTCTCCTTTTCACATTTTTCTGGCTGCTTTATATTCGCTGGAAGCTGATTAGATCATGCTCACCATATTACAGGTGGATCTGCCTTCCCCAGCCCACCGACTCAAATGTTAATCTCTTTTGGCAACACCTACACAGACACACCCAGGACTAATACTTTGTATCCCTCAATCAAATCCAGTTGACATTCAGTATTAACCATCACAAGTCCACCCCTTGTCAACTTGAACCCATACACATCTCCTGAGATCGTATGTAATCTTCAAATAAAGACAATACTGAAGTTGTAATTACACCTAACATAATACAACTGTCCTTTGTATAACCAGAAATGCACCAATTCCAAACCCAAATACTACTACATAAAGTTAACAATACTTAAATGCTGATATGAAGTCAATAAATATTATGTCATATGATAAAATAAAAGGAAATGAAGATATTTTCTTAGTACAAGTATATACATGCACAAACATGTTTTTAACAAAAGAAAGAGGAAATACTCATGAGAGTTACAGTCCTCATTTCTGCAGTTGGTCTTGTGGTTGTAGCTAGAATTGATGACTACCTTCTTCTACTGCCCATTCTGTATTCCCTTTGCCTTCAGCAAGCACCTCACCAGGTCATGTTTTTTTGTTTGTTTGTTTTGTTTTATTTTTTTCCTGTGGAGTGATCCAAACTTTCATTCCTGAAGGGTCTGGGACATTTGCAGTCCTGCTTAGATTGGGCTGTTATAGTTTCCCATTGACCTGAATCACAGGGCATGGTAATATTAAGAGACGTCCTAATGGATCTCCTGTATTCCATATGTACTCTTCCTTACCTCCATTGCAGAGTTGTAGACTGATTTCATCTGATAGTCCAGGTCAGTCACCCCAGACAGCACTGTAATTCCTTTCTTAGCCTGTTGACTTAAAGGTAGGAGGAGCTCAAAGTGTCCAAGTGGCAATCTTAACTTGCAATTAATGGAATCATTGTTGTGTCTCCTGGTGGCTATGTTCCTCCCTCTGGAACTAAGACCTCTAGGGCAGCGGAATGTAATGTCACAGGAACAGGGAGCAAAAATTTTGGTAGTGGATCACTAGGGGTGATGGTGAGTGGTGCCACTTCCTTTCCATCCCTTGATTCCTGGACCCATCAATCCTGGCTATGGGAGAAACAGTACCACATGTCGGATGCTGATTCAGAGCATATGCGGCCTTCTGGAGAACTTTGCTCCAGCCCTGCAAAGTATTGTCACCTAGTTGGTGTTGTAATTGTGACTTCAAAAGGCCATGCCACCCTTCTGCCAACCCACCTGCTTCAGGATGATGGGGAACATGATAAGACCAGTGAACTCCATGAGCATGAGCCCACTGCCACACCTCTTTAGCCATAAAATGAGTGCCTTGGTCAGAAGCAATGCTGTGTGGAATACCATGATGATGGATAAAACATTCCTTGAGTCCACGGGTGGTAGCCTTGGCAGAAGCATTGCGTGACGGATAGGCAGACCCATATCCGGAATAAGTGCCTATTCCAGTCAGGACAAAACTCTGCCCTTTCCGTGATGGAAGAGGTCCAATATAATTAACCTGCCACCAGGTGGCTGGCTGATCACCCCAAGGAATGGTGCCATATTGAGGGCTCAGTGTTGGTCTCTGCTGCTGGCAATTTGGGCACTCAACAGTGACCATAGTCAAGTCAGCCTTGTTGAGTGGAAGTCCATGTTGCTGAGCCCATGCGTAACCTCCACCCCTGCCACTATGGCCACTTCGTTTCTGGGCCCATTGGGTGATGACAGGGGTGGCTGAGGAAATAGGTTGAGTGGTGTCCTCAGAACGGGTCATCTTATCCACTTGATTATTAAACTCCTCATCCACTGAGGTCACCCATTGGTGAGCACTCACATGGTATACAAATATCTTCACAGTTTTTGAGCACTCAGAGAGGTCCATCCATATACCTCTTCCCCACATTTCTTTGTCACCAACTTTTCAATCATGTGTTTTTCAAGTCCCTGACCATCCAGCCAAACCATTGGCTACAGCCCATGAATCAGTATATAATCATACATCTGGCCATTTCTCTTTCCATGCGAAGTGCACAACCAGGTGCACTGCTCAAAGTTCTGCCCACTGGGAAGATTTCCCTTCACCACTGTCATTCAAGGATGTCCTAGAAAGGGGTTGTAGTGCTGCAGCTGTCCACTTTCAGGTGGTGCCTGCATATCGTGCAGAACCATCTGTGAAGCAGACCCTAGTCTTCTCTTCCTCTGTCAACTTATCGTGGGGAACTCCCCATGAGAGCATTGGTTCAGGCTGGGGTAGAGAAGGCAGGATGTCAGGAGTGGACACCATAGGTATTTGGGCCACTTACTCATGTAACTTATTTGTACCTTCAAGACCTACTCGAGCCCGATCACATATAAACCGCTTCAATTTCATGATGCTGCTGTGCATGGCCCACTTCGTGACCTGATGGGTCAGAAAGTATCCAGTTCATGATAGGCAGTTCAGGTCACATGATGACTTGATGACCCATAGTCAAACGTCCAGTTTCCATGAAAGCACAGTAACAGGCCAAGAGCAGTCTCTCAAAAGGCGAGTAGTTATCTGCAGAAGATGGCAGGGCCTTACTCCAAAATCCTAGAGGCCTCTGCTGTGATTCACCTATGGGTGCCTGCCAAAGGATCCAAACAGCATCCCTATCTGCCACTAACACCTCAAGTACCATTGAATCTGCTGGGTCATATGACCTAAGTGGCAGAGCAGTTTGCACAACCTGGTCCTGTTGCAGAGCCTTCTCCTGTTCTGCACCCCACATAAAACTGGCAACCTTTCGGGTCACTTGATAAATGGGCCATAGTAACACACCCAAATGAGGAATGTGTTACCTCCAAAGTCTAAATAGGCCCACTAGGCGTTGTGCCTCTTTCTTGGATGTAGGAGGAGCCAAATGCAGCAACTTATCCTTTACCTTAGAAGGAATATCTCGACAGGTCCCACACCACTGGATCCGTAGAAGTTTTACTGAGGTAGAAGCTCCCTGAATTGTAGTTGGATTTATTTTCCATCCTCTGGCATGCAAATGTCTCACCAATAAGTCCAGTGTATTTGCCACTTCTTGTCACCGGATCCAATCAGCATAATGTCATCAATGTAATATACCAGTGTGATATCTTGCAGAAGCAAAAAGCAATCAAAGTCTCTCCCAATAAGATTATGACACAAAGCTGGAGAGTTGATACACACCTGAAGTAGGACAGTAAAGATATATTGCTGACCTTGCCAGCTGAAGGCAAATTGCTTCTGGAGGGTGTTATGGACAGGGATGGGGAAAAAAACATTTCCCAAGTCAAAGGCTGCATACCAGGTAGCAGGAGATGTGTAAATTTGCTCAAGCAATGAAACCACATCTGGTACAGCACCTGCAAATGGAGTACAGCCCCTGCAAATGGAGTAACCACTTGGTTAAGGTTATGATAATCTACTGTCATTCTCCAAGATCCATCGGTCTTCCGCACAGGCCAAATGGGAGTGTTGAACGGGGATGTGGTGGGAATTACCATCCCTGCATCCTTCATGTCCTTGATGGTGACACTAATCTCCGTAATCCCTCCAGGGATGTGATATTGTTTTTGAATTATTATATTTCTAGGTAGGGGCAGCTGTAATGGCTTCTATTTGGCCTTTCTCACCATAGTAGCCCCCACCCTACCAGTCAGGGAGCCAACGTGGGGGTTCTGCCCGTTGCTAAGTATGTCTCTATGCCAATTATGCATTCTGGCACTGAGAAAATGACCACAGGATGAGACTGGGAAGTCACTGGACCCACTGTCAGTCAGACCTGAGCTAAAACTCCATTAATTATCTGACCTCCGTAAGCCCCTACTTTAACTGGAGGACCAAAATGACATTTTGGGTCTGCTGGAATCAATATCAGCTCAAAGCCAGCGTACAATAGTCTCCAAAATGTCTGATCATTTCCCTTTCCTCAATGCACAGTTACCCTGGTAAAAGGCCAGAGGTCTGCTTGGGGAAGGATGGGAGAAAGTCTCACTGCATACATTGTTGCTAATATAATGGGGACCTTCCTCAAAGGGATCTGGCCTACCCTTCATTCAAGAAGTCCTGGGTCTGTAAACTGGTTCAAGTCTGGAAATTGATTGAGGGATTATGATTCTCTGCTTGTATAACTAAAATTAGTATTTTGTCCATTCAACTTAGAAGTTTTCTGTTTGTATAATTTAAGTAGAAATGCAGTAGGCTTCCTATTAATTTCACTTCTAGGAACACCATGATTAATTAGCCAATGCCAGAGCTCTACACGAGTCAGACAACTCTGATTGTGGCTTTGCCTCTGCTGCCCATTGTGGTAGCTATCCCCACCTTGACTTTGACAGTTGAGTGATGCCACGTGGCCCCTGCCACCTCAGGATCCAATTATTCCCATTGTATTTAAATTTTGTAGTTGAGTGACTGCAGTTCCCACCATTAGATCTGACATACAGAGAAGGGCAATTATAAGGCTCTTCGAAGATGCAGGTGCAGCTCTCACAAATCTGTTTCCCAAGGCATTAGTCAAGGACCTCCCCTCAAGCTGGGATGAGTAGGTCTAAAGTGACTAATCCACCCCACCATCTCAGTCTCTGTAAGCCTTTAGATCCCTTCCTCTACATTAACCCAAGAGAGATCAGGCATTTCCAGCTCACTCACAGTGGGCCATCTTTTAATCCATATTTCAGCTAACCAAGCAAATAAACTATTAGAACCCTTTTAAACTCCCTGAGCTGCAACATTAAATGCAGAGTTTCAACTTAGTGGACCCAAATCAAGAAGTTCAGCCTGATCCAACTATGTTCCTTCCACCATTATCCCACACCCTTAATATCCATTCCCATAACTGTTCTCCAGATTGGCTGTTTATATAAATTAGAGAACTCAAACAGTTTTGTTTTTGTTTTTTTTTTTTGTTTGTTTGTTTTTTTTTTTTTGAGTGTGTGCACCTCCTCATGGGTCACACTTTCAACCTCACCTCTAGGGGCTTGCAGGGACTTTAGTCTAGTTATACGCCTAGAAGTAAACAGGGGTGTTGGAGTTGGCTTCTCTGGATAATCAACATTATCTTGCCTGGCAATTGCCTCAGGTAGTGCAGGGTTTATCTCCTCAGACAAAGATGGGAAGGCTGATGGCAATATGGATTGGGGTGGGGGGGATGTTGCTAATACTGGGGATGGGGTAGCTGTTCCTTCTGGCAAAAAAGGTTCATCAGAGTTTACAAACTCAGTGGCATCAGCTTCATCAGGGTCCTCCCACACATCCCCATGCCAAGTTGCAGGGTCCCATTCTTTTCCAATCAATGTCCTCACTTTAATGGAAAGCAGCTGGCATGCACCTTTTATTGAAGGTCAGCCACTTGCATGATAAGAGCTTGTGTCTGTTTTTCCACAATTTCAGTCCTTTCTCTATAGGGGATAAAACTCTCACTCAGGGAAATCTTAGCAGATTTGAGGCTTACTATTTGCTTCTGAAGCTGGAAGACAGAATCCCTGAGTTCATCACTTTCTTTCATTACTTTGTCTACTGAACTTAGGAGCAATCAACCAGCTTCACTACGTTCCTTAGTTCTCCACATCTGGTCAAAGGTATTATATATAGAGCTACTAAACTCCTTGCCTCTCACAAGCAGTGAATCAGGAGTGTCAAATTCATTTATTTTGCATAACTCTCTAAACAGTTCATGCCAAGGACTATCAGTGTTCATACTATTAGAAGTTGAGTCCAACTTATACACTCACAAGATTCCACAACAGGCTGTCTGCAAGCTGGGGAGCTAGGAGAGCCAGTCCAAACTCCAAAACTGAAGAACTTGGAGCCTGATGTTTGAGGGCAGGAAGCATCCAGCACAGTAGAAAGATGTAGGCTGGAAGACTAGGCCTGTCATTTCCTTTTCACTGCTTCATATTTCCCGGCAGCTATTTAGATTATGTCCACCAGATTAAGCGTGGATCTGCCTTCCCCGGCCCACTGACTCAAATGTTAATTTCTTTTGGCAACATCCACACAGACACACCCAGAATAAATACTTTGTATCTCTCAATGTAATCAAGTTGACCCTCAATATTAACTTTCACAATTAGTAAATGTTCAATTTTGTCAAAAATGTTATTGATCTATTGATACGTTCACATGATTGCTATCTGGGCTTAGAGATTTTATTTCTGTAAATTTTTAACTACAAGTTTAGGTTCTTTGATGCTTATGACTACTCAGATTATCCATTTTATTTTGGTTGAGTTTTGGTATTATGTGTTTTTCAAGGAATTGGCCTGTTTTATTTAGTTTGCCAAATATATGTGGTTAGAGTTGTCTGCAGTATTTCTTTTTTTCTCCTTTCCTTTTTTTTTTTTTTTTTTTTTTTGAGATGGAGTCTCGCTCTGTCACCCAGACTGAAGTGTAGTGGTACCATCTCAGCTCACTGCAAACTCCACCTCCTGGGTTCAAGCAATTCTCTGCCTCAGCCTCCTGAGTAACTGGGATTACAGGCACCCACCACCACATCCAACTAATTTTTGTGTGTTTAGTAGAAACAGGGTTTCACCATCTTGGCCAGGCTGCTCTTGAACTCCTGACCTTGTGATTCACCCTCCTTGGCCTCCAAAAGTGTTGGGATTACAGGTGTGAGCCACTGCACCCAGCCTGTAGTATTTCTTTATTATCCTTTTAATGTCTGCATCATCTGTAATGGTATTCATCATTTCATTTGATATATTTGTTATCCATGTACTGTTTCATTTTAGCCTCATTAATAAAATAAAATAAAAATTGGTTAGCCAATTTATGAATATTTAACAGAAACATGCCTGATTATATTGCTTTTCTGCATTATTTGTTTTCAAATATGTTGCTTTCGGATCTCAAATTTGTGAATTCCTTCATTCTTTGGGATTGTGTTTATTTTTCTTTTTCTAGTTTCTGGAGGTGACAGCTTAGATTTGTAATTGACAGCTTAGATCTCTGATTACAGTCCTTTACTCTTCTGTAACTTTTTTGCCATAGGTTTTCACTATGCATTGTTTTAGCTTATATTGTTCAAATTTGACATGTTGAGTTTCCATTTTCATGGAGCTAAAATATAATTTTTAATTTTTCTGAGACTTCTCTGGCACATAGATTATTTATATTTGTACTAATTTTGCAGTGTTTGGAGGTTTCTGTATTATCATTCCTTTTCTGATTTCTGGTCTAGTTCCATTATGGATATATAGCAGACTTTGTATAATTTTTAACTCATAAATTTGTTAAAGTATGTTTTATAACCCAACACATTGGTTAATATATATTTTTGTTGTTCACTAAGCTTCTGAAATCTATATATTTATATATTTGATTTAAATGTTTTTGATGTACTGTATTTTTCTCTTTTTTGGCAACTTCAATTACATAAATGTTAGACCTTTTAATATTATGCCACTTGGTGTTGGGGCTCTGCTTATTTTTTATCAGCCTTTTTCTGTTTGCTCACATGGGATAATTTGTATTAACCTTTCTTAAGTTTACTAATTTTTCTGTCATCTTTTTCTACTGTGTAGCCTATCTAATAAGTTTTTATTTTGATTATTCTAGAAGTCTCTAATTCACATTTTTTTATATCTTTTATATTTTGCTGAGATTTTTGACAGTATTTTTCTATTTAAATAATATTTTAATTTCTGTTGGTGCATTATTAAATAGTTGCTTAAAATATTTTTCGGCTAATTCCAACATCTTTGTCATCTTAGCTTTACCACTCATTGAGTGTCTTTTCCCATTTGAATTTGTGATTTCCCTAGTTTTTGTATCAAGTAATTTTTTTAAATTTTACTTTAAGTTCCAGGGTACATGTGCAGAATGTGCAGGTTTGTTACATAGGTATACATGTGCCCTGGTGGTTTGCTGCACCTGTCAATCTGTCATCTAGGTTTTAAGCCCCGCATACATTGGATATTTGTCCTAACGTTTTCCCTCCCATTGCCCCTCACCCCCCAACAGACCCCAGTGTTTGTTGTTTCCCTCCCTGTGTCCGTGTGTTCTCGTGGTTCAACTCCCACTTATGAGTTAGAACATGCGGTGTTTGGTTTTCTCTTCCTGTGTTTCTTTGCTGAGGATGATGACTTCCAACTTCATCCATGTCCCTGTAAAGGAATGATCTCATTTTTTTAACGACTGCATAGTATTCCATGGTGTATATGTGCCGCATTTTCCTTATCCAGTATATCATTGATGGACATTTGAGTTGGTTTCATGTCTTTGTTATTGTAAATAGTGCTGCAATAAACATACATATGCATATGTCTTTATAGCAGAATAATTTATATTCCTTTGGGTATATACCCTGTAATGGGACTGCTGGGTCAAATGGTATTTCTTGTTCTAGACCCTTGAGGAATTGCCAAACTGTCTTACACAATGGGTAACCTAATTTAGATTCCCACCAACAGTATAAAAGCATTCCTAATTCTCCACAGCCTCAGCAGCATCTATTGTTTCTTGACTTTTTAATAACCACCATTCTGACTGGCATGAGATGGTATCTCATTGTGGTTTTGATTTGCATTTCTCTAATGATTAGTGATGATGAGCTTTTTTTCATATGTTTGTTGGCCACATAAATGTCTTATTTTGAGAAGTATCTTTTCATGTCCTTTGCCCACTTTTTGATGGGTTTGCTATTTTCTTGTAAATTTATTTAAGTTCCTTGTGGATTCTGGATACTAGACCCTGTTCAGATGCATAGATTGCAAAACTTTTCTCCCATTCTGTAGGTTGTCTGTTTACTCTGATGCTAGTTTCTTTTGCTGTGCAGAAGCTCTTAAGTTTAATTAAATTCCATTTGTTAATTTTCGCTTTTGTTGCCATTGCTTTTGGGGTTTTCATCGTGAAGTCTTTGCCCATGCCTGTGTCCTGAATGGTATTGCCGAAGTTTTCTTTTAGGGATTTTATGGTTTTGAGTTTTACGTTTAAGTCTTTAATCCATCTTGAGTTAGTTTTTATTTAAGGTGTAAGAAAGGAGTCCAGTTTTAGTTTTCTACATATTGTGCCAAGTAAGTTTGAATTGTATTCTGGATATTGTTAGAATATGAAGTCTTCTTTAGCTGACGGAGACTTATCCAGTGGTTACTTTTGTTATAGCAAGCAATCTCCCCTGTTGTGTTCAGGACACAAGTTCTGAAGTCATTTGTGGGTTGTGCTTTTAATGCCAGTACAGTGGTATTTGCTTTTGTTTTAAAATAGTTTATAAAGGTATGATTAACACAAAAAGCTGTACATATTTAATGTATACAATGTAGTGAGTTTGGAGATACACACCCATTAAACTATCACTAAAATTAATGCCATAAACATATACATCACATACAAAAGTTTTTTCTTGCCTTTTTCCTTTCTTTTTTGTGGTGAAGAGACATACAATTAGATTCACCCTCTTAGTAAATTTTTCAGTGTATAATTCCATATTGCTAATTATAGGCACTAGGCTGTACAGTAGCTCTCCAGGATCTATTCATATTGAATAACTGAAATTTTGTAAACTTTGAAAAATACATCTCTGTTTCCAGTTCCCCCAAGCCCCTGGAAACCATCATTCCACAATCTCTTTTTTTCAATGAAACCAAAAATAGACAAATGGATTGGATCAAACTAAAAAGCTTCTGCACTGAAAGAAGTTCAGTGTTATTTGGATCTCTTCCGCATGTGTATCATTCACTTAGATCTTAGCAGTGATTTGTGTTTAGAATAAAATCTGTGGATGTACAGCTTTGAGGTAAATTTAGAACTTCATAAACAACTTTTTGGGTTAACTTGCTTGACCATTTCCCCCTCCAAAATATCCCCAATACTTTCCAGTTTCCTGGTATTCCCCATTTTAATCCTCTGGCCATATATATATACAGGGCCATATTTACCCTGCTCTGCTGCATACTTTTTGTGTCTAGGCCAAGTATTGGTGCAAAGAGCAGGAAGAGAGAAAAAAAATGTTTACTGTAAAGTTTTTCCTGTCTTTGGGTTTCAGTCTCCTGTAAGACCCTGTTTCGCTATTGGCATCATATGTAATAATAATAATATGATATAATATGACATAATATAAATCTTTAATATTTTTTCAATTATTTTGTCATTTTGTCCATATAAATCCCATCTCCTACCACCACCAATGCCACCTCCTTTGTATAGACGCACTCATCAGTGTGTTCAAGCTCTGATTCCACACACCAGACTACTTTTCTGCATTGATGTTCTCCTCATGCTTCTCAGGCTATTTTGCAGATATGTTTTAAGCCCACAGTGTTTCCTTGGCTCCTCTAATCAGGTGGATTCAGTCTTCAAACCTTATTTCTTCTGAATATTCTATCAGTGTTGGGTTTCAGGCTTTGTTAGCATACATCTAGGTTAACTGTTAACCTAGGGCATTTTTCTAACTTGTCAGTTGTGACGTTTCTGGGGTCACATGCTTGGGAGTTAATCAGAATACAAGATAGTCCCTGAACTCTACAAGGTCTGGCTTTTCAACATTCCTAAAGACTGTTTGACCTTTGTTATCTCTCTTCCATTCTTATGATCATAGAAGTTGTTCCGACATAAGCCTCATATCATCTCACCCAGAGCATGAAAAGTCTAGTTCTTGGCCAAGGACTTATACAGAATACAGATTTCTGGGTCACCACTGGGTAGCATCCTCCCTTTCAATGCTCTATTCCACAGATTATAATCCCTTTAGCTGATCTGAATCTGTGATCGGAACCACTGTGTTTAGCTATGGCTAATGTTACTATCACTAAATAGTTTGTCATGTTTAAAAACAGTCTTTCAACTTAGTATCTGCATATCTATGACAAAAAATTCAGAAAATAGTTAAGGAAAAGCTCATTTTTACAGAAAGTGGCTTCTCAAATGTCTAATTCCTTAGCGATCTCATCTGGAAGAATTCTGTCACTTTATGGTCTTTGTTAGTCTCTCCTATCAAGCACAATAAAGTCAGATTTCTGTTTTGGACTATGAGAGTGTAGCTGGCATCAGCACAACCGTTTCTGCTGAGAACAAATGTGAAAGTTGGATACACTTTTAAGAAGAATTATATTGGAATATAATTCATATACCAAAAGCATCACTTATTTAAAGTGTATAAATCAATGATTTTTTAGTAATTTACACATGTGTAAAACCTTTACCACAGTCAATTGTAGAATATTTTTATTACCCCAAAGAAATAGCAGCTCTGTACCTTTTATCTATTGCTTCTATTCACCCATATCTGAACCCTAGGAAAGCACTAATTTACTTTATCTATTGAATTGTCTATTCTTGACATTTTATATAAATTAATCATATAATATATGGTCTTGTGACTGACTTATTTCACTTTACATAATATTTTTAAGATTAATCCTTGTTGTATCATGTTCCACTAAGTATATCATTCCTTTTTACGTTTGAGTGATGTATACCACATTTGGTTTATCAATTCAACAGTCAAAGAACATTTGAATTTCTATTTTTTGTCTAATATGAATAATGCTGCTATGAACATTTATGTGTAAGTTTGTATCTTTATGTATGTTTTTATTTCTATTGGGTAGACACCTAGGAGTGAAATAATTGCTGGATCATATGATATTACTCTATTTACTTATTTGTGGAATTGCCATCCTATTTTACAAAAGGCCTGTGCTGTCTTTCATTCTCACCAGAAATGTATGAATGTTCAAATTTCTCCACATCTTCAACATTTGTTATTACCTGACTTTTTGATTAAAGCCATCGTAGTGCACGTGAGATGTTTTATCATGACCGTTTTGCTTCACATTACCATGATTAGTAATGATTTTGAACAATTTTTTCCCATGCTTATTGGCTATTTGTATATCTTTTTGGAGAAATCTCTATTCAACTCTGTTGCCCATCTTTTAGTTGGGTCATATTTTTTATTGTTAAATTGTGAGTGTTCTTTATATATTTTAGTTATAAGTTCATTAACAAAAAATATGATTTGCAAATATTTTATCCCATACTTTGGGTACTGTTTTCACATTCTTGATAGTGTCACTTGAATTACAAAAGTTTTTCATTTTGATAAAGTCCTATTCATTTTTTTCTTGTGTTACTTATGCTTCTGGTGTCATATCTAATAATTCATTTCAAAATTCAAGTTCAAAAATTTTTCTCTTGTTTTCTTCTATGAGTTTTATAGATTTAGCACTTATACTTACATATTCGATCCATTTAAAGTTAATTTTTGATATGTTGTCATGTAAGACTCCAAGTTCACTCGTTTGCATGTGGCTCTTTTGTTGTCTCAAACAATTTGTTGAGGACTATTTACAAATTGAATGATCTTGCCACCCTTGTCAAAAATTGATACATTATAAAAAGTTGACTGAAGGTATTAGAGAATAACTAAGGAAAGCAGAAGGTGAGAAGCCAACACTTTGAGGAAAGTTCTGCATTGTCCTTTTTACTCTTGGTACATTTGTCAATTCCCCATTCAATGTATAAATGCTAAACAGAATGCAGCAGCCTGTATGTTACAGCAGCCTCCCTGGGCTGGAGCAACAACATTGAAATTTACTGCTACAAAGTAGTTTGGAGACACAGGGACAAAATCTCAGAGAAAAGGAAGTTTCAGAGAACTAACCCTGATTTTGTGCATGAAATTCTCTCTTGAGTTGGTATTGTACCGATGACATGGGTTAGAGGCAGATAAGTAAAGGAGATGTTATAATAGCTTTACAGAACCAGAATATATAGAAAAGAATTCACGAAATATGTTATCCTGGGGAACCAAGAATTTAGATTCAGGGTTTTTTCTTCTTTTCTTTTGAGGTCCAGGAAGGGCTTTATCCTATGTATAAAGTCAAACTATATATAGACCAATATTTTATGCATCAAAATTATCCATTCCTACTCTACTTGCCAGAGAGAAAAAATATATAAATCTTCATGGAGAAAAATGAAATGATATAAAGCTTTTACGATTTTTGATACAGCATGTCCAGCATCAAAAAAAATTGCCAGGAAATAGGGCCATGATATGGTAGGCTTTGTGTCCCCACCCAAATCTCATTTAAATTGTAATCCCCAGGTGTTTAGGGAGAGACCTGGAGGGAAGTGATTGGATTAAGGGGACATTTTCCCCCACGTTGTTCTCCTAGTAGTGAGTGAGTTCTCACGAAATCTGATGGTTTTATAAGGTAATTTTCCCTGCTCTTGCTGGCACTCTCTCTCCTGCCTCCATGTGAAAAGGTCCAAGTTTGCATCCCCTTCACCTTCCACCATGATTGCAAGCTTTCTAGGCCTCTGCAGACATGTGCAACTGTGAGTCAATTATACCTCTTTGTTTTTTATAAATTGTCCAGTCTCCGGTAGTATCTTTATACGAGTGTGAGACTAGACTAATACAGGCCACATGGTTGAAAACCAGTATTAAAAAGAAAAGACATAATATACAAAGATATCACAGAATATCAAAGTTATCAGGGTCATCTGACCCAGGCATGAAAAGAGCTACATGTAATATTTTCAAGAAAATTGATTAAAAGATAGAGAATTTTAATAGAAATATGAAATCTATAGCAAAAAATCAAATATAAACACTAGAACTTAAACATACAAAAATCGATATTAAGAAGTAAATATTAAGATATAAATAGTAGGGTACGCATAACAAAAAAAAAAAATATCAGTGCAGTTGAAATAAAATGAAGAGATTTCTCATTCCTTGCAGCTGCAAGTTTGCCAGGCTTAGCACACAAAAGTACGGGATACTCAGCCAAATTTGAACTTTATACAAACAATGAATAATTGTAGTAGAAAAATCACCTAAATATTATTTAGAAGCTTACTTATTGTGAATTTGAATTTCAAATTTATTTGGACCTCCCTCATTTTATCTCAGAATCCTAATGTATTTAACTTTTCATTACATGAATTTGCAATATTCTTGCATTTTGAAATATATAGGTTCATGGGTGCCTTAAAATATATTCACTGTGTGACTCATTTGAAATATTATTTTCCTGTTTCTCAAAATATATAAAATATTTTCTAACAAGATCTAGGCATAATTACCTTAAGGTATTTGCTGTTGTTTATATTTTCTGTAAACACAATATTTTCCCAGTAACTGCAATGTTTTCCCCTTGTTTCTAGAGCATTTTACTTCATCATATAACTTATCTTCTCATGAATTTCTTCTGGCACTACTTTAAAAATACATATAAACAATGAAGTTAATATGGACCCTGTCCTCCTACCCCATGACTATCTTCTACCACAGTATCCAATTTAATAATTTCATAATTGCGCCAAGCTGTTCATTTTTGTAAAGTTGTTGATTCTCATTTTGTAATGCATATATGCACATTAATGGTTTGTGCATGTGTTCCTTTTATATATATAGGTGTGTGGGTGTGTTTCTTTTATCTATCTGTTGATTACGTCATTTGCAAATTTGTGCAACTGTCTACCCATCAGAAAGATTCGTTTACTTTCTCAACCAGTCTGTTGATTATGACTTCAGAGGATAAGGCTAAACAAACTATTCATGTAATGGGGACTCATTCTGCCAAGTGTATCTCTGACATTTTGAACTTATAAAAATCAGGTTTATGATAACTACGTGTCTTACAAATTACTTCCAATGACTTTCATTTTATTTTTCTCTTCCTTATGCCTGTACCACTACCACTTTTTAAAATGTGCATTGATATTTTAGTGGATTCCAAATGACTTTGTATTTCTTTTTTGGCAATTTTTATGGAGCACCTACCTGAAAAATATTTCCTCTTTTCAAAATTTGGCTGTAAAATATGCACAGAGGTACCATAAGGACACACTCTGAATTTAACTACTCATCTTCCAAGTTGTAGTTACAGATATAGGAAAAATATTAAAAATGTATATTTCTTTAGAGCTAGTGATTAGTATGCTATTCTGACACAATATATATTTATAACAGCTGTGTTCTGTCTATAGCTTTTCTGTTGCATGCTAACCAACATGTATTGGAATAACTTGAAAAGCATTAAGAGATTTGCAGTCTTTCCAGGTATGAAAATGCAGTAAGTAAATATTTTGATGCATAGAATTCATGTGAATGAAAATGATTGTTCCCTAAAAAGTACTTCCCTATTTCTGAGGTATTTCTTGGTACTGACGAAAATCTTCCAAAACCGTTAAGCCAAGGAAAGATCAGATTTATATAATCACATTTGCACATTATATACTAGACTTTAATTCAAAAACTGTAAATTACTGAAGCATGCAACATTTCCAACAGCTCTCTGTAGAAGCATTGAATAGGATTTTCCAAATCGTAGAAGTTTAGTAAACAGATGAACACGATGAGCTGTACTCATCTTCCTAAAGAAAGAGCCAATTTATATATCAAATAATGTGACCTTGTGTGTGCTATTTCAATAACATGTTTTTAGTCCAATGCTGTATAAACTTTTGTAATAGTTAAAATCATACTGACTAAATGATTTATAGTTTCCAAAACAAAACCAGATGTATTTCTAGGCTTTTGACAGAAAAAAATGTTTAAATAAATTATGTTGTATATAGAAGTGTGAGTACATATATTTATAAATATATATGATAGATATATATATACATATATGCATATTTGCAATAATACGTATATATACACAAAAATGTAATGTTTCCTTATACATCATCTTCTTATCTTGAAAATTCAAGGTCTGAGACATTGGGACATGGAATATGTATTTAATTTCTAGTTACCTAAAATTAAAGATCATTCCTGAATAAGATTTACTTTGTATGAGGGACAGGCTCTGGAAATTTTTAGAATATGCAGATAATTTGTGATATATTTTATTTGTATGAGGGACAGGCTCTGGAAATTTTTAGAATATGCAGATAATTTATGATACATTTATATAATAGTAGATAATGAAATCTATTATATTCTTAGTGCAATTGGTTTTTATACAAATGTTACATAATTCTGCTTGTCATGTTTTTATGTGCATTATTGTAAAACAAATTATGAATTAAACAAGTTGATCAACATATTTTAATTCCATGTGTACCTACATCAGCTGTTTATTTTTAACAAAAGTTTTTATTATTAAAAGCACGTTCTCAAGGTAAAAATGCAAAAGCATGGGAATGTCTAGAATGAAAAATCTTATATTCCCTCACTACTATCATTCCAATCTACAAAGATAGTATTAAAAATTTTGCATGTCTGTATCCTTCAAGAAATGGTTTACAGAGGTACAAATCTATGCACACAGACAATAGGTTGAGAGAGAGGGAGAAAGTAGATAGGTAGTTATACAGCTATATATAAATACACATGTGTACACACACACACTACAACAAATATTATAATGGTCTTTAGGCCAGTATATGAGTACATGCATAAATTCCCAGATGTAGAATAAAATATGTATTTTAAATTCTAATAGTTATAGTGAGATCCTCCTTCTCCTCACATAAGTAACAACTTACTTTTCTACTACAAATATCAAAATATTAGTTTTTCATTCTACTCCACAGTGAACTTTATCAAAATTAACTCATTACTACTTTGATAGATAAAATGTAGTACCTCTTTGGTACTATTTCAACAGTTGTGTTTTTTTCAAGTCCACATAGCACTCGTGATAATGAAATAAATTGCAGATTGGATAAAGATATACACGTGGACAAATTATTTTTATAATTTTGGAAGTCTTGGGTCTTCCTAAGAATAACTAAAATCCTACAAATCATATTAAAAGTTTATTCAATTGGATCTCATTTATATTGAAGTCCAATATATATTCGAGAGTATTTCTAAAATGCCTGTGCTCTTATCTTTTTTAATCTATTCAAAAAGAGTATCAAATGATTATTATTTTTTTTTCTGGGATGGGGTCTCACTCTGTCACGCAGGCTGGAGTGCAGAGGCATGATCTCAGCTCACAGCAACCCACGCTTCCCGGGCTCAAGTGATTCTCCCACCTCAGCCTCCCGAGTAGCTGAGACTACAGGTGCATGCCAGCGCACCAAGCTAATTTTTGTATTTTTTGTAGAGATGGAGTTTCACAATGTAGCCCAGACCTAAGCAATCCGCCCATCTCAGCCTCCTGAGTAGCTGGTACTACAGGTGCATGCCAGCGCACCAAGCTAATTTTCGTATATTTTGTAGAGATGGAGTTTCACAATGTAGCCCAGAGGTAAGCAATCTGCCTACCTCAGCCTCCCAAAGTGCTGGGATTGCAGGCATGAACCACCGCACCCAGACACAAGGAAGACTATCAAATTCTTAATTGCCATATCTTATTTCAAAATCTGGAAGAAGAGCCAATATGACTAATTAATATTTTTTATTAGTGGTCATCTAATTTATAGATACATTTCAATGTAAATTTGTCAGGCTACTTAACATATTATTATTTTTATTTGAATAATATTTAATTTTGATATTACTATAAGGAACAGGGATCTCTTCTCTGATTTTTTAAGACTCAAAGCAAAGAATATCTGTGTATTAATTTAGTTCTTAATTCTTTCAAGAGAGTTTTAAATGCCATGCACCAAACTTGGTAAATATCTCAGTGTTTCATGTCTGTTGCTGATGGAAATGATACATTTTCTTTCCTTATATTTTCCAATTAATTACTTTCTATATATTGAAAATCTATTACACTTTGTATATGAATTTTGTACCCAGCTACCATACTGAATTACACTATTGATGTTAATTGCTGTGCAAAGACTGCTTTCAAGAATGCAATCATATAATCTAAAAATATCATTTCTGTTTTTCTAAGTATTTATTCCTTATTTCTTGTATTTATCTAATGGTGTTATCCAGAACATTCAGAAAAGCATACGGGTGGTGATAAAATGCATTATTGCTTTACTCATAGCTAGAGTTTTCTAATAAAAATTATGCTGGTTTTGTTGTGAGATATGTATATCGAGATATGGCTAGCACTTTGAAAGAAATATCAAACTACTTCTATCTTATTAAGAGGTTTTTTTTTGTTTAATTTTAGGTCTGTGGGGAACATGCACAGGTTTGATACATGTGTATATTGTATAATGGTGGAGTTTGGGTTTCTAGTGAGCACATTACCCAAATAGTAAACATAGTACCCAATAGGTAGTTTTTCAAACCCTGCCATCCTCCCTGTTTCTCCTGTCTTGTAGTCCCTAGTGTCTATTGTTTCCATTTTTAGGTCCATGGGTACCCATTGTTTAGCTCCCATTTATAAATGCAAACATGCCATATTTTATTTTGTTTCTGCATTACTTCACTTAGAATAATAGCCTAGAGCTGCATCCATGTTGCTGAAAAAAGCATAATTTCATTATTTTTTGTAAAAGTGTAGTATTTTATGATGCATTTATACCATTTTTTATCCAATCTACCATTGATGGAAATTTAAGTTGATTGTACACCTTTGTTGATTCAATCACTATTGTGAATAGTGCTGTGATAAACATATGAGTGCTATTGTCTTTTGGTAGAAATATTTATTTTTCTTTGGGTAGATACACAGTAGTGGGATTTCTGGGTCAAATGGTAGTTCTACTTTTAGTTCTTTGAGAAATCTCCATACTATTCTCTGTAGGGGTTGTACTAATTTACACTCCCACCAACAGGATATAAGCATACCCATTTCCCACAACCTCACCAACATCTGTTATTTTTTCACTTTCTTAGTAATAGCCATTTGACTGGTGTCAGATGGTGTCTCATTATGATTTTGATTTGCATTTCTCTGATGATTAGTGATGTTGAAATTTTTTTTCATGTGTTTGTTGGTCACATGTGTTTCTTCTTTGAAGGTGTGTTTCCTTTGGAGAAGTGTCTTCTCATGTTCTTTGCCCACTTTTTAATGTGGTTATTTGTTTTTTACATGTTGATTTATTTAAGTTCCTTATAGATATTGAATATTATTCCTTTTCTGGATGCATACTTTACAAATATTGTTTTTGTATTCTGTAGCTTGTCTGTTTAATCTATCGATTTTTGTTTTGCTGTGCAGAAGTTCTTTAGTTTAATTAAGTACCATTTGTCTATTTTTGTTTTTGATACATTTGCACTTGATGTATTAGTCATAAATTCTTTGCCTAGGCCAATATCCAGAAAAGGTTTTTCTAAGTTTTCTTCTATGATTTTTTACAGTTTCAGGTCTTACATTTAAGTCTTTATCCACCTTGAGTTAGTTTTCGTGAGAAGTAAGGGTCCAGTTTCAATCTCCTGCACATGGCTAGTCAGTTTTTCCAGCATCATTTATTGAATAGGGTGTCATTTCCTCATTGTTTGCTTTTTTTTTAACCTTCTCAAAGATCAGTTGTTTGTGTGAGGCTTCATTTCTGGGTTGTCTTTTCTGTTTCATTTATCTGTGTATCTATTTTTGTACCAGTACTATAATGTTTTGGTTGCTATAGGCTTGAAGAATTTAAAGTCATGTGAAGTGATACCTCCAGTTTTGTTCTTTTTGCTTGGGATTGCTTTGGCTATTTGAGCTTTTTGGGGAGTTACACATTAATTTTAGGGTTATTTTCCCAAATTCTGTGAAAAATGACATTACTAATTATATTATTCAGGGTTCTCTAGAGGAACAGAACTAACAGGACATATATGGTAGTTTATTGAGTATTATTAACTTACATGATCACAAGGTTCCACAATAGGCCATCTGCAAGCTGAGGAGCAAGGAAGCCAGTCTGAGTCCCAAAGCTGAATAACTTGGAGTCCAATGTTCGAGGGCAGGAAGCATCCAGCACAGGAGAAAGATGTAGGCTGGGAGGCTAGGCCAGTCTAGCCTTTTCACATTTTTCTGCCTGCTTTATATTTGTGGACAGCTGATTAGATGGTACCCACCCAGATTAAGGGTGGATCTGCCTTCCCCAGCCCACTGACTCAATGTTAATCTCTTTTATCAAAACCCTTACAGACACACCCAATCTCAATACTTTGCATCCTTCAATCCAATCACGTTGACACTCAGTATTAACCATCACAGTAGTTTGGTAAAAATTGCTTTGAATCTCTATATTGCACTGGGAGGTATGGTCATTTTAACAATATTGATCTTTCGAATCCATGAGTACGGAAGGTTTTTACAGAGGTGTGTGTCTGTCATCTACTATTTTTTTCATTAATGTGTTTGAGTTCTCCTTGTAGAGATATTTCACCAATTTGGTTAAATGTATTCCTAGGAATTTTATTTTTGTGTGATTATTGTAAATGGGATTGAGATTTTTATTTGGTTCTCAGCTTGAACATTATTGGTGTATAGAAGAGCTACTAACTTTGTATGTTGATTTTGTATCCTGAAACTTTATTGAATTTGTTTATCAGGGAGGGAGTCTTTGGAGGAGTCTTTGGGCCTTCTAGATGTAGAATCATGCCATCATAGGCAGAGATAATCTGACTTCCTCTTTTCCAATTTGAATGACTTTTATTTCTTTCTCTTGCCTGGTTTCTCTGGCTGTGACTTCCAGTGATATGTTGAGTAGGAGTGGTGACAGTGGATATCCTTGTTT
Organism: Chlorocebus sabaeus; assembly: GCF_047675955.1. Lineage (NCBI taxonomy): Eukaryota > Metazoa > Chordata > Mammalia > Primates > Cercopithecidae > Chlorocebus > Chlorocebus sabaeus. The sequence goes on from NC_132933.1 coordinate 61,961,510, forward strand.
TGTTCCACTTCTTATGAGAAATACTTTTAGTCTTTTCCCAGTTAGTATGATATTAACCATGGATGTGTCATGCATGGCTTTTATTATTTTGAGGTATGTTCCTTCAATGCCAAGTTTGTTGAGGGTTTTTATCATGAAGGGATGTTGGATTTTATTAAATGTTTTTTCTGCATCCAATGAGATGATCATATTTTGTTTAGTTCTGTTTATGTGGTGAATTGTATTTATTTATTTGTATTCCAGGGATAAAGGTCACTTAATTGTGATGAATTATCTTGTGTTTTTTTTGTTTGTTTGTTTTGTTTTTTTTTTTTTGTTTTTTGTTTTTTTGTTTTTTTTTTTTTTTTTGTTTTGTTTTTTTTTGATATGCTGCTGCATTTGGTTTGCTAGTGTTTCATTGAAGATTTTTGTATCTTTGTTTATCAGGGATATTGGTCTGTAGCTTTCTACTTTTTAGAGTCCTTACCTGATTTTGGAATCAGAATTATATTGTTTTTGTAGATTGAGTTAGAGAAGAATCCTTTGTTCTTAACTTTTTGTTATACTTTCAGCGTAATTGGTGTCAACTCTTCTTTATATGTCTTGTAGGATTCAGCTGTGAATTCATCTGATCCAGGGATTTTTGGAATTGGTAGTTTTTTTT